>NC_091980.1:314447977-314747977 GCF_044704955.1 Pristiophorus japonicus | reverse complement strand
CGGGCCGTTACTGTGGGTCATGGACGGGCCGTTACTGTGGGTGATGGACGGGCCGTTACTGTGGGCCATGGACGGGCCGTTACTGACGGTGATGGACGGGCCGTTACTGTGGGTGATGGACGGGCCGTTACTGTGGGTGATGGACGGGCCGTTACTGTGGGCCATGGACGGGCCGTTACTGTGGGCCATGGACGGGTCGTTACTGTGGGTCATGGACGGGCCGTTACTGAGGGTCATGGACGGGTCGTTACTGAGGGTCATGGATGGGCCGTTACTGAGGGTCATGGACGGGTCGTTACTGAGGGTCATGGACGGGTCGTTACTGAGGGTCATGGATGGGCCGTTACTGACGGTCATGGATGGGCCGTTACTGTGGGTCATGGACGGGCCGTTACTGTGGGTGATGGATGGGCCGTTACTGTGGGTCATGGACGGGTCGTTACTGAGGGTCATGGATGGGCCGTTACTGAGGGTCATGGACGGGTCGTTACTGAGGGTCATGGACGGGTCGTTACTGAGGGTCATGGACGGGCCGTTACTGTGGGTCATGGACGGGCCGTTACTGTGGGTCATGGACGGGTCGTTACTGAGGGTGATGGACGGGTCGTTACTGTGGGTCATGGACGGGTCGTTACTGTGGGTCATGGATGGGCCGTTACTGTGGGTGATGGACGGGCCGTTACTGTGGGTCATGGACGGGCCGTTACTGAGGGTGATGGACGGGCCGTTACTGTGGGTCATGGACGGGCCGTTACTGAGGGTGATGGACGGGCCGTTACTGTGGGTCATGGACGGGCCGTTACTGTGGGTGATGGACGGGTCGTTACTGTGGGTGATGGACGGGCCGTTACTGAGGGTGATGGACGGGCCGTTACTGAGGGTGATGGACGGGCCGTTACTGAGGGTGATGGACGGGCCGTTACTGTGGGTCATGGACGGGCCGTTACTGTGGGTGATGGACGGGCCGTTACTGAGGGTGATGGACGGGCCGTTACTGTGGGTGATGGACGGGCCGTTACTGTGGGTCATGGACGGGCCGTTACTGAGGGCCATGGACGGGCCGTTACTGAGGGTGATGGACGGGCCGTTACTGAGGGCCATGGACGGGCCGTTACTGTGGGTGATGGACGGGCCGTTACTGTGGGTCATGGACGGGTCGTTACTGAGGGTGATGGACGGGTGTTACTGAGGGTGATGGCCGGCCGTTACTGAGGGTGTTGGTCGGGTTGGCATGGCTGAGATTTGCAACTTTACACTTTCAGTTTTCTATGATTGTCAAAATGCTGGCTGTGGTGAAGACTTTGCTTGAGGAATGCAGATAGCATTGAGAAGCCCTAAAGTGACACAATGTTGTTCATACACTTGAAGTTCCTTATTTATAAGCTTGGAGTGAAAGTGGAGAATGGGAAAAAAGACATACAATTATACAGTGTCGTATTACATCTGTAAAATATCCCAAAGCTCTTCTCATATATAAGTCAGAAGAGATGACGGATTATTTCATCGGTTTGGTTGCAGTAGTTGAGGGAGGAATGTTGGCCAAGATATTAGGAGAGCTTCCTATTCTTCATGAATAATGCTGTGGGCTCTTTTACATTCTCCTGAACCACTAGAACCCTGAACTTGCTTACCTGTGAGCTTTGCCTAGATTGTGGGGAAAGTTTTTGAGATCGATGAGGGATTGTAGCAAAGATTATCTGGCAGGAAAGGATTTGATTAGAGAAGGCCAACATGGAGCAAGATGTGCCTGATGAATCCTCTGATTTTTGAGGGGGTTACAGATCTGATGGATTAGGACGAGCCTATGGGGATTCGAGGGTTGCTTGATACAGTTAAGGGCATCAAAGGGAAATCATAGAAACATAGAAAATAGGTGCAGGAGTAGGCCATTCGGCCCTTCGAGTCTGCACCACCATTCAATATGATCATGGCTGATCATTCCCTCAGTACCCCTTTCCTGCTTTCTCTCCATACCCCTTGATCCCTTTAGCCGTAAGGGCCATATCTAACTCCCTCTTGAATATATCCAACGAATATATCAGTGAATTATGGCAACTTTTGAAAAGAGTAATAGCATTGTGAAACAGAAAACCACTGCAGGGTGTAAAAGCAGGCTGGGTGAATTTCATATTAGGGAAGGAGTAGTCCCAGAAGCATGGTATTGTTGCTGATATGAATTGGAAAGGTAGACTAGATGGGCCAATGGTTCCCTACTCAAAACCTTGCTTTCCTGATCACTGTCCAGTGTGCTTGTGAGAACAGGATGAGACTCTGCAGCGATTGACATTGGCCGGAAATTTCCTTGGAGCTGCTCCTGCTCCGCTGCCATAACCTCACCGAAAGTGCGGTGCAAACCATGTTTAAACGGCAATGGCGGCAGAACGGGAGCAGCGCTCGGGAAATTCCCGGCCGTTATGTCAATATCATACACATAACCCAGGCACGACTTCATTGTTTTAAAATCATTGACACAGGAGTTGGGTCATTGTTCATAAATCACCCGCTCCTGGCCTCTACCTTGTTTATTTCATACGTTTATGTGGAAAAATACATGTTTTGTAGTTTTGGAGTTTCAATTCTTTTTTATACTTGTTTTGCTGATCTCAGGCCACTTAACACGAGGGGAAATTCCTTGACGTTATAAACTAAAAATGTGAATGCCTTTAGGTACAGTAAGCAACCCAGAGGTCTTTCATTCAACTCCCACCGTGACAAGTTATGAAATTGAATTCTATAAATCTGGTAATTTATGTAATAATGACCCTGAAATCTGCCGGGTTGTTGTAAAAATCCAACTCGTTGGCCAATGTCCTTTTGGGAAGCTGCCATCCGTACTTGGTGTCTCCTGTCTGTGACAGAATATTTTTTAAATGGTGATATAAACTATTAAATGTTAGTGTTCAGTGAGATTTAGGTGTCCTCGTAGAGGAAGCACAGAAAGCTAGCATGCAGGTATAGCAAGCAATTAGGAAGGCAAATGGCATGTTGGCCTTTATTGCAAATGGGGTTGGAATACAAGAGTAAGGAAGTCTTGCTATAATTGTGCAATGCTTTGGTGAGAGCACACCGGGAGTACTGTGCAGAGTTTTGGTCCCTTTATCTTACTTAGAGTATACTTGCATTGGAGATGGTACAACAAAGGTTCACTCGATTGATCCAGGGGATGACACAGTTGCCCCATGAGGAGAGATTGAGCAGATTGTGCCAATGCGCTGGAGTTTAGAAGAATGAGAGGTGATCTCATTGAAACATAAGATTCTGAGTGGGATTGACAGGATAAATGTTGAGAGGCTGTTTCCCCTTGCTGGATAGAAGTCGTCGTCTCCTTAGGCAGTCTCCTGGAGTCCAGGATGACTTGCTTCCACACTAAAATAAGTTCTAAGGTGACTGACTGAGACCAATGTGGATAGAAGTAGGGGGCATTGTCTCAGGATAAGGGGTCAGCCATTTAAGACTGAGATGATATTCTTGCTATTGAGGGAGTGCAGCGAAGGTTCACCAGACTGATTCCCGGGATGACAGGACTGACATATGAAGAAAGACTGGATCGACTAGGCTTATATTCACTGGAATTTAGAAGGATGAGAGGGGATCTCATAGAAGGAGTATAAAATTCTGATGGGATTGGACAGGTTAGATGCAGGAAGAATGTTCCCGATGTTGGGGAAGTCCAGAACTAGGGGGTCACAGTTTAAGGATAAGGGGTAAGCCATTTAAGACTGAGATGAGGAGAAACTTCTTCACTCAGAGAGTTGTTAACCTGTGGAATTCTCTACCGTAGAGAGTTGTTGATGCCGGTTCGTTAGATATATTCAAGAGAGAGTTAGATATGGCCCTTACGGCTAAAGGGATCAAGGGGTATGGAGAGAAAGCAGGAAAGGGGTACTGAGGGAATGATCAGCCATGATCTTATTGAATGGTGGTGCAGGCTCAAAGGGCCAAATGGCCTACTCCTGCACCTATTGTCTATGTTTCTATGAGGAGGAATTTCTTCACTCAGCAGGCTGTGAATCTTTGGAATTCTCTGCCCCAGAGGGCTGTGGATGCTGAATCATTGAGTATATTCAAGGCTGAGATAAACAGATTTTTGGACTCGAGGGGAATCGAGGGATATGGAGATCAGGTGGGAAAGTGGAGTTGAGATCGAAGATCAGCCATGATCTTATATGGCGGAGTAGGCTCCAAGGGCCGTATGGCCTACTCCTGCTCCTAATTCTTATACTTCAGTCCCATACTGTGTAGTTGACTCTTGATGTCCCCCGATGGGCCTGGCTAGTGGCTCCTCTGTTGTTAGAAATTGCAGCAAGGTTCAGTGATCAGAGAAAAAAAGCTGCAGTGGTTTCAAGGACAAGGCCCGTCACCATTAAGAACATAAGAACATAAGAAATAGGAGCAGGAGTAGGCCATACGGCCCCTCCGCCATTTAATACAATCATGGCTGATCCGATCATGGACTCGGGTCCACTTCCCCATAACCCCTTAATCCCTTATCGGTTAAGAAGCTGTCTTAAATTTATTCAATGTCTCTGCTTCCACAGCTCTCTGAGGCATCGAATTCCACAGATTTACAACCCTCTGAGAGAAGAAATTCCTCCTCATCTCAGTTTTAAATGGGCGGCCCCTTATTCTAAGATTATGCCTCCTAGTTCTAGTCTCCCCCATCAGTGGAAACATCCTCTCTGCATCCACCATGTCAAGCCCCCTCATAATCTTATACGCTTTGATAAGGTCACCTCTCATTCTTCTGAATTCCAATGAGTAGAGGCCCAACCTCCTCAACCTTTCCTCATAAGTCAACCCCCTCATCTCCGGAATCAACCCAATGAACCTTCTCTGAACTGCCTCCAAAGCAAGTATATCGTTTCGTAAATATAGAAGCCAAAACTGCACGCAGTATTCCAGGTGTGGCCTCATCAATACCCTGTATAGCTGTAGCAAGACTTTCCTGCTTTTATACTCCATCCCCTTTGCAATAAAGGCCAAGATTCCGTTGGTCTTCCTGATCACTTGCTGTACCTGCATGCAATTGTTTCAGAGAAACTAGTGATGGGCAATAAATGTCTGCCTTGCCTGCGACACCCACACCCCAGAACAATTTTTTTTTTTAAAGCTACCTTGCTGGAAAGGGTACAGAGTTGAGCAGTGAGGATAATTCCAGCATTTAGTGATATGAGGAATGGTTAAGGAAATTGGGCTGTTAAAAATGAACAAAGAGAGAACTTATTAAATTAGAGTTGCATATAAAGGGGTGAGTGAAGGTCATTGATGGAAGTTTGAGGTTATAAAGGTGTTGAACAATTTAATCCATATTCACTGTGGTGAAGAGTTGAAATCCCAGGGGACACGAGTTAAAGATGTTTGGAGTATAATAAAGGAGGTCAGGGGTCAGAATTATGGAGTAAGACACCAACTTGTATTTACATAGCATCTTGTTAACACAGAGAAACATGCCAAGGAGCTTCACAGAGATATAAGGAAAACTTATGCTGAGCCAAAGGAGAATCTTTCTTACGCAACGAGTTGTTACGATACGGAATGCACTGCCTGAAAAGGCGGTGGAAGCAGATTCAATAATAACGTTCAAAAGGGAATTTGATATATATTTGAAAAGGAAAAATGTGCAGGGCTGAGAGGAAAGAGCAGGCGAGTGGTACTAATTGGATCGCTCTTTGAAAGAGCCGCCCGGCACAGACACAATGGGCCGAATGGTCTCCCCCTTGTGCTGTGTGATTCTATGGTTCGAATCACAGCCTCCAGTATTCTTTCCCGGCTTCCCTCAGGATCCTTGGATGTAAACAGTCAGGTCCCTGCCATTTGCCTATCTCAAGTCTGAGTAACTTTGGCCCATTTCTCTTGGGATAATAGCCTCCACTAACCTGTTCTATGCTCACCTCTGCTAGTTCTAACTCCCAATCGCTATCCACCTTCTCTGTGAAAGCCGAGGCAAAGTCTCGATTCACTGATCTGCCATTCCCGTACTCTGCACTACAGGCTTGTCTCCTCCATCTCTTGGCTGCAAGGCCCCTACCTCTTGCTGCGAATGTACCTATAGAAAGCCTTTTGGTGGCCCTTTAATTTTCTTGATTTTTTTTTTTCTCATAAGCCTTTCCAAATTTGTAGTTTCCTATATTTTATTTGTGTGTTCTGGCTTTCCTTTTTGTTACCTGCACTGTAAGCACTCTGTGCTGTGTTCAATTTCAAATTTGAGCTAATCTCCTGACAGATCCATCCGTGGAACCCCAGCCTTTGACACAAGGCCTTTTTTCCTTTCTGGGATGTTATTAATTTGTTTCCTTTCCATCTCCTGTTTAAATATTTCTCTTTGCCGATCTATGGCTCCGTTTGGCAATTGTTCCTTATATTTGATTTGGGCGAGGTCCCTTTTTATCTGCCGTTTTTCCACCCAAGCATCTTTGTCTTCAACTCTTCTTCATTAATCTATTTTTACGCTGAACCTAATTATATTGAGGTACCTTTATGAAATGTCATTATAAAAGGTGATCATAGGAGGCACATCAGAGCTGCAGAAGGGGCACAGTGAAGATTCTCGGGGAAGATTCCAGGAGCGAAAGGTTATAGTTGTGAAGAAAGGCTTGCAAAATGGAGACTGTTTACCCTGGAGCAGCGAAGGTTAATGGGAAATCCAGTAGGTCATCAAAATTCTGATAGATTTTGAGAGGCTAAATAGTCGATTGTTTTGGATGGTTGGTGAGTCGGTCACTGTGGAGGAGCAAAGCCTGAGGGTATCACCGGAAAAATGAAGGGGACTATTCGAAGAATATTTTGTCACAGGATTGTTCGAACATGAAATGCTCTAGCACATGTAGCTAATCAGAGAATGATACATGGAATCATAGAATGGTTACAGCACAGAAAGAGGCCATTCGGCCCGTTGGATCTGCAAGAGCACGTCAGCTAGTCCCACTCCACTGCCCTTTCACTATAGCCCTGCCCTTCAGGTACTTATCCAACTCTCTTTTGAACGCGATGATTGAGTCTGCCTCCACCACCCTCTCAGGCCGTGCATTCCAGATCCTAACCATGCGCTGTGTTAAAAAAAGTTTTTCCTCGTGTCGCCTTTGGTTCTTCTGCCAATCACCTTAAATCTGTGTCCTCTGGTTCTCGACCCTTCCACCAATGGGAACAGTTTCTCTCTATCTACTCTGTCCAGACCCCTCCTGGAGTGTATAAGGGATGGTTTTCTAGACCAATATGTCGAGGAACCAACTAGAGAGCTGGACATCCTAGACTGGGTGTTGTGTAATGAGAGAGGTTTAATTAGCAATCTTGTTGTGCGAGGCTCCTTGGGGAAGAGTGACCATAATATGGTAGAATTCTTCATTAAGATGGAATGACACAGTTAATTCAGAGACTAGGGTCCTGAACTTAAAGAAAGGTAACTTTGATGGTATGAGACGTGATTTGGCTAGGATAGACTGGCGAATGATACTTAAAGGGTTGATGGTGGATAGGCAATGGCAGACATTTAAAGATCACATGGATGAACTTCAACAATTGTACATCCCTGTCTGGCGTAAAAATAAAACAGGGAAGATGGCTCAACCATGGCTAACCAGGGAAATTAGGGATAGTGTTAAATCCAAGGAAGAGGCATATACATTGGCCAGAAAAAGCAGCAAACCTGAGGACTGGGAGAAATTTAGAATTCAGCAGAGGAGGACAAAGGGTTTAATTAGGAAGGAGAAAATAGAGTATGAGAGGAAGCTTGCAGGGAACATAAAAACTGACTGCAAACGCTTCTATAGATATGTGAAGAGAAAAAGATTAGTGAAGACAAATGTAGGTCCCTTGCAGTCAGAATCAGGTGAATTTATAATGGAGAACAAAGAGATGGCAGACCAATTGAACAAATACTTTGGTTCTGTCTTCACTAAGGAAGACACAAATAACCTTCCAGAAATATTAGGGGACTGAGGATCCAGCAAGAAGGAGGAACTGAAGGAAATCCTTATTAGTCAGGAAATTGTGTTCGGGAAATTGATGGGATTGAAGGCTGATAAATCCCCAGGGCCTGATAGTCTGCATCCCAGAGTACTTAAGGAAGTGGCCCTAGAAATAGTGGATGCATTGGTGGTCATTTTCCAACATTCTATAGACTCTGGATCTGTTCCTATGGATTGAAGGGTAGCTAACGTAACCCCACTTTTTAAAAAAGGAGGGAGAGAGAAAACAGGGAATTATAGACTGGTTAGCCTGACATCAGTAGTGGAGAAAATGTTGGAATCAATTATTAAAGATGTAATAGCGTATTTGGAAAGCAGTGACAGGATTGATCCAAGTCAGCATGGATTTATGAAGGGGAAATCATGCTTGACAAATCTTCTAGAATTTTTTGAGGATGTAACTAGTAGAGTGGACAAGGGAGAACCAGTGGATGTGGTGTAATTGGACTTTCAAAAGGCTTTTGACAAGGTCCCACACAAGAGATTAGTGTGCAAAATTAAAGCGCATGGTATTGGGGGTAATGTATTGAGGTGGATAGAGAACTGGTTGGCAGACAGGAAGCAAAGAGTAGGAATAAACGAGTCCTTTTCAGAATGGCAGGCAGTGACTAGTGGGGTACCACAAGGTTCAGTGCTGGGAACGCAGTTATTTACAATATACATTAATGATTTAGATGAAGGAATTGAATGTAATATCTCCAAGTTTGCAGATGACACTAAGCTGGGTGGCAGTGTGAGCTGTGAGGAGGGTGCTAAGAGGCCGCAGGGTGACTTGGACAAGTTAGGTGAGTGGGCAAATGCATGGCAGATACAATATAATGTAGATAAATGTGAGGTTATCCACTTTGGTGGCAAAAACAGGAAGGCAGAATATTATCTGCGTGGTAACAGATTAGGAAAAGGGGGTTGCAACGAGACCTGGGTGTCATGGTACATCAGTCATTGAAAGTTGGCATGCAGGTACAGCAGGCGGTGAAGAAGGCAAATGGCATGTTGGCCTTCATAGCAAGAGGATTTGAGTATAGGAGCAGGGAGGTCTTACTGCAGTTGTACAGGGCCTTGGTGAGGCCTCACCTGGAATATTGTGCACAGTTTTGGTCTCCTAATCTGAGGAAGGACGTTCTTGCTATTGAGGAGGGAGTGCAGCGAAGATTCACCAAACTGATTCCTGGGATGGCAGGACTGACCTATGAAGAAAGACTGAATCGAATCGGCTTATATTCACTGGAATTTAGAAGGATGAGAGGGGATCTCATAGAAACATATAAAATTCTGACGGGACTGGACAGGTTAAATGCAGGAAGAATGTTCCCGATGTTGGTGAAGTCCAGAACCAGGGGACACAGTCTCAGGATAAGGGGTAGGCCATTTAGGACTGAGATGAGGAGAAACTTCTTCACTCAGAGAATTGTGAACCTGTCGAATTCTCAACCACAGAAAGTTGTTGAGGCCAGTTCATTGGATATATTCAAGAGGGAGTTAGATATGGCCCTTACGGCTAAAGGGATCAAGAGGTATAGCGAGAAAGCAGGAATGGGGTACTGAAGTTGCATGATCATGTTGAATGGTGGTACAGGCTTGAAGGGTCGAATGGTCTACTCCTGCACCTATTTTCTATGTTTCTATGATTTTGAACACCTCTATTAAATCTCCTCTCAACCTTCTCTGCTCTAAGAAGAACAACCTCAATTTCTCCAGTCTATCCATGTAACTGAAGTCCCTGGAACCATTCTGATAATTCTTTTCTGCTCCCTCTCTAAGGCCTTCACATCCTTCCTAAAGTGCGGGGCCCAGAATTGGACACAATACTCCAGTTGAGGCTGAACCAGTGTTTTATACAGGTCCATCATAACTTCCTTGCTTTTGTATTCTCTGCCTCTATTTATGAAGCCCAGGATCCCGTATGCTGTATTAACCGCTTTCTCAACCTGCCCTACCACCTTCAGCAATTTGTGCACATATACCCCCCGGTCTCTCTGTTCATGCACCCCCTTTAGGATTGTACCCTTTAGTCCTTCCTACCAAAATGTATCACTTCACACTTTTCTGCATTAAATTTCAGTTGCCACGTGCCTGCCCATTCCACCAGCCTGTCTGTGTCTTCGTGAAGTCTGTCACTCTCCTGCTCACTGTTCACTACACTTCCAAGTTTTGTCTCATCTGCAAATTTTGAAACTGTGCCCTGTACACCCACATACAAGTCATTAATATATATCAAGTAAAGCAGTGGTCCCAGTACCGAGCCCTGGGGAACACCACTGTATACCTTCCTCCAGTCCCAGAAACAACCGTTCCCCACTACTCTCTGTTCCTGTCACTGAGCCAATCCCGTATCCATGCTGCCTCTGTCCCTTTTATTCCACGGGCTTCAACTTTGCTGCAAGCCGATTATGTGGCACTTTATCAAACACCTTTTGGAAATCCATGTGCACCACGCCAACTGCATTGCCCTTATCAATCCACTCCGTTACCTCATCAAAAAACTCAATCGTCTTGGTTAAACACGATTTGCCTTTAACAAATCTGTGCTGGCTTTCCTTACTTAATCTACACTTGTCCAAGAGACACTTCATTTTGACCCTGAATATCATTTCTAAAAGCTTCCCCACTACCGAGGTTAAACTGACCGGCCTGTAGTTGCTGTGTTTATCCTTCCACCCTTTTTTGAACAAGGGTGTAACATTACGGCTAAAGGGATCAAGAGGTATGGAGAGAAAACGGGAAAGGGGTATTGAGGGAATGATCAGCCATGATTTTATTGAATGGTGGTGTAGGCTTGAAGGGCCAAATGGCCTACTCCTGCACCTATTTTCTATGTTTCTATTTGCAATTCTCCAGTCCTTTGGCACCAGCCCCCATATCCAAGGAGGATTGGAAGATTATGGCCAATACCTCCGCAGTTTCCACCATTATTTACGCTTCAAGTATTTATCCAATTCCCTTTTGAATGTTATTATTGAATCTGCTTCCACTGCCCTTGCCTCATGTTGCCTCTGGCTCTTTGGCCAATCACCTTAAATCTGTGTCCTCTGGTTCCGACCTTTCTGCCACTGGAAACAGTTACTCCTTATTTACTCTATCAAAACCCTTCATGCTTTTGAACAGGTCTATCAAATCTCCCCTCAACCTTCTTTGCTTTAAGGAGAACAACCCCAGCTCTTCAGTCTCTACACATAACTGAAGTCCCTCATCCATGCTACCATTCTGGTAAATCTCCTCTGCACCCTCTCCAAGGCCTTGGCGCAGATAAGATGACAAGTACTGCAGGGAATCGAATACGGCCGGGGTGATCTCCTGGACTAGTTTCGATCGCCTGGATGGGTCGGAGAGGAATTTTCCCAGATTTTTTTCTCCAATTGCTCTGGGTTTTTTAATCTGGTTTTTGCCTCTCCCAGGAGATCACATGGCTCCGGTGTGGTGCCCAGAATAACACAATACTCCAGTTGAGGCCGAACCCGTGTTATAAAGCCAAGAATCCCGTAAGCCGCCTTAAGAGCCTTCTCAACTGGTCCTATCACCTTCAAAGATTTGTGTACATATAACCCCAGGTCTCTCTGTTCCTGTAACCCCTTTAATATTGCACCATTTAGTTCATATTGCCTCTCCTCATTCTTCCTACCAAAATGTATAGAATCATGGAAATAGAAACACAGAAATCTACAGCGCAGAAGGAGGCCATCTTGGCCCATCGTGTCCGCGCCGGCCAACAAAGAGCCACACGGCCCTCGGTCAGCAGCCCTGAAGGTTACATATAAACCTATGAACAATGGCGGAAAGGCAAAGAGCACCCAGCCCAACCAGTCCACCCCACACAACTGCGAGACCCCTTACACCAAAACATTCTACACTCCACCCCCACCGGAGTCATGTGATCTCCTGGGAGAGATAAAAACCAGATTAAAAAACCCAGAGCAATTGGGGAAAAAAATCTGGGAAAATTCCTCTCCGACCCAGCCAGGCGATTGAAACTAGTCCAGGAGATCACTCTGGCCGTATTCGATTTCCTGCAGTACTTGCCATCGTATCTGCGCCAGCTAACAGGTTATCCAGTCTAATCCCACTTACCAACTCTTGTGTTCATAACCCTGCAGGCTACGGCACTTCAAGTGCCCATCTGGGCACCTTTTAGATGTGGTGAGGGTTTCTGCATCCACCAGGCTGCGAGTTCCAGACCCCCCACAACACTCTGCATGAAGAAGCCTCCCCTCAAATCCCCTCTAAACCTTCCACCAACCACCTTAAAACTATGCCCCCTCGTAATTGACCCCTCCACCAAGGGAAATAGTCCCTTGCTATCCATTACATCCAAGCCCCTCAAAATGTTATACACCTCAGTGAGGTCTCCTCTCAGCCTCCGCTGTTCCAATGAGAACAAATCCAGCCTCTCCAATCTGTCCTCATAGCTAAGATTCTCCATTCTAGGCAGCATTTCCTCTCCAGTGCAATCACGTCCTTCCAATAATACGGCGACCGAATAATACGCAGTACTCCAGCTGTAGCGTAACCAGAGTATTATGCAATTTAAGCATAGCCTCCCTGTTCTTGTATTCTATGCTTTGGCCAATAAAGGCAAGCATTCTGTATGCCTTCTTAACCACCTTATCCACCTGGCCTGCTACCTTCAGGGATCTGTGGACAAGCACTCCAAGGTCCCTTTGTTCATCTACACTTCTAAGTGGCCTACTGTTTAATGTGTATACCCTTTCCTTATTAGTTCTCATTTCTCCAAATTAAATTCCATTTGCCACTGTTCTGCCCACCTGAAGAGTAGATTGATATCCTCCTGCAGTCCATGACTTTATTATCAACCACACAGCCAATTTTAGTGTCATCTGCAAACTTCTTAATCATACCCCTATATTCAAATCTAGATCATTGATGTATACCACAAAAAGCAAGGGACTCAGTACTGACCCCTGCAGAACCCCACTGGAAACATCCTTCCAGTCACAAAACATCCATCAACCATTACCCTTTGCTTCCTACCTCTAAGCCAATTTTGGATCCAACTTGCCACTTTGCCCTGGATCCCATGGGCTTTTACCTTCGTGACCAGTCTGCCATGTGGGACCTTATCACTTCACACTTCTCTCTATTAACTTTCATCTGCCATGTATCTGCCCATTTCACCACTCTGTCTCTGTCCACTTGAAGTCTGTTACTATCCTCTTCATTGTTTACTACATTTCTAATTTTTGTGTCATCTTTGCACTTTGAAATGATGCCCTGTCCAGGTTATTATATATCAAAAAGTGCGGAGGTCCCAATCCCTCCAGTCTGAAAAACAACCGTTCACCACTACTCTCTGTTTCCTGTCACTTAGCTCATTTTGAATCCACACTACCACTGTCTCTTTGATCCCATGGGCATTAATTTTGCTAACAAGTCTTTTGTGGTACTTTGTCAAACGCCTTTTGAAAGTCCATAGACACATCGACCGCGCTACCCTCATCAACCCTCTCCGTTAAGTCATCAAAGAACTCAATCAAGTTAGTCAAACACGATTTGCATTTAACGAATCTGTGCTGATTTTCATTAATTCGCCCATATGTTTCCAAACGCTAATTCATTTTGTCGCGGATTATTGTCTCTCAGTTTCCCCACCACCGATGTTAAGCTGACTGGCTGTAGTTGTCTGATTTATCCCTCTTCCCCCTTTTTTTAAGCAGGGCTGTAACATTTTGAGGTAGAGACTAACCTCACTTAAATGGGAAGTGGATAAGTATTTGAAAAGGAAGAATAGAAAAAGATGTTGAGGTGTGAATTCTGGCTCAAATGTCAAGACTCTCTTTTTCTTGGGTAAGGATGTTAATGGGTAAATGGAGCAAAGGCGGGTAAATGGAGTTGAGATACTGATCAGCCACAGTATGATTGAATGGTGGAGTAGGCTCAACAGTCTGAATGGCCTCCTCCTGTTCCTATGTTCCTAATCCAATGGAAAAGACAGGAGTTGGATTTGATTGTCCCAGTTGAAGAGCTGGGACTGACACAGACATGATGGGACAAATGGGCCCTTTCCGTGCTGTAATATCTGGTTGGTTATAACTGGGTTTCATTGTACTGATAGCTGTACAGCATGGAATCTGCGCGAGTCTGACTTCTCCTTTATTTCTCAATAGTGATGCGCCTTTGGATCTGAAGATCAAAGCGAGCATGCTGTCGGACATGTTCACGTTAGTTGGTGAGTGCCTGTTTCTCGGGAGCAAGCAGTTACTATTTTCACCGTTGAAAACATCTTTGATGCCCGGGAGTGAGCAGCAGCCAACCAAAAATTCATTTGGAATTGATATGACTTCACTAACCTTTTTTGCTTATCTGAATGGCGGTAGATTAGGAAAAGGGGAGGTGCAACGAGACCTGGGTGTCACGGTACATCAGTCATTGAAAGTTGGCATGCAGGTACAGCAGGCGGTGAAGAAGGCAAGTGGTATGTTGGCCTTCATAGCTAGGGGATTTGAGTATAGGAGCAGGGAGGTCTTACTGCAGTTGTACAGGGCCTTGGTGAGGATAAACCTGGAATCTTTGGTCTCTTAATCTGAGGAAGCACACTCTTGCTATTGAGGGAGTGCAGCGAAAGTTCACCAGATTGATTCCTGGGATGACAGGACTGCCATATGAGGAGAGACTGGATCAACTGGGCCTGTATTCACTGGAATTTAGAAGGATGAGAGGGGATCTCGTAGAAACATATAAAATTCTGACGGGACTGGAAGAATGCAGGAAGAATGGTCCTGATGTTGGGGAAGTCCAGAACCAGGGGACACAGTCTAAGGATAAGGGTTAAGCCATTTATAGAAACATAGAAACATAGAAAATAGGTGCAGGAGTAGGCCATTCGGCCTTTCTCGCCTGCACCGCCATTCAATGAGTTCATGGCTGAACATGCAACTTCAGTACCCCATTCCTGCTTTCTCGCCATACCCCTTGATCCCCCTAGTAGTAAGGACTACATCTAACTCCTTTTTGAATATATTTAGTGAATTGGCCTCAACAACTTTCTGTGGTAGAGAATTCCACAGTTTCACCACTCTCTGGGTGAAGAAGTTTCTCCTCATCTCGGTCCTAAATGGCTTACCCCTTATCCTTAGACTGTGACCCCTGGTTCTGGACTTCCCCAACATTGTGAACATTCTTCCTGCATCTAACCTGTCTAAACCCATCAGAATTTTAAATGTTTCTATAAGGTCCCCTCTCATTCTTCTGAACTCCAGTGAATACAAGCCCAGTTGATCCAGTCTTTCTTGATAGGTCAGTCCCACCATCCCGGAAATCAGTCTGGTGAACCTTCGCTGCACTCTCTCAATAACAAGAATGTCCTTCCTCAGGTTAGGAAACCAAAACTGTACACAATACTCCAGGTGTGGCCTCACCAATGCCCTGTACAACTGTAGCAACACCTCCCTGCCCCTGTACTCAAATCCCCTCGCTATGAAGGCCAACATGCCATTTGCTTTATTAACCGCCTGCTGTACCTGCATGCCAACCTTCAATGACTGATGTACCATGACACCCAGGTCTCGTTGCACCTCCCCTTTTCCTAATCTGTCACCATTCAGATAATAGCCTGTCTCTCTGTTTTTACCACCAAAGTGGACAACCTCACATTTATTCACATTATACTTCATCTGCCACGCATTTGCCCACTCACCTCACCTATCCAAGTCACTCTGCAGCCTCATAGCATCCTCCTCGCAGCTCATACTGCCACCTAACTTAGTGTCATCCGCAAATTTGGAGATACTACATTTAATCCCCTCGTCTAAATCATTAATGTACAATGTAAACAGTTGGAGCCCCAGCACAGAACCTCGCGGTACCCCACTAGTCACTGCCTGCCATTCTGAAAAGTACCCATTTACTCCTACTCTTTGCTTCCTGTCTGACAACCAGTTCTCAATCCACGTCAGCACACTACCCCCAATCCCATGTGCTTTAACTTTGCACATTAATCTCTTGTGTGGGACCTTGTCGAAAGCCTTCTGAAAGTCCAAATACACCACATCAACTGGTTCTCCTTTGTCCACTTTACTGGAAACATCCTCAAAAAATTCCAAAAGATTTGTCGAGCATGATTTCCCTTTCACAAATCCATGCTGACTTGGACCTATCATGTCACCTCTTTCCAAATGCGCTGTTATGACATCCTGAATAATTGATTCTGGATAATTTAGGACTGAGATGAGGAGAAACTTCTTCACTCAGAGAGTTGTTAACCTGTGGAATTCTCGACCACAGAGAGTTGTTGATGCCAGTTCATTGGATATATTCAAGAGTGAGTTAGATATGGCACTTACGGCTAAAGGGATCAAGGGGTATGGAGAGAAAGCAGGAAAGGGGTACTGAGGTGAATGATCAGCCATGATCTTATCGAATGGTGGTGCAGGCTCGATGGGCCGAATGGCCTACTCCTGCACCTATTTTCTATGTTTCTATCCTTATTATCTGGTCATTTATCACGCTGCCCTTTGTGGGAACTTGCTGTGTGCAAATTAGTCGCCGCGTTTCCTACATTACAACAGTGACTACACTTCAAAAGTGCTTCTTTGGCTGTAAAGCAGTTTGGGACATCCTGAGGTCGTGTAAGGCGCTATATAAATGCAAGTTCTTTCTTCTAACAATTATGTCGCACCTTTAACATAGAAACAAGTCCGATAAATATACTTATAGCACTTTGGGTTTATCTCGTGGTCCTCATGTAGGAATAGTGTTAGGGCAGAGCGGGGGAGATTGTAGCTGGATTTTAAAGTACTTGAATGGCGTCTCCCTGCGGCCCTGCTGATGTCGGCCTGCTCATATTGCCCTATGACGTTTGCCTGTACACTCACCAGCATTCCAATGTAGCAGGTGTGTGACATATTTACACCGGGGAAAAAACAGCCAGCACCACAATTCCAGAATGTGCTGTTCCAAGCTTAGGGTGTAACGTGAGCCATGGAGCCCTTGCGTGAAGCACTGGTGGTGCCTGGCAGTCGCTGATCAGCACAGTTTGAGAGGATGAAAGAATAGTATCACACACGAAATGTATGGCACAGCATTGCACTGTGCAGGGTTAAGTACAATTTGTGCTGCGGTTTAGTAGAATGACTGCAGTTAGTAAATCAATCTTGAGTGTTTGTGCACCAAGGCAAAAGTCTCTCAAGATCTCAATGTTATTGTCGAAATGTATTGGAGTGACCTTTAACACAATAACCACCAGCCCCTGATGTAACCATTACTGACGCCTGGGACACGTGCACGTTAGGCTGCCTCACTCACAACGTGCATTTACAAGGGAGACAAGAAAGTTAAGGTGGGGCCAAGGCAGCACAATCAAACAGCGAAAATAACTTGATTTATGGTTAAGTGCCACAAGGTACTTCAGAGGAGAAATGGAATTTGAGCAGTACAAGAGTTTGGAGAGATGACGAGGATATAATCTGGGAGGGTGCTGAGCACCTCGAGTTTCGTCGCCGAGAGCACGCCGAGACCAAGCGCAGGCAGCAGAAGGAGCGCGCGGCAAACCAGTCCCACTCACCCCTTCCCTCAACCACTGTCTGTCCCACAGGGACTGTGGTTCTCGTATTAGACTGTTCAGTCACCTAAGGACTCATTTTTAGAGTGGAAACAAGTCTTCCTCGATTGCGAGGGACTGCCTATGATGATGATGATGATCCTAAAGCTAGAGCCAGGCCATTCCAGAGTGAAATCAAGAAACACTTCATCACACACACGGCAGTGGAAATCTGGGACTCCGGAACTCCCTCCCCCAAAAGGCTGTGGATGCTGGGGAACAACTGACAAACTGCATTTGACAGATTTTTGTTGGGTAAGAGTATCGAGGAAGGTGCAGCAAAGGCAGATAAATTGAGTTGAGGTACAGATTAGCCTTTTGGTGGAGCGAGTTGCAGATTTCCACTACCCTTTGTGAAAGGGCGGATTTGGGGAATGGAGGATGTTGCCGGGACTGGAGAATTTTCGCTATGAGGAAAGATTGGATAGGCTGGGGTTGTTTTCTTTGGAACAGAGGATTTAATTGAGGTGTATAACATTATGCGGGGCCTAGATTTAGGGTGGATAAGAAGGACCTACTTCCCTTAGCAAAGAGGTCAATAACCAGGGGGCACAGATTTCAAGTAATGGGTTGAAAGGTTAGAGGAGACATGTTTTCACTCAAAGAGTCTAGAACTCACGGCCTGAAAGGGTGGTAGAGGCAGAAACCCTCACCACATTTTAAAAAGTACTTGGATATGCATTTGAAGTGTTGTAAACTACAAGGCTACGGACCGAGAGCGGGAAAGTAGGATTAGATTGGATAGCCCTTTTTCGGCTGACACAGTGGTGTGAATGGCCCTGTGTTGTAAATTTCTACGGGCCAGAATTTGGTGGCCATACCGCCGGCTGAACTCGGCAGTCTCCGGGCGCTGTCCCCTGTGAGCGAGTGTGGTGAGGACCTCACACTGGCGGGGAGAGAAGACCACTGGGGGGAGCGTCCACTGGCGTTAACCGGCGTGCAACGACGACAAAAGTCCTCCCGCTTGCTCCCTCCCAGATGCTCCGGGTGGCCCTCCGCTCCAGCAGCGGAAGAGACCCCCGCGTGAGGCAGGTCTTGCCTGAACGGTAAGTATGAAGACCTGCAAAGAAAGGTTAGTGCACTTGTTTTCTTCTTTTATTTTGTAGCGATTTTGGTGGATAGGGTCCTCTGAAGGATTTGGAAAAGTTTTTATTCCATTTTTGAAAAAAATTATTTTTCCTGTTCCTCCCTCCCTCCCTGGGCCCGACCCGATCCTCGCCGTTACTTTGCAGAGGGTCACATTTGCCGCCCAGAATCCAACCTGCTGCCCAGAATCGGCGTGCAAGGCCCATTTTTTCTGCTGGGCATTTTTTCCCACATTTTTCCACCAAACTTCCGCCCAAAGTACCACCAGGATCTTAACAGTCCTTTTGACGGTACACGGGCGGGACTTAGGTTTGACCAAGGATTCTATGTTCATCATCAGAGGCAGTCCCTCGGAGTCGAGGAAGATTTGCTTCCACTCTTAGAATGAGTCCTTAGGTGGCTGAACAGCCCAATACAAGAACCACAGTCTCCTGTCACAGGTGGGACAGACAGTGGTTGAGGGAAGGGGTGGGTGGGACTGGTTTGCCGCACGCTCCTTCCGCTGCCTGTGCTTGGTTTCTGCATGCTCTCGGCGACGAGACTCGAGGTGCTCAGCTCCCTCCCGGGCGCACTTCCTTCACTTAGGGCGGTCTTTGGCCAGGGACTCCCAGGTGTCGGTGGGGATGTTGCACTTTATCAGGGAGGCTTTGCTGCTTGAGGTTGGAGCTGATGTGTGGTCAGAAGCTCTTCTCAGGGTTAAATACAACACCAAGACTACGAACGGACTGCCTCAGCCTCAGACCAAGGCCACAGAGAGAAATGGAGTTGCTGGATAGTGAATGGAGTTTGTGATGGAGACCAAAGACTTGCCAATATTTAGTTGAGAAAATTTCTACTCCTCTAGTACAGGATGTTGGACAAGCAGCGTGATAAATCCGAGGTGGTGGTGAGGAAGAGTGGGTGTCGTCAAAGTAGGACCTCAAAAGTAGTAATCTCGGGATTGCTACCAGTGCCACGTGCTAGTCAGAGTAGGAATCGCAGGATAGCCCAGATGAATACGTGGCTTGAGCAAAAGGGAGGGATTCAAATTCCTGGGACATTGGAATCGGTTCTGGGGGAGGTGGGACCAGTACAAACCGGACGGTCTGCACCTGGGCAGGACCGGAACCAATGTCCGAGGGGGAGTGGTTGCTCGTGCTGTTAGGGAGGAGTTAAACTAATATGGCGGGGGATGGGAACCTATGCAGGGAGACAGAGGAAAATAAAATGGAGGCAGAAGCAAAAGATAGAAAGGAGAATAGTAAAAGTGGAGGGCAGAGAAACCCAAGACAAAAATCAAAACGGGCCACATTACAGCAAAATTCTAAAGGTGCAAAGTGTGTTAAAAAGACAAGCCTGAAGGCTCTGTGCCTCAATGCGAGGAGTATTCGGAATAAGGTGGACGAATTAACTGCACAGATAGCAGTTAACGGATATGATGTAATTGGCATCACGGAGACATGGCTCCAGGGTGACCAAGGCTGGGAACTCAACATCCAGGGGTACTCAACATTTAGGAAAGATAGGCAGAGAGGAAAAGGAGGCGGGGTGGTGTTGCTGGTTAAAGAGAAAATT
Source organism: Pristiophorus japonicus (assembly GCF_044704955.1). Classification (NCBI taxonomy): domain Eukaryota; kingdom Metazoa; phylum Chordata; class Chondrichthyes; family Pristiophoridae; genus Pristiophorus; species Pristiophorus japonicus. The sequence goes on along the minus strand of NC_091980.1, from coordinate 314,727,823 downwards.
AATGTAATAGTAAGGAGGGACATGAGCCTGGACGATGGGGAATCGGTATGGGTGGAGCTACGGAATACCAAAGGGTAGAAAACGCGAGTGGGAGTTGTGTACAGACCACCAAACAGTAGTAGTGAGGTTGGGGACAGCATCAAACAAGAAATAAGGGATGTGTGCAATAAAGGTACAGCAGTTATCATGGGTGACTTTAATCTACATATTGACTGGGCTAACCAAACTGGTGGTAGTGCGGTGGAGGAGGATTTCCTGGAGTGTATTAGGGATGGTTTTCTAGACCAATATGTAAGGAACCAACGAGAGAGCTGGCCATCCTAGACTGGGTGATGAGTAATGAGAAGGGACTAATTAGCAATCTTGTTGTGCGAGGCCCCTTGGGGAAGAGTGACCATAATATGGTAGAATACTTTGTTAAGAGAGAGAGTGACACAGTTAATTCGGAAACCAGGCTCCTGAACTTAAGGAAAGGTAACTTCAATGGCATGAGGCGTGAATTGGCTAGAATAGACTGGCAAATGATACTTAAAGGGTTGACGGTGGATAAGCAATGGCAAACATTTAAAGATCACATGGATGAACTTCAGCAATTGTACATCCCTGTCTGGAGTAAAAATAAAATGGGGAAGGTGGCTCAACCGTGGCTAACAAGGGAAATTAAGGATAGTGTTAAATCCAAGGAAGAGGCATATAAATTGGCCAGAAAAAGCAACAAACCTGAGGACTGGGAGAAATTTAGAATTCAACAGAGGAGAACTAAGGGTTTAATTAAGAGGGGGAAAATAAGAGTACGAGGGGAAGCTTGCAGGGAACATAAAAACTGACTGCAAAAGCTTCTATAAATATGTGAAGAGAAAAAGATTAGTGTAGTCAAATGTAGGTCCCTTGCAGTCGGATTCAGGTGAATTTATAATGGGGAACAAAGAAATGGCAGACCAATTGAACAAATACTTCGGTTCTGTCTTCATGAAGGAAGACACAAATAACCTTCCGAATGTGCTAGGGGACAGTGGGTCTAGTGAGAATGAGGAACTGAAGGAAATCCTTATTAGGCAGGACATTGTGTTAGGGAAATTGATGGGATTGAAGGTCGATAAATCCCCAGGGCCTGATAGTCTGCATCTCAGAGTACTTAAGGAAGTGGCCCTAGAAATAGTGGATGCATTGGTGATCATTTTCCAACAGTCTATCGACTCTGGATCAGTTCCTATGGACTGGAGGGTAGCTAATGTAACACCACTTTTTAAAAAAGGAGGGAGAGAGAAAACAGGTAATTATAGACCGGTTAGCCTGACATCAGTAGTGGGGAAAATGTTGGAATCAATCATTAAGGATGAAATAGCAGCGCATTTGGAAAGCAGTGACAGGATCGGTCCAAGTCAGCATGGATTTATGAAAGGGAAATCATGCTTGACGAATCTTCTGGAATTTTTTGAGAATGTAACTATCAGAGTGGCTAAGAGAACCAGTGGATGTGGTATATTTGGACTTTCAAAAGGCTTTTGACAAGGTCCCGCACAAGTGATTGGTGTTCAAAATCAAAGCACATGGTATTGGGGGTAATGTACTGACATGGATAGAGAACTGTCTGGCAGACAGGAAGCAGAGAGTCGGGATAAACGGGTCCTTTTCAGAATGGCAGGCAGTGACTAGTGGAGTGCCGCAGGGCTCAGTGCTGGGCACCAGCTCTTTACAATATACATTAACAATTTAGAAGAAGGAATTGAGTGTAATATTTTCAAGTTTGCAGATGACACTAAGCTGGGTGGCGGTGTGAGCTGTGAGGGGGACGCTACGAGGCTGCAGGGTGACTTGGACAGATTAGGTGATTGGGCAAATGCATGGCAGATGCAGTATAATGTGGATAAATCTGAGGTTATCTATTTCGGGGGCAAAAACACGAAGGCAGAATATTATCTGAATGGTGGCAGATTAGGAAAAGGGGAGGTGCAACGAGACCTCGGTGTCATGGTTCATCAGTCATTGAAAGTTGGCACACAGGTACAGCAGGCGGTGAAGAAGGCAAATGGTATGTTGGCCTTCATAGCTAGGGGATTTGAGTATAGGAGCAGGGAGGTCTTACTGCAGCTGTACAGGGCCTTAGTGAGGTCTCACCTTGAATATTGTGTTCAGTTCTGGTCTCCTAATCTGAGGAAGGACGTTCTTGCTATTGAGGGAGTGCAGCGAAGGTTCACCAGACTGATTCCAGGGATGGCTGGACTGTCATATGAGGAGAGACTGGATCAACTGGGCTTTTATTCACTGGAGTTTAGAAGGATGAGAGGGGATCTCATAGAAACGTATAAGATTCTGACGGGACTGGACAGGTTAGATGCGGGAAGAATGTTCCCGATGATGGGGAAGTCCAGAACCAGGGGATAGTCTTAGGATAAGGGGTAGGTCATTTAGGACTGAGATGAGGAGAAACTTCTTCACTCAGAGAGTTGTTATCCTGTGGAATTCCCTACTGCAGAGAGTTGTTGATGCCAGTTCATTGGATATATTCAAGAGGGAGTTAGATATGGCCCTTACGGCTAAAGGGATCAAGGAGTATGGAGAGAAAGCAGGAAAGGGGTACTGAGGGAATGATCAGCCATGATCTTATTGAATGGTGGTGCAAACTCGAAGGGCCGAATGGCCTACTCCTGCACCTATTTTCTATGTTTCTAGATGTGGAAACTGATATTGTGTCTTCGGATGATACCGCTGAGTATCTCCCCAAATATCTTCTACCTACTCATAGAAGGTGCGTCGTGCGATGGAGAGAGGTGGAGAATGCTTGAGGGCGGGCGAGAGAGTAATTGTCTCCTAATCTGAAGATAAATTAATAGCATTTATTTGAAAGTAATCACTGATTTCTTTTACATCAATAGGATTTGTCTGTCACAACCCAATAGTGCGACCAGGCAGACCGGGGAAAACTGGTTTCGATCTCGCTGCTCGGACACAGTCCCAGAAAGCTCCGGTAAAATATTGCCTCTCCCAACATGTGCTGTTCTGTGTCTTGGGGGGGAGAGGGTCTGCGACTACTTTAAGTATAAGCCTTGGCTGAGTGGGTAGCACTCCTGCCTCTGATTCATCAGGGTGTGGGCTGAAGTCCCACTGTAGGATTTGAGCAGTACAGCAATACTTGAGGGAGTGTTGCACTGTCGGACTTGCCGTCTCTTGGATCAGACATTAACCCAAGGCAGACTTAACAAATTCTGTGGTACTGTTCGAAGAAGAGCAGGGAAGTTCATCTTATTGCGGGATATCGACCATGGAGCTGTCAGATTGTCATAAAAACCTAATTGGTTCATTGATGTCCTCCATTCATGCTTATGTTACCTCTAAACTTGAGTATTCCTGGCTCGCCTCCCATCTTCCATCCTCTATAAACCTCATCCAAAACATTGTTGCCTGTATTCTAACTCTCACCAAGTCCTGTTCACCCATCAGCCCTGTGCTCGCTGACCTTCAATGGCTCCTGGTAAAGCAATTCCTCGATTTTCAAATTTCACATCATTGTTTTCCAATCCCGCCATGGCTTTACCCCTCCCGATCTCTCTAACCTCCTCCAGCCCTACAACTCTCCGGGATCTCTGCGTTCTTCCAATTGAGCATCCCCGATTTTCATCGCTTCACCATTGGCGGCCGTGCCTTCAGCTGCGTAGGCCCTAACCTCTGGAATTCCCTCCCTAAACCTCTCCGTCTCTCTACCTCTCTCTCCTCATTTAAGATGCTTCTTAAAACCTTCCTCTTTGACCAAGTTTGCCCTAATATCTCTTTATATGGCTTGGTGTCTGTTTACAATCCTGTGAAGCACCTTGAGATGTTTCACTGCATTAAAGGTGCTATATAAATGCAAGTTGTTGTTAGGGAAGGAAACCTGCCGTCCTTACTCGGTCATAGAATCATAGACTAGTTACACTGGTTTGGCCTCAACTGGAGTATTGTGTCCAATTCTGGGCCCCGCACTGTAGGAAGGATGTGAAGGCCTTAGAGAGGGAGCAGAAAAGATTTACGAGAATGGTTCCAGGGATGAGGGACTTAGTTACGGGGATAGACTGCAGAAGCTGGGGTTGTTCTCCTTGGAGCAGAGAAGATTGAGAGGAGATTTAATAGAATAGAAGGAGGCCATTCGGCCCGTCGAGCCTGTGCCGGCTCTCTGGAAGAGCACCTCAGCCAGTCTCACTCCCCCGCCCTTTCCCCGTAGCCCTGCAAAATGGTTTCCTTCAGGTACTTATCCAACTCCCTTTTGAAAGCCACGATCGAGTCTGCCTCCACCACCCTCTCAGGCAGCGCATTCCAGATCCTAACCACTCGCTGCGTAAAATATTTTTTTTCTCATGTCGCCTTTGGTTCTTCTGCCAATCGCCTTAACTCTGTGCCCTCTGGTTCTCGACCCTTCCACCAATGGGAACAGTTTCTCTCTATCTACTCTGACCAGACCCCTCATGATTTTGAACACCTCGATCAAATCTCCTCTCAACCTTCTCTGCTCCAAGGAGAACAACCCCAGCTTCTCCAGTCTATCCACGTCACTGAAGTCCCTCATCCCTGGAACCATTCTCGTAAATCTTTTCTGCTCCCTCTCAAAGGCCTTCACATCCTTCCTAAAGTGCGGGGCCCAGAATTGGACACAATACTCCAGTTGAGGCCGAACCAGTGTTTTAGGAAGGTTCATTATAACTTCCGTGCTTTTGTAGTCTATGGGGTAGAAATTCCGCCCCGCCGGAAACCTTTCAAAGTATCTTTAATGCCGCGTCAGACGAGGTGGACCCTTGATCGATTTTAAGCTCTTTGTCAATTTATTTTGGGAGCGGACCTGAAGCCGGTCGCACTAGGGGTGGAAGTGGAGCGGTAAGTCCTGGTGAGGGGCAGAAGTGGAGGCAGGACGGAGCCTCACTCAGCGGTGGAGCGGAGATGACGTCACGACGTGCATGTGTCGCCACACTCTCCCCTTCGGCACTGTGAAACATCGGTCCACTGGGTCACCAGGGAGGGTTTCGGCCTGTCAACAGGGGGTGCCAGGCTGCCTGTTCGCGGCCCGGCCGAACCCGGGGGCATAATTGTCCGGCCGATCGGGAAACATGGCGGCCACGGCAGTGGGCCCTCGTCTTGAATGGTCACTGCACAGCCAAGTCCCACACGCTGAAAGCAAGGTGCACCGCCAGGAAAATCTGTCGGGGGCACCGCTCGGCCGATTTATGATTTTTTTTTAATCTAAATTTCGTGGGAGGTGCGGGAGATCGGAGGTGCGGGAGATCGGAGGTGCGGGAGATCGGAGGTGCGGGAGATCGGAGGTGCGGGAGATCGGAGGTGCGGGAGATCGGAGGTGCGGGAGATCGGAGGTGCGGGAGATCGGAGGTGCGGGAGATCGGAGATCGGAGGTGCGGGAGATCGGAGGTGCGGGAGATCGGAGGTGCGGGAGATCGGAGGTGCGGGAGATCGGAGGTGCGGGAGATCGGAGATCGGAGGTGCGGGAGATCGGAGATCGGAGGTGCGGGAGATCGGAGATCGGAGGTGCGGGAGATCGGAGGTGCGGGAGATCGGAGGTGCGGGAGATCGGAGGTGCGGGAGATCGGAGATCGGAGGTGCGGGAGATCGGAGGTGCGGGAGATCGGAGGTGCGGGAGATCGGAGATCGGAGGTGCGGGAGATCGGAAATCGGAGGTGCGGGAGATCGGAGGTGCGGGAGATCGGAGATCGGAGGTGCGGGAGATCGGAGATCGGAGGTGCGGGAGATCGGAGGTGCGGGAGATCGGAGGTGCGGGAGATCGGAGATCGGAGGTGCGCCCTTTGATGATGCACTTGGGACGTTCGGTAGCAGCGGGGCGGAAATGGGGAACGACATAAAAATCCCCGAGCTGAATTTCGATCGTGGCAGCCATTGGACCAGAAGTCGGAGGCTGCTCGACTCCGCCCCCCTGGCTGCCGCTTTCTGGCGGTAAGTGGCCTTTTTTTGAGGCTAAATTCCGACCTATTCCTCTATTTATGAAGCCCAGGATCCCGTAAGCCTTTTTAACCACTTTCTCAACCTGCTCTGCCACCTTCAACAATTGGTGCACACATACCCCCAGGTCTCGCTGCTCCTGCACCCCCTTTAGAATTGTACCCTTTAGTTTATATTGCCCTCTCCTCATTCTTTCTACCAAAATATATCACTTTGTACCTTTCTGCATTAAATTTAATCTGCCATGTGTCCGCCCATTCCACCAGCATGTCTATGTCTTTAAGTCAATATTCTCCTCTTCACTGTTCACTATACTTCCAAGTTTTGTGTCATCTGCAAATTTTGAACTTGTGCCCTGTACACCCACATCCAAGTCATTAATATATATCAGGAAAAGCCGTGGTCCCAGTCCCGAGCCCTGGGGAATACCACTGTTTACCTTCCTCCAGTCCCAGAAACAACCGTTCACCACTACTCTCTGTTTCCTGTCACTGACACAATCCCGTATCCATGCTGCCTCTGTCCCTTTTATTCCACGGGTTTCAACTTTGCTGGCAAGCCGATTATGTGGCACTTTATCAAACACCTTTTGGAAATCCATGTACACCACGTCAACCGCATTACCCTCATCAACCCTCCCTGTTACCTCATCAAAAAACTCCAAGTTGGTTCTACACGATTTGCCTTTAACAAATCCGACCTATATGGAACTACAGTCCGACACCAAAGTGGCTGACTCTTAATTGCCCTCTGAAATGATCTAACCAGCCACTCGGTTGTATCAAACCGCTACAAAGAAGGTATCTCGCCACCACCTTCTCAAGGTAACTCGGGATGGGCAATAAATGCCGGCCTTGCTAGTGACGCCCACATCCTGAGAATGAATGATTAAATTCTCTCGTTTCAGGGAGAGGTGGACTGAAGCAAACAAAGGCAGCGAAGGATTTCCCTGCCTGCTGCAACTTTACTCACCACCCTCCACTAACTCCATCTCATCATTTATTCCATGAGATTATTGTTCCGTGCTTTGAAATGCTGTCCATCTAAACCCGATCCCACTTCAAAGAGCCAGCCTGTCGCCTTTTCACGCTGATCTGTGAAATTGAAACATGTTTCAAGGTTTGAATACTTTGCAAAACGACACCGATAATCACTTGAGATTACACGTTACTGCTGCTCAGAAAATGTGTAAAGTTGGCCCAATTAATGGTGGTGAAATATTCCGTCTGAGGGCTCAGTCAGCAGAAATCATAGTCTTCATCTGCGGCAGGATTGAATGTCCCTGGCACGCTGCCGATTTGCGAGCCTGCTATTCGCTCACTCCCCTTCGCAGGAAGGACTCCCATTAAATCGGGAACAATGAGCAAGAACAGGTGCTGTTTCATTCGCAGATGGGGGCCTTTCTTTTTTTGACATAAAGCAAACCACATCCCGTGCCTGGTCCCTAGGCAAACCAAAGCTGCATTATGTGCTCTCTGATGTATGGCAACAGGGCCGACAAAGACACCTTGATCGCTGGCCATACTGAAAAGCAGAATGTTGATTTCCTGCATTGTAAAACAAAAGGTCTCCTGATTTCTGTGCTCCTTTTTTTTTCTTGCCGCCATCCATCATCATCACAAACAGTCCCTCGAAATTGAGCAAGGCTTGCTTCCACTCTAACAGTGAGTTCCCAGGTGACTGAACAGTCCAATATGGGAATTACAGTCTCTCTCACAGGTGGGACAGACAATGGTTGAGGGAAAGGGTGGGTGGGGAGTCTGGTTTGCCGTACGCTCCTTCCGATGTCTGCGCTTGATTTCTGCATGCTCTCGGCGATGAGACTCGAGGTGCTCAGCGCCCTCCCGGATGCTGCTCTTCCACTTAGGGGCGGTCTTGGGCCAGGGACTCCCAGGTGTCAGTGGGGATGTTGCACTTTATCAGGGAGGCTTTGAGGATGTCCTTGTAGTAACGTTTCCTCTGCCCACCTGGGGCTCGCTTGCCGTGTAGGAGTTCCAAGTAGAGCGCTTGCTTTGGGAGTCTCGTGTCTGGCATGTGGACAATGTGGTCCACCCAACGGAGCTGATCAAGTGTGGTCAGTGCTTCGATGTTGGCCTGATCGAGGACACTGACATTGGTGCGTCTGTCCTCCCAGGGGATTTGCAGGATCTTGCGGAGGCAGCGCTGGTGGTATTTCTCCAACGATTTGAGGTGTCTACTGTATATGGCCGCCATACTCCTCTCCGGAAGGAGATGACTCTCCACTTCGGGCCTGCTCTTGTTATGGGAGCCTTGGCATGGTGCAGAGGGGCCTGAACCCCATCTCTTTCAGGGACCACATCTGGTGCATTCCTGGTGTGATCGGCTCACTGCTGCAGAATGCAGCCCAATGCTCGCAGGCAGAACACGTGAAAAAAAATCACACGGCAATCAAGGGTGAAATCGGTATTCTGCTCTTCACTAGACGAGTGGTCAGTGCTTCATACTGGGGGATGTTAGCCTGGTCGAGGACACTGATGTTGGTCCGCCTGTCCTCCCAGGGGATTTGCAGGATCTTGCGGAGACATCTTGTGGGGCCAACATCCCCAGTATTGAAGCACTGACCACACTCGATCAGCTTTGCTGGGCAGGCCACATAGTTCGCATGCCAGATACGAGACTCCCTAAGCAAATGCTTTATGTGGAGCTCCTTCATGGTAAATGAGCCAAAGGTGGGCAGCGGAAACGTTATAAGGACACCTTCAAAGCCTCCCTGGTAAAGTGCGACATCACCACTGACACCTGGGAGACCCTGGCCGCAGACCGCTCGAGGTGGAGGAAGTGCATCCGGGAGGGTGTTGAACTCTTTGAGACTCGAGGCAAAGAGCGTGAAGAAGCCAAGCGCAGGCAGCGGAAGGAGCGCGCGGCAAACCAGCCCCACCCACTCCTTTCCTCAACCACTGTCTGTCCCACATGTAACAGGGTCTGTGGCTCTCGTATCGGACTGTTCAGCCACCTAAGGGAGTGGAAGCAAGTCCTCCTCGACTCTGAGGGCCTGCCTGTGATGATGATGAGACGAGTACATGAGAGGAAAGGGAATAGAAAGATAGGTTGAAAGGCTGAGATGAGGCAAATGGAATGGGAGGTGACTGGTGTGGAGGATAAACACAGCACAGCACAGTTGGGTCGAATGGCCTCATTCTGTGCTATATATTCCACGTAACTCTATGTAATATAGATTTTATTTTCAATAAGTGAATGAGTATCTAATTATCTTAATATGAATCTATATTAACAGTCTTCTGTCTGAGATCGTAGATGTTTACAAATGTAAAGAATCGCAAACATTGATCATGTAACCATGTTTAGCATGAACCAATAAGATCCTGATATTAATTTCCACAGGCAACCATGTTGGATTTTGCACTGACATTACAATTTTTTAATGATGTATTTTCTCAGTGCCAGATTCTGGTTTGCTTTCTCTATCCCGTATACACATCCAGGTGGGGATGTGTATACGGGATAGAGAATGAGGCTAATGGGCCCTAGCCTATCAAATTGTTCTTTATAGTGTGGCCCTCTGAGATCAGGGATCAGCGTTGCTGCTCTGTTCTCCCTTGTTTAAATAATTTTGTGCAAACTGAGTACTAGTTGTAACCAGGGCGGCTGCACTGATTTGTAACTTTTCAGCTCTCATCACTTCTCGGTAAATATTTCATGGCTTTGCAAATCTTACAGCACCAGCTGCGGCCAATGTCAGCGAACGACACTGAGATAAAAGGCAAGGAGAGACCGCTCACGGCACAGGGATCAAGCACTGTCAGACTGAGCGTGGAGGAGGTGAGAGGCTGAAGGAGAGACTAGGAGTTAGATGCAGCCTCTATGGGCCTGCGCTGCCGAGCAGCAAGTATATGGAGAAAAGAGAGCCTTCAGTGTGTCTGCTTATCCCTGAGATCGCACTCCGGCCTCTGCATCAGAAGGCTGTGGCCACGTGCCCCAATCCAGCACTTAATCCACGCTGACACTCCCAGTGCAGTACTGAGGGAGCCCTGCACTGTTGGAGGGGCAGTACTGAGGGAGCCCTGCACTGTCGGAGGGGCAGTACTGAGGGAGCGCCGCACTGTCGGAGGGGCAGTACTGAGGGAGCGCAGTACTGAGGGAGCCCTGCACTGTCGGAGGGGCAGTACTAAGGGAGCGCCGCACTGTCGGAGGGGCAGTACTGAGGGAGCGCCGCACTATCGGAGGGGCATTATTGAGGGAGCGCCGCACTGTCGGAGGGGCAGTACTAAGGGAACGCTGTACTGTCGGAGGGGCAGTACAGAGGGAGCGCCCCACTGTCGGAGGGGCGTACTGAGGGAGCGCCGCAATGTTGAGGGGCAGTACTGAGGGAGTGCTGCACCTTCGGAGGCGCAGTATTGAGTGAGTGCTGCAATGTTGGAGATGCCGTCTTTCAGTTGAGACGCTAAACCGAGGTCCCGTCTAAGTCCATGTAAACATAAAAGATCCCAAGGCACTATTCAAAGAGCAGGGGATTTTTCCTTTTTTCACCCTCAACCAACATCAGTAAAAACAGATTAACTGGACATTTATCTGAGTGCTATTTGGGGAATCATGCTGTGTGCTAATTGGGTGCTACATTTACACAAGAACAATCAACAAATATTATGTCCAATTAGCCTTTTCCATTAGTGTTGAGACCATTATGTGATTTTTAAATGAGAAAATGGATTGAGGGACATGGTGAGTTAGTGGGCAGACATGGTTGAAGAATTGGTGAGACGTCACCTTCTCATTATATTTCTATACGTCCTCGAGTAGACCATAGTTCTTAATTCTTAATCTCACCTATTTACCTTCTCACCATTTCCCTCAGCCCCCCCCCCCTTCATCATGTCCCTCATCTCATCTCTCTCCAGAAACACATTGAATTGTCTCCTGATCCTATTTGCATTCTCTGCTTTACTGACTTTCTCTGGTAACTTATTCCACAGCTCGATTCCCCTTTGGATGAAAGAGTCCTCCCTTCTTACTCCTAGGAACATAGGAACAGGAGGAGGCCATTCAGCCCCTCAAGCCTGTTCCGCCATTCAGTTAGAATATTAGATCGTGACCATGGTTGATCTATATCTTAACTCCAATTTCCTGCCTTGGTTCCGTAACCCTTAATACCCGAGCAAAAATCCATCAATTTCACTCTCTCACTTACACCTCGTGGCCCCTGGGGTCCGCACCCTTCACCACAGTAAATAACTTACCTTGGTCGGCCTAGCTCATCCCCGAAAACTTAGCTCTGGCCAACTTGGAGTCTCCTTGCAAAGAGATGTTTGGTGAATGAAGGGGATGTGAGGGTTTACAGTTTATCACCAGCTTTGGTTAATCCTGATGACTTGTTTTATCTGCAGCTAAAAGTTGTGCGCCGCACAATGGAAGAGGATGAGAGAAAAGGTGGATTTGTACGGATATTTCCCACTGCTGATTCCTGGGAGCTCTACGGGTGAGGCGAGAAAAGCAACTCAAATATTTTGTGAAAGCGAAACGTGCAAGCTTGAAAATTTATACTTTAACCTTTCTATCCACGAGCAATGCCAGTGGACGTCTGTCAGTGTGTTACACTGAGGTCAAAGGTGAAAAGGTGCATGGGCTCCGTAATCAGAGGATGCAGAAGTACGAGTTCAAAGGGTACTTGCTTGATTCGTGTGATGGTTCATTCATGAAACTGGGTGGATCTGTTGGCACGGGTTTTGTTGTCCCTGGTTACTAGTCTGGGTAACCGTACATCTCTTGACACGCTGCCCGATGTAACTATGAACCTTGGCGGTAGAATGGATGTTGTAAGTTGATGGCTATGGATTGTAGTTTTGATAACCCACCTAGTTCACTAATGCCCTCCAGGGGAGGAAGCCTCTCCTGCCTCTATCCGGTCTGCACGTGACTGCAGTGAATGCTATGTGGTTGGTTTCTTAATACTGTCTGGAGTGGCCAAGCGAGCCAATCACTTTGACTAAATGATCGCTATAATTGTTGAGGCCAATTCACTAAATATATTCAAAAAGGAGTTAGATGAAGTCCTTACTACTAGGGGAATCAAGGGGTATGGTGAGAAAGCAGGAATGGGGTACTGAAGTTGCATGTTCAGCCATGAACTCATTGAATGGCGGTGCAGGCTAGAAGGGCCGAATGGCCTACTCCTGCACCTATTTTCTATGTTTCTATAAGAGAAGGCCCAACACCACCACCTCAGAGTTGGGCAATAAGTGCCGGCCTTGTCAGCATCACCTGCATCCTGAGAATGAAATTCTCAGCGGACCCAGCAGGTGTTAAAAATGGAGGTACAATATAGGAATAGGAGTAGGTCATTGAGCCCCTTGAGCCTGTCCTGCCATTCAATGAGATCACGGTTGATCTGTGACCTAACGGCACACACCTGCCTTTGGCCCATAATCCCTTAATACCTTTGGTTAACACAAATCTGTCAATCTCAGATTTAAAATGAACAACTGACCCAGCATCAATTGTCATTTGCGGAAGAGACTTCCAAACTTCTCCCACCCTCTGTGTGTAGAAGTGTTTCCTAATTTCATTCCTGAAAGGTCTGGCTCTAATTTATAGACCATGCTCCCTAGTACCAGACTCCCCAACCAGCGGGAATAGTCTCTCTCTATCTACCCTCTCTGCTCCCCTTAATATCCTGAAAACTTCGATCAGATTGCCCTTTAACTTTATAAATTCAAGGGAGTACACCCCTAATTTGTGTAATCTCTCCTCGTAACTTAACCCCTGGAGTCCGTGTGTCATTCTGGTAAACCTACGCTGCACTCCCTCCAAGCCCAATATACCCTCCCTAAGGTATGGGACCCAGAACGGCTCACAGTGCTCCAGGTGTGGTCTAACCAGGGCTTTGTACAGCTGCAGCATAACCTCGACCCCCTTGTATTCTAGTCCTCTAGATATAAAGGCCAGCATCCCATTAGCCTTTTTGATTATTTTCTGTACCGGTTCCTGACATTTTGATGACTGATGTACCTGACCCACAAGTCTCTTTGGACCTCCCCTGTTTCTCGCTTTTCACCATTTAGAAAGGACCCTGGTCTGTCCTTTTTAGGACCAAAGTGGATGACCTCACATTTGCCTACACTGAGATCCATTTACCACAGTTTTGCTCATTCATTTTATCTGTCGATATCCCTTTATAATTTTATGCTTTCACCTACACTGTCTACAGTGCTGCCTATCTTTGTGTCGTCTATGCCATCATCGAAGTAATTAATAAATACTGCAAATAGTTGAGGCCTCAACACAGATCTCTGCGGGACACCACTAGTCACCACCTGCCAGTTTGAGTACCTGCCCTTTATCCCTACTCACTGTCTCCTGCTGCTCAGCCAGTTTTCTAACCAGGTTAATAATTTGCCCTCAATTCCGTCTTCTTTGTGGGACTTCATCAAATACCTTCTGGAAGTCCATATAAATAATATCCAAAGACATTCCCCTGTCTTCTACTTTAGTCACCTCCTCCAAAACAGTTTGTCAGGTATGAGCTACCTTTCACAAATCCAGGCTGGCTCTCTGTCTGTCCAGCTGAAAATTTTCAAGGTGTTCAGTCATCCTTTTCTTAATTGTAGACTCTAGCAATTCCCGACAACAGACTTTAGGCTAACGGGTCTATAATTCCCTGATTTCCTTCTCTCACCATTCTTAAATATCGGCGTGGTATGCGCAATTTTCCAATCTAAAGGAATGGGTCCTGAATTGGGAGAATTTTGAAAAATTATAGTTAGGGTGTGTGCCATGTGCTTACCTACAAACCCTGGGGTGGATACCATCTGGCCCTGGGCATTTGTCACTCTTTATTGCTGTGATTTTCTTTATTGCTGTGATTTTCTTCATTGCTGTTATTTTACTAACGTAATTTTATTGAGTCCCTGTCCCTGGTTCAAGATTAATTTCCTTGGGATTTCTGGCATGCTATCCTGTTTTTCTTCTGTAAATACCAACACAAAGTCACTATTCAACATGTCCACCATTTCCTTATTATCATTCACAATATCATCACTTTCTGTTTTTAAGGGGCCAATATTGCTCCTGATTACTCTCTTTTTCCAAATATACTTGTAAAAATTATTTGTATTGATTTTGATATCCCTTGCAAGTTTCTTTTCATACTCCCTTTTTTGTAGCTTTTATTTTTTTGTGACCCTTTTCTGTTCTTTGTATTTTTTGGCAGAATCTGGCAAAATTTTGCATTTTTGTCTGCTGTTTCCTTTAGTTTTATGCTGCTCTTTATCTCTTTAGTTGTCCGTGGCTGAGTCGAGCTCTTGCCCGTCAGGTATAAACTGGTTCTGTATCACATTTATTTCCTTTTTTGAACATCTCCCACTGATTCTCTGCTGTTTTACCCATGAACACATTTGCCCAGTTTACTGTGGGCAGTCTCTGTCTCATACTGTTGGAGTGTGTCTTACCCAAATCTACAATCTCAGTAGCTGTTTCGTGTTTTTCCCTTTCAAACACTAGGTTGAACCCGATCATGTTCTGATCGCTATTGGATAAATGTTCACGCACAGTGAGGCTGTTAACTAAATCTGGCTCATTACTCATTCCTAAATCTAATGTGCCTTGCCCCCTTGTTGCCTCGAGGACATATTGCTGGCGAGAACTATCCCGGACACACTCAAGAAATTCACTACTTTTCAGACAGGTGCTAGTCTGCTTATCCCAATCTACATGGAAGTTAAAATCCCCCATTAAAACCACTCTGCCGTTGTGACACGCTTGTCTAATCTCTGCATTTATACATTCTGCCACTTCACAGCTGCTACCAGGAGGACTATACACAACTCCCACTACAGTCTTAAATTCTTTTCTGCTTCTTAATTCTACCCATAAGTCTCCACTGTCTACTTACCTCTCGTTATATCCTCTCTTATCATTGAAGTGATTTCATCCTTAATCACTAAGGCCACTCCTCACCCTCTGCCATTTACCTTTCTCTCCTGTGGACCTTATAACCTGGTATATTTACTTCCCAGTCCTGACCATCTGACAGCCATATCTCAGTAAAGGCTACTGTGTCACAGCCTCCAATTTGAATTTGCTCCTGTAGTTCATTCAATGTATTCCTTATACTCCGTGTGTTTGTATAAAGAACGCTTATTTCGGCCACACACCATCACCTGTCCTTCAGCTCCAATGTTTTACTTAATTCACTCTCCTGGTTTAATCACTTACATCTTTTAGTTTTCCCTTTACATGTAGTGCCTAAAGCACGGTTTCTTACTGTTACTCAACTCCGTGGAGCCCCTTCTCGATCAGGCCTGTGATTGATTTGATATGAGAGGCATTTGTTTCTGCAATGGATACTTCGGCTTCGTACTTGCTGCCTTCCTAACACTGTCTGTGTTTGATTCTCCAGGAAATTTCTAGAGCATAAAACCACCCTGAACTATGTGCTGGCAACATGTCTTTTCATAGGCAGGTAAGGGTACAGCTGGAATGAAGGAGGTTATTTACCGATTACAGACAATTTGTGTACTGCCTCTCACTGGGGCACAGGTCCCGTCTTACATAAGATCAAAAGTAATAGGAGCAGGAGTAGGCCATATGGTCCTCGAGTCTGCTCCACCATTCGATAAGATCATGGCTGATCTGATCATGGACTCGACACCATTTCCCTGCCCGCTCCCCATAACCTCTTATTCCCTTATCGTTTAAGAAATTGAATAAATTTAAGACAGAAATAGACAATGTCCCAGCTTCCACAGCTCTCTGAGGCAGCGAATTCCACAGATTTACAACCCTCTGAAGAAATTTCTCCTCATCTCAGTTTTAAATGGGCGGCCCCTTATTCTAAGACCATGCCCTCTAGTTCTAGTCTCCCCCATCAGTGGAAACATCCTCTCTGCATCCACCTTGTCGAGCCCCCTCATAATCTTATACGTTTCGATAAGATCACCTCTCATTCTCCTGAATTCCAATGAGTAGAGGCCCAACCTACTCAACCTTTCCTCATAAGTCATCCCCTCAACCCCGAAATCAACTGAGTGAACCTTCTCTGAACTGCCTCCAAAGCAAGTATATCCTTTCGTAAATATGGAAACCAAAACGGCACGCAGTATTCCAGGTGTGGCCTCACCAATACCCTGTATAACTGTAGCAAGACTTCTCTGCTTTTATACTCCATCCCCTTTGCAATAAAGGCCAAGATACCATTGGCCCTTCCTGATCACTTGCTGTACCTGCATACTATCCTTTTGTGTTTCATGCACAAGTAACCCCCAGGTCCCGCTGTACTGCAGCACTTTGCAATCTTTCTCCATTTAAATAATAACTTGCTCTTTGATTTTTTTCTGCCAAAGTGCATGACCTCACACTTCCCTGAAGGTGCTGACTCTCACTGGGGTACAGGTCCCCTCCCCTGAAGGTGCTGACTCTCACTGGGGTACAGGTCCCCTCCCCTGAAGGTGCTGACTCTCACTGGGGTACAGGTCCCCTCCCCTGAAGGTGCTGATTCTCACTGGGGTACAGGTCCCCCCCTCCCCTGAAGGTGCTGACTCTCACTGGGGTACAGGTCCCCTCCCCTGAAGGTGCTGATTCTCACTGGGGTACAGGTCCCCTCCTCCCCTGAAGGTGCTGACTCTCACTGGGGTACAGGTCTCCTCCCCTGAAGGTGCTGATTCTCACGGGTACAGGTCCCTCCCCTGAAGGTGCTGACTCTCACTGGGGTACGGGTCCCCTCCCCTGAAGGTGCTGACTCTCACTGGGGTACAGGTCCCCTCCCCTGAAGGTGCTGATTCTCACTGGGGTACAGGTCCCCTCCTCCCCTGAAGGTGCTGACTCTCACTGGGGTACAGGTCCCCTCCCCTGAAGGTGCTGATTCTCACTGGGGTACAGGTCCCCTCCTCCCCTGAAGGTGCTGACTCTCACTGGGGTACAGGTCCCCCCTCCCCTGAAGGTGCTGACTCTCACTGGGGTACAGGTCCCTCCCCTGAAGGTGCTGACTCTCACTGGGGTACGGGTCCCCTCCCCTGAAGGTGCTGATTCTCACTGGGATACAGGTCCCCTCCCCTGAAGGTGCTGATTCTCACTGATAGCTGGCAGAGTATTTTTTTTTTTTTTTTTTTTTAAATAAATTCATGTCCAATCGTTTTCCAATCGTTACAATTCTTTGTCAAACGCCAGAGGTCACCCTGCACCAGTCAAGGATCACTCTGCGCCAATGCTCTTAGCCAAAAGGCCTAGAGCCACTGCACCGTTCCTGGAAGTACTGCAATACCAGGTTCGTGCCATGGAGGTGGATGGGTCAGGTCCCCCACACACCTCCGTGGAGGTGGATGGGTCACCAATCCCACCCACCTCCTGTTTACAAAAATGTAAGCATATACCTTCCTGACCAGGGAGAAACCACCCGGACGTCATGGTGGCTGGTCAGGTTAGTTATGCAGATCAGAGTATTTGACTGTTGAGGCATCACAGCTGAGCCTTATCCTGCTCTCAGTGGACATCCACAAATGACACACTTTTTCAGGAGTCAGTAGACAATGATCAGGAGCAGGAACCTTGGCTGAATTGTCCTCCCCCTAGCCCAGGGGCACCGAGGCCAGTTGTTTTTCCCCTCACTGCTGCTCCGGCTGATGCCAGTGAACCCAACACAGGCTGAGAGATCGGCCTGGGCCCTTCCGGTTTCTGCACTGTGTGGGGCCATGCATTTCCTCACGAGTCCATCGGGGGAGCCATTGTGTCAGTTTAATTGGGCTAAGGATGTTCGAGCTGTTCCCTCAGTCGTTCTCCGAGTTGCTGTAACGCCACTTCTGTTTTCAGGACCAGGAAGCCTGCTACTTCAGCAAGATCTCGGTGAGTGTGCACCTCTCCGTGTGTGAGTTAGGGAGGAATTGATTAGTATCTTCAAACCTAGCAAATCACGATGGTTAACTTGCTGAACTTGCGGATGACAGCCACCCACTCTCATTTACCTATGTTTTGATTTGGAACAATCATTTTCTCTTTAGTAACGTCTCTGAATGAAACGGCAAGCATCAAACACTCCCAGGGCAGGTACAGCACGGGGTTAGATACAGAGTAAAGCTCCCTCTACACTGTCCCATCAAACACTCCCAGGGCAGGTACAGCACGGGTTAGATACAGAGTAAAGCTCCCTCTACACTGTCCCATCAAACATTCCCAGGGCAGGTACAGCATGGGGTTAGATACAGAGTAAAGCTCCCTCTACACTGTCCCATCAAACACTCCCAGGACAGGTACAGCATGGGGTTAGATACAGAGTAAAGCTCCCTCTACACTGTCCCATCACACACTCCCAGGACAGGTACAGCATGGGGTTAGATACAGAGTAAAGCTCCCTCTATACTGTCCCATCAAACACTCCTAGTTCAGATAAAAGATGAGTTATAAATGAAACAGATGAGTTACTCTTACACCATCAATCAGACTCGTCCAGGTCAGATGTAAAGGGTTGAAGTATTGTAATAGTTTTAGGTGATGGTACTTGAACAATATAGGGTTGATAAAACAGTCATGTCAGATTAATGCTCCTATAATAATGTTAGATTAGTACTGAATAGCGCAGTTAGTTTTGCTGTATTAATGCAGGGTTCACAGTACTGTAATAATATGGGGTTAATAGTATTATAATTTCTGGATAACTAGTGTTGTGATGGACGTTGAAGAATGTAGGGTTGATAGTACTGTAATTTCACAACAATGCAATTGTAATGTAGAGCTAATAGTATTGTAGTAACCTGGAGCTCCCAGTCCTGTAATAGTATGCTGTGATTGTAATGTCGGATTGATATTGCAATAATGCCAGGTTAATGGTAATATACGTTTGTGATGTTGTGCTGCAATAATGCTGGCTCTGCCCTTGGTGTAGCTTTGTTATTGTAACATTAACCTCACCGTGTCTGAGCTGAGAACTATGAAAAATTGCCTGGCCCCAGAGACAGATATTCCCTGTTACTGCAGGCAGGAAGAGGATCAATGCAGATTTACTGTATTTCGTAGTTTAATTTGTTGCATTAAAATAGTCCAGAGTTCTTCCTGGAAGTAAAACGGTCGCTATTATCAATAGTTCGAGTGCTTTTCTGAATGTGAGTGTTGCTGGGTTATGTTTTTCTCACTCCCTTCTTAGCAACGGTGCGACACAGAACAGCCAGGCCCTCTACAGATTGGAGGTGCTGCGCATCGAAGTTCGGAAACACGTCCAGCAATACGAGAGGAAACTCCTGTCACTGCAAGCGAGGAGAAGGAGGCAGCAACAAGCCGGCTTGCAAACGGCGACCAGAAAGGGCACAGGTCAGTTATCGCCAGTTCATTTGTATCCCTCTCCCAGAAATGTCCCAACAGCGCTCCACGTTGAGCGAATTGCTTTGAAGTGCAGTGACTACTAAATAACCAAATAGAGCAGCCATTTACAATCACAACAGCAATTTGCATTTTACAGAGCCCTGAATGGAATAAAAGATTTCAAGGCTGTCACAGGAGCGTTAGCAGACAAGAATTGACACTCAGCCACATAAGGAGATATTGGGACAGGGGACCAATAGCTTGGTCACAGGGGTAGGTTTTAAAGAGCATCTTAAAGGAGGAGATAGAGAGGTTTAGTGAGGGAATTCCAGAGCTTAGTGCATCGACATGGCTGCCAATAATGGAGGTAGGAAATCTGGGATAAGCAAGCAGCTAGAATTTAAGGAGCACAAAGTTCGCGATGGATTTTAGGGCTGGAAGAGGTTGTAGAAATAGGGAAGGAGCGACCCATGCCCCAGAGAGAGTCAGCACCTTCAGGGGAGGAGGGGACCTGTACCCCAGTGAGAGTCAGCACCTTCAGGGGAGGAGGGGACCTGTACCCCAGTGAGAGTCAGCACCTTCAGGGGAGGGGGGGACCTGTACCCCAGTGAGAGTCAGCACCTTCAGGGGAGGGGACCTGTACCCCAGTGAGAGTCAGCACCTTCAGGGGAGGGGGGACCTGTACCCCAGTGAGAGTCAGCACCTTCAGGGGAGGAGACCTGTAACCCAGTGAGAGTCAGCACCTTCAGGGGAGGGGACCTGTACCCCAGTGAGAGTCAGCACCTTCAGGGGAGGGGGGGACCTGTACCCCAGTGAGAGTCAGCACCTTCAGGGGAGGGACCTGTACCCCAGTGAGAGTCAGCACCTTCAGGGGAGGAGGGGACCTGTACCCCAGTGAGAGTCAGCACCTTCAGGGGAGGGGGGGACCTGTACCCCAGTGAGAGTCAACACCTTCAGGGGAGGGGGGACCTGTACCCCAGTGAGAGTCAGCACCTTCAGGGGAGGGGGGACCTGTACCCCAGTGAGAGTCAGCACCTTCAGGGGAGGGGACCTGTACCCCAGTGAGAGTCAACACCTTCAGGGGAGGGGGGACCTGTACCCCAGTGAGAGTCAGCACCTTCAGGGGAGGAGACCTGTAACCCAGTGAGAGTCAGCACCTTCAGGGGAGGGGACCTGTACCCCAGTGAGAGTCAGCACCTTCAGGGGAGGGGGGGACCTGTACCCCAGTGAGAGTCAGCACCTTCAGGGGAGGGGGGACCTGTACCCCAGTGAGAGTCAGCACCTTCAGGGGAGGGGACCTGTACCCCAGTGAGAGTCAGCACCTTCAGGGGAGGGGACCTGTACCCCAGTGAGAGTCAGCACCTTCAGGGGAGGGGGGGGACCTGTACCCCAGTGAGAGTCAGCAACTTCAGGGGAGGGGGGGACCTGTACCCCAGTGAGAGTCAGCACCTTCAGGGGAGGGGACATGTACCCCAGTGAGAGTCAGCACCTTCAGGGGAGGGGACCTGTACCCCAGTGAGAGTCAGCACCTTCAGGGGAGGAGGGGACCTGTACCCCAGTGAGAGTCAGCACCTTCAGGGGAGGGGACCTGTACCCCAGTGAGAGTCAGCACCTTCAGGGGAGGAGGGGACCTGTACCCCAGTGAGAGTCAGCAACTTCAGGGGAGGGGGGGACCTGTACCCCAGTGAGAGTCAGCACCTTCAGGGGAGGGGACCTGTACCCCAGTGAGAGTCAGCACCTTCAGGGGAGGGGGACCTGTACCCCAGTGAGAGTCAGCACCTTCAGGGGAGGGGGGGACCTGTACCCCAGTGAGAGTCAGCACCTTCAGGGGAGGGGACCTGTACCCCAGTGAGAGTCAGCACCTTCAGGGGAGGGGACCTGTACCCCAGTGAGAGTCAGCAACTTCAGGGGAGGGGGGGACCTGTACCCCAGTGAGAGTCAGCACCTTCAGGGGAGGGGACCTGTACCCCAGTGAGAGTCAGCAACTTCAGGGGAGGGGGGGACCTGTACCCCAGTGAGAGTCAGCACCTTCAGGGGAGGGGGGGACCTGTACCCCAGTGAGAGTCAGCACCTTCAGGGGAGGGGACCTGTACCCCAGTGAGAGTCAGCACCTTCAGGGGAGGGGGGGACCTGTACCCCAGTGAGAGTCAGCACCTTCAGGGGAGGGGACCTGAACCCCAGTGAGAGTCAGCACCTTCAGGGGAGGGGACCTGTACCCCAGTGAGAGTCAGCTCCTTCAGGGGAGGAGGGACCTGTACCCCAGTGAGAGTCAGCACCTTCAGGGGAGGGGACCTGAACCCCAGTGAGAGTCAGCACCTTCAGGGGAGGAGGGGACCTGTACCCCAGTGAGAGTCAGCACCTTCAGGGGAGGAGGGGACCTGTACCCCAGTGAGAGTCAGCACCTTCAGGGGAGGGGACCTGTACCCCAGTGAGAGTCAGCTCCTTCAGGGGAGGAGGGGACCTGTACCCCAGTGAGAGTCAGCACCTTCAGGGGAGGGGGGGACCTGTACCCCAGTGAGAGTCAGCACCTTCAGGGGAGGGGACCTGAACCCCAGTGAGAGTCAGCACCTTCAGGGGAGGGGACCTGTACCCCAGTGAGAGTCAGCTCCTTCAGGGGAGGAGGGGACAAATGTGGAAGAAAAATAAAGTACATAGGAAATAAAATTCACTACACATCAGAATAATGTCTTTCTGTTGGTTGCCTTTGATGTCCCAGTTGTAGCTTTAATCTCTGTTTCTTTCCCATTCCAGGATCCTCACAGAAAGTCCCAGTTGCTTCAGCAAGTGGTGCAGAGTGTGAGGACGAGGAGGAGTGTGGGGAGGAGGAAACGTCAGAGGGGGAAGCAGAAACTGCTGCACCCACTGCCAATGCCCAAGCTGTGGTTCAGGCACCGATGTCACAAAGGTTGAGAGCCAATAGTGAGGGTCAGCAGGGAGCCACAGATCTCCGCGAGCGACAGGTTGTCTGTCAGCGGGCGCTGGGTCAGGGGCATGCGTGGACACAAACCAAAGGAGAGCAATGTGACGAGCAACCAAGGGCTAACCTCCTCACGATGTTACAGCAAGGGGGCACTCTCAGGTGGGTGCTACATACTAGCAATGTGTGCATTACCTGGGCTCTATTGACCCTGAAAACAGTGCTCAAAGTGTTAAATGTTCACCTCATTGCTGATGTTCCTGCTGCTAATGAAATGCACCCCTTCCATTTGTTTCCACAGCAAAGTGCAGGCTCGCTTGGCCTTTTCCGCCTATCTGCACCGCGTGCAGCTCCGCCTGCTGAGGGAGCGTCCCGGCCGGAGTAAAACCACCAGCAATACTGACCGGGAAGACGAACAAATGGTAAACACCAGCTAGAGTTTTAATTTGGAGGCTGATAGGGAAAGCGGTCGGGAAACCCAGGAGAACAGGGGCGGTCGGAAGGCCAGGGAGCGTCAGCATGGTCGGGGTCAGATCGTTGGGGAGGAGTTCAGGGGCTGGAGGTGGGGGGGGGGGGGGGGGTGTCAGAGGCCTCGGGGTGGTGGGGGGGGGGGGGTCAGAGGCCTCGGGGTGGTGGTGGGGGTGGGTCAGAGGCCTCGGGGTGGTGGGGGTGGGTCAGAGGCCTCGGGGTGGGGGGGGGGGGGTCAGAGGCCTCGAGGTGGTGGGGGGGGGGGTCAGAGGCCTCGGGGTGGTGGGGGGGGGGTCAGAGGCCTCAGGGTGGGGGGGGGTGGGTCAGAGGCCTCAGGGTGGGGGGGGGTGGGGGTGGGTCAGAGGCCTCGGGGTGGTGGGGGTGGGTCAGAGGCCTCGGGGTGGGTGGGGGTCGGTCAGACGCCTCAGGGTGGGGGGGGGTGGGTCAGAGGCCTCGGGGTGGGGGGGGGGGGGTCAGAGGCCTCGGGGTGGGGGGGGGGGGGTCAGAGGCCTCGGGGTGGTGGTGGGGGGGGTCAGAGGCCTCGGGGTGGTGGGGGGGGGGGTCAGAGGCCTCAGGGTGGGGGGGGGGGGGGTCAGAGGCCTCGGGGTGGGGGGGGGGGGTCAGAGGCCTCGGTGTGGTGGGGGGGGGGTCAGAGGCCTCGGGGTGGTGGGGGGGGGTCAGAGGCCTCGGGGTGGTGGGGGGCAGGTCAGAGGCCTCGGGGTGGGGGGGGGGGGTCAGAGGCCTCGGGGTGGTGGGGGGGGGGGGTCAGAGGCCTCGGGGTGGTGGGGGGCAGGTCAGAGGCCTCGGGGTGGGGGGGGGGTCAGAGGCCTCGGGGTGGTGGGGGGCAGGTCAGAGGCCTCGGGGTGGGGGGGGGGGTCAGAGGCCTCGGGGTGGTGGGGGGGGGGGGGGGTCAGAGGCCTCGGGGTGGTGGGGGGGGGGGGGTCAGAGGCCTCGGGGTGGTGGGGGGGGTGGGTCAGAGGCCTCGGGGTGGTGGGGGGGGGGGGTGGGTCAGAGGCCTCGGGGTGGTGGGGGGGGGGGTCAGAGGCCTCGGGGTGGTGGGGGGGGTGGGTCAGAGGCCTCGGGGTGGTGGGCGGGGTGGGTCAGAGGCCTCGGGTGGTGGGGGGGGTGGGTCAGAGGCCTCGGGGTGGTGGGGGGGGTGGGTCAGAGGCCTCGGGGTGGTGGGGGGGGTGGGTCAGAGGCCTCGGGGTGGTGGGGGGGGGGGTCAGAGGCCTCGGGGTGGTGGGGAGGGGGGTCAGAGGCCTCGGGGTGGTGGGGGGGGGTGGGTCAGAGGCCTCAGGGTGGTGGGGGGGGTGGGTCAGAGGCCTCAGGGTGGTGGGGGGGGTGGGTCAGAGGCCTCGGGGTGGTGGGGGGGGTGGGTCAGAGGCCTCGGGGTGGTGGGGGGGGGGTGGGTCAGAGGCCTCGGGGTGGTGGGGGGGGGGGTCAGAGGCCTCGGGGTGGTGTGGGGGGTGGGTCAGAGGCTTCGGGGTGGTGGGCGGGGTGGGTCAGAGGCCTCGGGGTGGTGGGGGGGGGGGGGTCAGAGGCCTCGGGGTGGTGGGGGGGGGTGGTCAGAGGCCTCGGGGTGGTGGGGGGGGGTGGGTCAGAGGCCTCAGGGTGGTGGGGGGGGTGGGTCAGAGGCCTCAGGGTGGTGGGGGGGAAGGTCAGACAATGACTATCTCCAACAAGCGAGAGTCTAACCACCGACCCTTAACATTCAACGGCATTACCATCACCGAATCCCCCACCATCAACATCCTGGGGGTCAGCATTGACCAGAAACTTAACTGGACCAGCCACATAAATACTGTGGCTACAAGAGCAGGTCAGAGGCTGGGTATTCTGCGGCGAGTGTCTCACCTCCTGACTCCCCAAAGCCTTTCCACCATCTACAAGTCAGGAGGTGATGGAATACTCCCCACTTGCCTGGATGGTGCAGCTCCAACAACACTCAAGAAGCTCGACACCATCCAGGACAAAGCAGCCGCTTGATTGGCCCCCCATCCACCACCTTCAACATTCACTCCCTCCACCACCGGCGCCCCCTGGCTGCAGTGTGCACCATCTACAAGATGCACTGCAGCAACTCGCCAAGGCTTCTTCGGCAGCACCTCCCAAACCCGCGACCTCTACCCCCTAGAAGGACAAGGGCAGCAGGCGCATGGGAACACCACCACCTCCACGTTCCCCTCCCAGTCACACACCATCCTGACTTGGAAATATATCGGCCGTTCCTTCATCGTCGCTGGGTCACAATCCTGGAACTCCCTCCCTAACAGCACTGTGGGAGCACCTTCACCACACGGACTGCAGCGGTTCAAGGCGGCGGCTCACCACCACCTTCTCAAGGGGCAATTAGGGATGGGCAATAAATGCCGGCCTTGCCAGCGACACCCACATCCCAGGAACGATTTTTAAAAACCTGAGCCACTGTTTGTGCTGCTATAAACAACGGCTGTGGAGGGGAAAAAAGGAAAGACTTGCATATCTGTAGCGTCTTTCACGACCTCAGGAAGTCCCAGAGCGTTTACAGCAGGAAAACGAGCTGTGTTTTGGATGAACAACAGACTCGAATGATCCAAGGACACAATTCATCCAGTAGGTGGTAGATATTTGTTGATGGAATGAGATCTTGAAACTAATAGTGCTGTTATGCGTTCTACTGCTCTGGTTACTATGATTGATTCTCATTCAGGAATATCAACTGTTTTGTTGGGTGGGACTTTTTCTGATGGTGTACGGGGAAATCACAAGTTTTTCTGGGACAATGTGTGCAGGAAAGATCTGGTGCAGATCCCAGCACACTCTGATTCAGGGTTTGGAACCCAAGAGGCGTTTGGGGAGGTAGTGTTGGCAGTGAGGCCCCTTCAGCGGTGGTTAAAGATGGCGAGTAATGTGTTCCCTGGAGGGTGATTGAGGCCTGGATGTGAATGACAGCCCTGAATTGTGTTTTTCTGACAGGAGCTGGTGATCAGGTTCCTGAGGCGAGCTGCCAGTAATCTCCAGCAGTCGGTGACGATGTCGCTGCCCAGCCGTCGGCTCCCGGTCTCTGAGCGGCGACACATCCTGGCACAGCAGCTGGGGGTCTTCATCCGCTGCTACAGTACGGTAAGGGGCGCGCTGGTTACAGCCAGGCCAATCAGGTTGCAGCAACTTGACTTGCATTGCCTTTCGGATAGAAGTTTGAGGGGTGATTTAATCAACGCCTTGAAAATCTTTGAGGAGTTCAGTAGGGTAGAGATGTATAAGTTATTCCCTGTGGTGGGGGGAGAGTCCAGAACATTGGGCATAGCCTTAAAATTAGAGCCAGGCTGTTCAGGAGTTATATCGGGAAACACTTTCACACAGTGGGTAATGCAAATCGGGAACCCTTTCCAACAAAAGGCTATGGATGCTGGAGGTCAATGGAAGCTTTCAAGACTGAGAATCCTATGTTGAGGAATCGGGAAGACATTGGAAGCCGTGGTATGGAAGGTGACACACTCTCTGTGTTCGGTATACATCTTTTATTTCTTGGATTTGTTGAATCTGTCTCCTATTGTCTCTGGATACGGTCACTTTTGCTATTTAACCACCTCCTATTTTCCATTTAAGAACGTTACAAGTCACTCTCTTTCTTTTGTGTTTGTGTATGTATATTCCATCTTCTTTTTCTGTCTTCTGTTCCTTTTTAAATGCTAAACTGTTCCCTCTCGTCAGGTACCGTACCCCGGCACTTTAAATCTGCCATCATCACCCTGTGACGAACAAACCCTTGACCCCACTGACCTCGCAAACTATCGCCCCATCTCCAACTTCCCTTTCCTCTCCAAAGTCCTTGAACGTGCTGTCGCCTCCCAAACCCGTGCCCATCTTTCCCGCAACTCCCTATCTTAAACCTCTCCAATCAGGTTCCCGCCCGGTCACAGCACTGAAACGCGCTTATCAAAGTCACAAATGACATCCTATGTGACTATGACTGTAGTAAACTATCTCTCCTCATCCTTCTCAACTCTCTCCAGCCTTTGACATTGTTGACCACACCATCACTCTCCAAGGTCTCTCCTACGTGGTCCAGCTGGATGGGACTGCCCTCGCCTGGTTCCATTCCGATCTATCCAGTTGTATCACCTGCAAGGGCTTCCCTTCCTGTTCCCACAGTTACCTCTGGTGTCCCCCAAGGATCTATCTTTGGCCCCTCCTATTTCTCATCTACTTGCTGCCCCTCGACGACATAATCCGGAAACATGTCAGGTTCCACATTTACGTTGGCGCCGCCCAGCCCCTCCTTTCTCTGTGACCTCCTGCAACCCTACGGGATCTCTGCGCTCCTCCAATACTGGCCTCTTGTGCATCCCCCGCTTTCCATTGCACCACCATTGCTGGCCGTGCCTTCAGCTGCCTGGGTCCCAAGCTCTGGAATTCCCTCACTAAACCCCTCTGCCTCTCTACACCTCTCTCCTCCTTGAAGATGCTGCTTTGGCCCAGCTTTTGATCACCTGCCCTAATCAATGTTCCCGTTCAGCTGCTTGGCCCGCGCAGTGCAGTCCGCTCGCCGGTTTTTAAAAGAGATTGATAGATTTTTGTTGGGTAAGGATATCGAGAGATATGGAGCTAAGTCGGGTAAATGGAGTTGAGGTGACATGATCTAATTGAATGGCGGAACAGGCCCAAGGATCTGAATGGCCTCCTCCTGTGCCTATGTTCTTGCAGTGTCAGCTGTCAATTTAATAAACATTTTTACATCAATTTGGAAGTAACGTGCCAAGTAAGCAAAAAATACAGAAAAGCAATGCAGCTGGTAGAATTCCCCAGACACTGTGCTTGTGGCATATTATGCCCAGCTTCAGATGGATAGGTGGATGTGGTATATTTGGACTTCCCAGAAGGCATTTGACAAGGTGCCACATAAAAGGTTACTGCACCAAATAAAAGTTCACGGGATTGGGGGTAATATATTAGCTTGGATAGAGGATTGGCTAACTAACAGAGAACAGAGAGTCGGGATAAATGGTTCATTCTCTGGTTGGTAACTAGTGGGGTGCCGCAGGGATCAGTGCTGGGACCCCAACTATTTACAATCTATATTAACGACTTGGAAGAAGGGACTGAGTGTAACGTAGCCAAGTTTGCTGACGATACAAAGGTGGGAGGAAAAGCAATGTGTGAGGAGGACACACAAAATCTGCAAAAGGACATAGACAGGCTAAGTGAGTGGGCACAAAATTTGGCAGATGGAGCGTAATGTTGGAAAGTGTGAGGTCATGCACTTTGGCAGAAAAAAATCATAGAGCAAGTTATTATTTAAATGGAGAAAGATTGCAAAGTGCTGCAGTACTGTGGAACCTGGGGGTATTCATTGGATATATTCAAGGGGAGTTAGATATGGCCCTTATGGCTAAAGGGATCAAGGGGTATTGGGAGAAAGCAGGAAAGAGGTACTGAGGGAATGATCAGTCATGATCTTATTGAATGGCGGTGCAGGCTCGAAGGGCCGAATGGCCTACTCCTGCACCTATTTTCTATCTTTCTATGTACTTGTGCATGAAACACAAAAGGTTAATATGCAGGTACAGCAAATGATCAGGAAGGCCAATGAAATCTTGGCCTTTATTGCAAAAGGGATGAAATATAAAAGCAGGGCAGTCTTGCTACAGTTGTACAGGGTATTGGTGAGGCCACACCTGGAATACTGCGTGCAGTTTTGGTTTCCATATTTACGAAAGGATATACTTGCATTGGAGGCAATTCAGAGAAGGTTGACTCCAGAGATGAGGGGGTTGACTTATGACGAAAGGTTGAGTAGTTTGGGCTTCTACTCGCTGGAATTCAGAAGAATGAGAGGTGATCTTATTGAAACGTATAAGATTATGAGGGGGCTTGACAAGGTGGATGCAGAGAGGATGTTTCCACTGATGGGGGAGACTAGAACTAGAGGGCATGGTCTTGGAAACACAGATAGGTGCAGGAGTAGGTCATTTGGCACTTCGAGCCTGCACCACCATTCAATAAGATCATGGCTGATCATTCACCTCAGTACCCCTTTCCTGCTTTCTCTCCATACTCCTTGATCCCTTTAGCCGTCAGGGCCATATCTAACTCCCCCTTGAAATATATCTAATGAACTGGCATCAACAACTCTCTGCGGCAGAGAATTCCAGAGGTTAACAACTCGCTGAGTGAAGAAGTTTCTCCTCATCTCGGTCCTAAATAGCTTACCCCTTATCCTTAGACTGTGACCCCTGGTTCTGGACTTCCCCAACATCGGGAACACTCTTCCTGCATCTAACCTGTCCAGTCCTGTCAGAATTCTATATGTTTCTATGAGATCCCCTCTCATTCTTTTAAACTTCAGTGATTACAGGCCCAGTCGATCCAGTCTCTCCTCATACATCAGTCCCGCCATCTTAGAATAAGGGGCCGCCCATTTAAAACTGAGATGAGGAGAAATTTCTTCTGAGAGGGTTGTAAATCTGTGGAATTTTCTGCCTCAGAGAGCTGTGGAAGCTGGGACATTGAATAAATTTAGGACAGAAATAGACGTAAACGGTAAGGGATTATTGGGAGCGGGCAAGGAAGTAGAGCTGAGTCCATGATCAGATCAGCCATGATCGTATTGAATGGCGGAGCAGGCTCGAGGGGCCGTATGGCCGACTCCTGCTCCTATTTCTTAGGTTCTTTTGTAATTACAATCCACCCCCCTGGAGTCCCTTCAGGAACCTCCTGGGGTGCTAGACTGTATGTCGCTATTCAAGCATTCTGACCAAAGCTATGCACAGCACACTAGTGAGGTCTGACCAGTGCTTTCTAACCTCTGTGGACATTTCTCAGTGGGCCACGATTCATAACTCCCCTTAATTCAGCTCAAATTGGGACTCCCAGGCAGAGAGCCACACCACAGTTAGTGCAGGAAATGGAATCATGTCACACTGGTGCAGTGTGGGGCACACACTTCTCAGGCACATTCCTGAGGAAGAACGAAGCTCGCTTTACTCCGTCTAACCCGTGAGACTGACGGAATGAAGTGGGACTCGTTCCATGGCACGGTACTCCTGCCTTGATGAGCTCAATATTTACAAAATAAAACCTCAATAAAGCTTCATAAAAAGCCTCCAAACAACATGATTCACTCCTGTATTCTTTCTTTCTTTAATTCTTTCTTTCTTGCTATTTTTCTTCTTTTTTCTTTCTCTCTTTTTCTTTTTTCTCTATCTTTGCTTCTTTTTCTCTGTCTATTTTTCATTCTTTCGCTTTTTCTCTTTCTCTCCTTTCTTTCTCTGTCTTTGTCTCTTTCTTTCAATTTTAAATTATTTTTTTGTTTCTTTCTCTGCACAGTGTCGCTGTGGCTCAGTGGGTAGCACCCTCGCCTCTGAATCAGAAGGCTGTGGGTTCAAGTCCCACTCCAGGGACTGCAGCACAAAAATTTAGGCTGACAGTCCAGGGCAGTGCTGAGGGATTGTTGCACTGTTGGAGGTGCTGTCTTTCGGATGAGACGTTGATGAACTGGGTGGGAAAGCAAGTTGTGAGGAAGACACAAAAAATCTGCAAAGGGATATAGATAGGCCAAGTGAGTGGGCAAAAATTTGGCAGATGTAGTATAATGTGGGAAAATGTGAGGTTATCCACTTTTGCAGGAAAAATGAGAAACCAAATTATTACTTAAACGGAGAAAAACTACAAAGTGCTGCAGTACAGAGGGACCTGGGGGTCCTTGTGCATGAAACACAAAAAGTTAGTTTACAGGTACAGCAAGTAATCAGGAAGGCAAATGGAATGTTGGCCTTTATTGCAAGGGGGATAGAGTATAAAAGCAGAGAAGTCCTGCTATAACTGTACAGGGTATTGTGAGGCCACACCTGGAGTACTGCGTACAGTTTTGGTCTCCTTATTTAAGGAGGGATATACTTGCATTGGAGGCAGTTCAGAGAAGGTTCACTAGGTTGATTCCTGACATGAAAGGGTTGACATGAAGAAAGGTTGAGTAGGTTGGGCCTATAGTCATTGGAGTTCAGAAGAATGAGAGGTGATCTTATTGCTACATATAGATGCAGGTAGATTCAGAGAGGGTGTTTCCCCTCATGGGGGAATCTAGAACTAGGGGACATCATTTCAGAATAAGGGCCTGCCCATTTAAAACTGAGATGAGGAGGAATTTCTTCTCTGAGGGTTGTAAATCTGTGGAATTCTCTGCCCCAGAGAGCTGTGGAGGCTGGGTCATTGAATATATTTAAGGTGGAGATAGACAGATTTTTGAGCGATAAGGGAGTGAAGGGTTATGGGGAGCGGGCAGGGAAGTGGAGCTGAGTCCATGATCAGATCAGCCATGGTCTTATTGAATGGCAGAGAAGGCTCAAGGGGCCAAATGGCCTACTCCTGCTCCTATTTCTTATGTTCTTATTTTCTTGTTAAACCAAGGCCCTGTCTGCTCTCTCAATTGGTTGTAAAAGATCCCATGGCACTATTTCAAAGCAGGGGAGTTATTCCCGGTGTCCTGGCCAATATTTATCAACAGAACAAAAACAGATTATCTGCTCATTATCACAATTCTGTTTGTGGGAGCTTGCTGGGCGCAAATTGGCTGCCGCATTTCCCACATTACAGCAGTGACTGCACTCCAAAAGTGCTTCATTGGCTGTAAAGCGTTTTGGGACGTGTGGTGGTCGTGAAAGGCGCTATAGAAATGCAATTCTTTCTTTGCGCAAGCTGTGGAGTTGAGGGAGCAAGCCAGCCAGTTTCTTGCTCTCCCAGTTGCAGTTAATGATGGAAAGTAAGACTTAAATAAATCTAACAGCTTGTCATGTCTCTCAGACACATCTCAACTGACTTTAAAATACAGTTACAGTTGTCATGTGGCGGAGTGTAGCAGCCATTCTACAATAGCAAAGTCACAAAAACAGCAGTGAGGTGAATGGCCAGTGAGTGTGTTTTTGGAGATCTCCATTGAGCGAGAAATGGTGGCCAAGTCACCCAGAAGGTCCCCTTTTCTTCAAATAATGGGATCTTTAACCCGCCCGCTTGTAAACGTCCCATTCAATAGTGGTACCTCTGACAGAGCAGCATTCACTCAGTACTGGGAGTGTCGGCCTGGGTTTACCTGCTCAAGTCCTGGAGTGCGACTTAACCCACGATGTTCTGTGGATGAAATGGTGTGAGCGGGGGAGAAAATAAGTTGAAAGAAAAGGGGTTTTGGATTGACCTCAAAAGTAAGTGGAGCAGTGGTGCTGCTGAGAACATGTCATACCAATTTCTGAATTTTTAACGCAGGAAACGGATCGAATGATTAAGAGAAGCCAGATGGATCTGAAGCTGGAGACCTGCATCCAACAGGAAGAATTTCAAGTATTTGTCAGTGAGGCCAGGTGAGAGGGATGGAAAATGCATTATACTGAGGCGGATAATGGGGATTTGGAAATGATTGTATCTCCTGATTCACAGGCAGCTCGGCCTGTGGCCTCTGCATGGTGCGAGGGTGATGTCATTCACTGCTACCGTGCTGAGCCCAACGTCAGGTCATTGCTGAGACTCCACTCCAAGACCTTTCTTTTGTTTCTTTTTGGAGAGAGAAGTTTGGAAGAGGTTGGAGAATAAAATGTATTCCTTGGAATTCTGAGACTAAAGCTGATGGGGTGAATGTCTCTGTCTGTCGTGTCTTTGCCTGCGTTCTGAGGCCAGATTGAACCATTCTTAGAACAAGCCAAGGACAAGAAACAGTTATTTGGCCCATCAGCCTTGCCCTTCCAGAACTTTAACTCCCCCGGTCCCACGCGCCCCCCCACCCCTTGTCCCACGCGCACGCCCCCCCCCGGTCGCGCCTCCCCCAGTCCCCCGCGCGCGCCCCCCCCCCCCCGATCGCGCCTGCCCCAGTCCCATGCGCGCCTTTCCACGTGCGCCCCCCCTGGTCCCACGTGCGCTCCCCCCCCTTCCCCCCCCCGGTCCCATGCGCGCCCCCCACCTTCTCCCGAGCCCACGCGCGCCCCCGGTCCCACATCCATCAGCGACAGTTGAGTTATGAGTGGAAGGAGTAAGCTAAAGTTGGATATTGTTGGCATATGTATGAAAGCTGACTCCAGACTTCCTGATAATATCACTGAAGGGGAACATATCGATAAGGATTAAACCGTGAGGCTGATCGAAGGTGACTGGGCGGAGTGGGAGATCCGACTGCTGGGGCAGGTAAGAATGGGCCTATGAGGGAGTTGTCCCACGGAGGGGCAGTGCAGGAGGGGGATAGACCACATTGACAGGCGCACCGAGGTCGAAGAGAACAGATACCGCACTGTGGTCACGGTCACTCTGAAGAGAAAGGACCAGTAACATCTCCCCTATTTCCACACCCATTCCCGGTCTCCTCGAAGAGACCATCCTCTGCTCCTTTAAGCTCCTTGTTTCTACGGGTTAGACAGAAGCTAGACAGAAGATGTTCGAGTGCAGACTTGTGGAGAGGTGTTTCGGGGGTGGAAGGTAACAACACCTCCAGAACCTTCGAGAGGAAGAGGCTGTTGCAGGGTGTGTGCTGGATGTAGTGGGGATGAACTCCAGGGTGGACCATGTAAGGTGCTGAGTACTTTGAGCAGCTTTGAAAGAAGGGGAACAATGGCTGAAGCAAGGCAGCAGTTTGCAACATCGAATGATCGAAAGCTGCAGCACAGGAGGCCGCCATTTGGCCCGTTGTGCTGGTGCCGGGAGGAGGGGTCGTGGAGTAGTCAGGTGCTGAGTTGGGAGAGGGTGAAGGGAGGTCCTCGAGTGGACCTCAGGTGAGAGTTGGTGTGGAGGTGAAGAGACACGACTGGCTTTCCCTCTGTCCTGGTGCCGACTGACCTCTGGGTCTTTGCAGCATTTTCTGTTTTTATTTCAGATTCCAACTCTGCTGAGTTTTTGCTTTTTGCCCGTGCTACGCGGGTACTAAACGAATCGCAAGTAATTGTTAAAAAATGATTTGCAGTGAGACGGATCTGGAGGAACTTCTCACGATCTATACACACAAGAACAAATCAGCCTGCACCTTCCTGGGGACCCAAACCAGGAACGAGAAGCAGAGCGTCAGTACAGAGCAAACCAACGGCAAAACCGCAGAAGGTGGGTATTTTTTAAAAAAAAATATTCGTTACTGGAATGTGGGTCTCGCTGGCAAGGCCCATCCCAAATTGCCCTTGAGAAGGTGTTGGTGAGCTGCCTTCTGGAACCGCTGCGGTTCGATACAACGGAGTGTCACGCTGGGCCATTTTAAAGGACAGTTAAGAATCAATCACATTGCTGTGTGTCTGGAGTCACGTATCGGCCAGACCGGGTAAGGACGGCAGATTTCCTTCCCTAAAGGACATCAGTGAACCAGATGGGTTTTTACAACAATCCGGTAGTTTCATGCTCACCATTACTGATACTAGCTTTTTATTCCAGATTTATTTAATGAACTGAATTTAAATTCCCCAGCTGCCATATCCAAGCTTCTCGATTACTGGTCCAGTAACATAACCACACCGCTACCATTCTCGCTGGAAATAAGAAATATTTACCCTCAGTTAGCAGGCCCTGCACACACCTTACCACCTGTTGTCATGCTTTTGTTACACTTTTGTGTCAGCTTTATCCTTTTACAAATTTCTTCAACCACATTTACAATGGGAATTGCTTGTGGAAACTGAGCAGGCTGTGATTAGCCTGCCCTGCACAGCAACTCCGATGCTTCAACCAAATCTTTGACTCCTAAATTGCCTTAAGTTTTGCTATTTAACTGTAAGAAAAGAAAGACTTGCATTTATATAGTGCCTTTCATGACCTCAGGACATCCCAAAGTGCTTTATAGCCAAGTAAGTACTTTTGAGGTGGGATATTCCTGAACCGATAAAGCAGTTTCTTAAACGATAAGGGGTTATGGGGAACAGACGGGGAAGTGGAGCTGAGTCCATGATCATATCAGCCATGATCGTATTAAATGGCGGAGCAGGCTCGAGGAGTCATATGGCCTACTCCTATTTTTTATGTTCTTATGTTCTTGTATAAGAAACGCAGCAGCCGATGTGTGCACAGCAAGGTCCCACAAACAGCAATGACCAGATAATCTGTTTTTAGGTATTGGACTTGGGATAAATATTGGCCTCAGGACATCGGGGAAAACTCACCTCTTCTTCAAAATAGTGTTGTGCAATCTTTTACGTCCACCTAAGAGCGCAGTCAGGGCCTCGGTTATCGTCTCATTCAAAAGACATCACCTCCAACAGTTCAGCATTCCCTCAGTACTGCTCCTTCAACAGCCCAGCGCTCCCTCAGTGGTGCTGCACTGGGAGTCGATTATAGGCTCAAATCTCTGGAATGGGACTTGAACCCATGACCTTTGAGAGTGCGATTCACTGAGCCACAGCTGACACAATCTATGTCTTATTCAAAAAGCTTAGGTCTGTGCACACTTCCTGTCTACAAAACTTACTTTGTGTTGTCACTCTTTTCATCTCGAGTTCACTTTTTCCACTTTGAGTTCTGCTGTCCATCATCACCAATGTAAACTGATCATCCTGTGACTAAACTATTTGGCCACCAGGTGGCTTCTCCCTACAAATTGCTCAAAATGGTTTCTAAAAATATTTTCATCATCATATTTTTGATTTTCCTTTGTGTTTTCTCAGTAACTGAAATTTCTAATGTTTGAAATAAAGGTTGAAACAAAATAAAAAATCCCTATAATTAATTATTTCACCATAACATCATTAAATGTATTAATTGAATCGTGCTTTGTGACTGTTAATGTCTTCATTACTTGAAGGCCTCAGTGTGTTTCCTCATTTTTCATCCTAGCATCAACCAACAGTGACAGGCAGCTGTTTACATTAGAAATTCCCATTAGATATCAGTTTCAATGTTGACATAAACATGACCAAAAATCACAAGAACAGAAAAGTGGAAGCAGACATGAGATCTATAGTTAAATATAAATATATACAGAGTGATATATACATTGTGTGTTGTAACATCTGTGCAAGAATACTCTTGCCCAGTAACATGAAGGGTATTAGAGAGTTGTACCTCAACAACAAATGGTGTATTAGGCAACATAAAGGGAGTCGAGGGTTATGGGGAGAGGGCAGGGAAGTGGAGTTAAGGCCAAGATCAGAGCAGCCATGATCTTATCAAATGGCGGAGCAGGCTCGAGGGGCCGGATGGCCGACTCCTGCTCCTATTTCTTATGTTACCGCCCCGAAAGACACAAAGAACCTACCCTTCCTGTCACATTGTACTCCTGATCTAATGCCATAGGAACAGAAGTTGACCATTCAGTCCCACGAGCCTGTTCCTCCATTCAATGCAATCACGGGTGATCTGTATCTTAACTCCATCTACCCGCCTTAGTTCCGTATCCCTCAATACCCTTATCCAACAAAAACCCATCAATCTCTCAGTTTTGAAATTTTCAATTGACCCCCCCGCCCCCCGCAAGCCTCAACAGCTTTTAGGCGAGAGTTCCAGATTTGCACAACCCTTTGTGTGAAGAACTGCTTCCTGACATCACCCCTAATTTTAAGGTTGTGCCCCTTGCTGTGGATTCCCTCACCAGAGGAAATCGTTTCTCTCTCTCTAACCTATCGAATCCTTTAATCATCTTAAACATTTCAATTGGATCACCCCTTAATCTTCTAAACTCAAGGGAGTAAATTCCCAGTCTATGCAACCTGTCCTCATAATTTAACCCTTCTAGCCCCGGTATCATTCAGCCCAATGTTCTCTTTAAGCTGCACGGCTGCAGAGCGTTCCAGGGACCCCGCGGTATTTTGAATGGCCTGTACAGGTGCCGCTCAGCACTAAAAAAACAATTAGCGGGAACATTGATACTGCCCAGTATCATAAAATCATCATCTTTGAACCATACGAGAAAGATAGCTACCAGCACGGTTGATGAAGATGATGGTAAAGCTCTAATGGGGAAATATGTCTGAAAGGCATGCAGCATTGTGCTTGGTGCTTGGATCGGACGTACTGTCACCTGCGGCTCAGTCACCATCATCATGGGCAGTCCCTCGAAATCGAGGAGGACTTGCTTCCACTCTAAAAGTGAGTTCTCGGGTGACTGAACAGTCCAATACAGGAATTAGAGTCTCTGTCACAGGTGGGACAGACAGTGGTTGAAGGAAAGGGAGGGTGGGACTGGTTTGCCGCACGCTCCTTCCGCTGCCTGCGCTTGGTTTCTGCATGCTCTCAGCGACGAGGCTCGAGTCTTGTTGCCGAGAGTGCACAGAAACCAAGCGCCCTCCCAGATGCTCTTCCTCCACTTAGGGTGGTCTTTGGCCAGGGACTCCCAGGTGTCGTTGGGGATGTTGCATATTATCAGATGAGACGTTAAACCGAGGCCCCGTCTGCTCTCTCAGGTGAACGTGAAAGATCCTCTGGCACTATTTTGAAGAACAGCAGGGGAGTTATCCCCGGTGTCCTGGCCAATATTTATCCCTCAATCAATGCAACAAAAACAGTTTATCTGGTCATTATCACATTGCTGTTTGTTGGAGCTTGCTGTGCGCAAATTGACTGCTGCGGTTCCCAGATTACAACAGTGACTACACTTCAAAAGTACTTCATTGACTATAAAGTGCTTTGAGATGTCCGGTGGTTGTGAAGGGCTCTATATAAATGCAAGTCTTTCTTTACTGGGGCACAGATCGGGCTCTCTGGGGGCACGGCCGGGCTCTCTGGGGGCACAGATCGGGGCTCTCTGGGGGCACGGACCGGGGCTCTCTGGGGGAACGGACCGGGCTCTCTGGGGGCACGGACCGGGACTCTCTGGGGGAACGGACCGGGACCTCTGGGGGCACGGACCGGGACTCTGGGGGCATGGACCGGACTCTCTGGGGGCACGGACCGGGCTCTCTGGGGGCACGGACCGGACTCTCTTGGGGCACGGACCGAACTCTCTTGGGGCACGGACCGGGACTCTCTTGGGGCACGGACCGGGACTCTCTTGGGGCACGGACCGGGACTCTCTGGGGGCACGGACCGGGACTCTCTGGGGGCACGGACCGGGACACTCTCTGGGGGCACGGACCGGGACACTCTCTGGGGGCACGGACTGGGACACTCTCTGGGGGCACGGACCGGGGCTCTCTGGGGGCACGGACCGGGGCTCTCTGGGGGCACGGACCGGGACTCTCTGGGGGCACGGACCGGGGCTCTCTGGGGGCACGGACCGGGGCTCTCTGGGGGCACGGACCGGGACTCTCTGGGGGCACGGACCGGGACTCTCTGGGGGCACGGACCGGGACTCTCTGGGGGCACGGACCGGGGCTCTCTGGGGGCACGGACCGGGGCTCTCTGGGGGCACGGACCGGGACTCTCTGGGGGCACGGACCGGGGCTCTCTGGGGGCACGGACCAGGACTCTCTGGGGGCACGGACCGGGACTCTCTTGGGGCACGGACCGGGTCTCTCTGGGGGCACGGACCGGGACTCTCTGGGGGCACGGACCGGGACTCTCTGGGGGCACGGACCGGGACTCTCTGGGGGCACGGACCGGGACTCTCTGGGGGCACGGACCGGGACTCTCTGGGGGCACGGACCGGGGCTCTCTGGGGGCACGGACCGGGGCTCTCTGGGGGCACGGACCGGGACTCTCTGGGGGCACGGACCAGGACTCTCTGGGGGCACGGACCGGGGCTCTCTGGGGGAACGGACCGGGCTCTCTGGGGGCACGGACCGGGACTCTCTGGGGGAACGGACCGGGCTCTCTGGGGGCACGGACCGGGACCTCTGGGGGCACGGACCGGACTCTCTTGGGGCACGGACCGGACTCTCTTGGGGCACGGACCGGGACTCTCTTGGGGCACGGACCGGGACTCTCTGGGGGCACGGACCGGGACTCTCTGGGGGCACGGACCGGGACTCTCTGGGGGCACGGACCGGGACTCTCTGGGGGCACGGACCGGGACTCTCTGGGGGCACGGACCGGGACTCTCTGGGGGCACGGACCGGGACTCTCTGGGGGCACGGACCGGGACTCTCTGGGGGCACGGACCGGGACTCTCTGGGGGCACGGACCGGGGCTCTCTGGGGGCACGGACCGGGGCTCTCTGGGGGCACGGACCGGGGCTCTCTGGGGGCACGGACCGGGGCTCTCTGGGGGCACGGACCGGGACTCTCTGGGGGCACGGACCGGGACTCTCTGGGGGCACGGACCGGGGCTCTGGGGGCACGGACCGGGGCTCTCTGGGGGCACGGACCGGGGCTCTCTGGGGGCACGGACCGGGGCTCTCTGGGGGCACGGACCGGGGCTCTCTGGGGGCACGGACCGGGGCTCTGGGGGCACGGACCGGGGCTCTGGGGGCACGGACCGGGACTCTCTGGGGGCACGGACCGGGGCTCTCTGGGGGCACGGACCGGGCTCTCTGGGGGCACGGACCGGGGCTCTCTGGGGGCACGGACCGGGACACTCTCTGGGGGCACGGACCGGGACTCTCTAGGGGCACGGACCGGGGCTCTCTGGGGGCACGGACCGGGACTCTCTGGGGGCACGGACCGGGGCTCTCTGGGGGCACGGACCGGGCGCTCTGGGGGCACGGACCGGGGCTCTCTGGGGGCACGGACCGGGCTCTCTGGGGGCACGGACCGGGGCTCTCTGGGGGCACGGACCGGGACACTCTCTGGGGGCACGGACCGGGACACTCTCTGGGGGCACGGACCGGGACTCTCTGGGGGCACGGACCGGGGCTCTCTGGGGGCGCGGACCGGGACACTCTCTGGGGACGCGGACCGGGGCTCTCTGGGGGCACGGACCGGGACTCTCTGGGGGCACGGACCGGCTCTCTGGGCACGTGCAGTGGACGCTGTAGAACTGAGCTATAGCGACCAGAAGGCCCCAGGTTCAACTTGTGGTCGGTGCTGCAAAATGTGCTGCTTGGTAAAGCAGTGTTGGATTTGATCCCGGTATTGTACATACTAAGTCACTTATGTGAAAGGACCAGATTGCAGGACAGTGTCCAGTCTGGATCGAGTAGGAGGGACAATGAGATAAATCGAGAATTATTGATTCGTGACATGTTTTATTGCGGGGAGAAAGGAGACTGAGGGAGGTGAGGTCAAGTAGGAGATGGCCACTGAGTCTTGACTATTGCATAGCATGTACGGCACAGAAACAGGCCATTCAGTCCAACTGGTCTATGCCGGTGTTTATACTCCACACCAGCCGGCAACCACCGCTCTTCATCTCACCCCATCACCATATCCTCTAGTCCTTCCTCCCTCATGTGTCTGTCTAGCTTCCCCTTGGGTTAGATCTGCAGCCGGAAACTCTGGCAGCCGGTCTCGGCGACAATGGGTGAGTGCGTGTGGGGCTGAAGAAGTAACGTTGTCTCATTCAGCTGTATTTTGCTGACATGTAGATAGGTATAAATCTACATAACTATACACATATACAGGCAAGGCGTGCATTCCTTCTTTCCCCACTGTAGCTATTTAAAAAGATTACTATCTGTGTAAGTCACGCTTTGTGCCGTGTTTGTGTTTACGCTCCTGCTCGCTCAGGTTCCAGGGATAGCTGGCTGATCTGTCCTTCTCTCCCGTTCCGCAGCACCAGCTGTGCCTACAGACAGGGATCCAAGTCCCTCTGACGGATCGGGTGATGGCAGGCTCTGTTTTCCAGAGAGCCTCTCGATGCAGAACTCCTCCAGTCGTCGTGTTTATCCTCCACACACAGCCTTACAGCAGGCGGGCACTCCGGATCCGGCCTCCGGCAGCACCGACACGGCAGCCTGCACACCGGGTGCGGCTACCCCGGCATCTCGGCACCCGGGCCGGCTCCAGCGGCTCGCCTCCAGCAGCCTCCCCTTCGCTCCAGCATCTTCCATCCAGGCAGCCGCTCAGATCTACAGCCGCAAGCTGTCTCGGCCCATCTCGGCAACAACGGGTGAGTGTGGCGCGACTGAAAAAGCAGCTGTTTCCCTGAGAATTAGTGTATATATAATAGATATGCAAGGCTTCCTTTCTTTCCCTACTATAGTGACAGTGCCTGCAAATACGACTGGCCCTTTGCTAGGTGTGGCTCTGATGGTCTCCTCACCCGACCTCCTTTCATGCAGTATCAGGTAAAGCGGAGGATGTGGAAGGAAATGAGCTGTGCGTCTAATGCTGAACGCGACTGATTTCCAGTATAACGACCAAGTCTCTCTCGGTCTGCCCGGTCTGCTTTGGTCACTGCCCGCTCCCGATACCCGCCTTTCCTATGTTGTTGGGGAAGTCCACTTCAAACGCTGCCGTCGCTCCTGTTCTTAACCGTGCGGCCACAACATTGCGTCGGACGGAGCGAGGAGCTGGGCTGCTGCTGCTCTTGGACCTGTAAAGCAGGGGTTCTCAACCGGGGGGGAGGTCTGCGAGGAGGCTTCAAGGGGGCAACCAAAGTCACCAGCAGCTGAGCAAGTCTGAGCCACAGGTGGAATCTTTCTGCCGACGGCTCCTTCTCTTGTCTGGGGACATAACGTGTCCAGTTTAACATATGTGTCCACAGATTCCTGAAGGTAGCAGGCCAGGTGGATGAGGTGGTTGAGAAGGCATATGGAATGCTTGCCTTTATTAGCCAAGGCATCGAATACAAGAGCAGGGAGGTTATGCTTGAACTGTATAAAACACTAGTTTGGCCACAGCTGGAGTACTGCGTGCAGTTCTGGTCACCGCATTACAGGAAAGATGTGATTGCACTGGAGAGGGTGCAGAGGAGATTTACGAGGATGTTGCCTGGACTGGAGAATTTTAGCTATGAGGAAAGATTGGGTAGGCTGGGTTTGTTTTTGTTTTCTTTGGAACAGAGGAGGCTGAGGGGAGACGTTATTGAGGTATATAAAATTATGAGGGGCCTGGACTGAGTGGATAGGACGGACCTATTTCCCTTCGCAGTGGGATCAACAACCGGGGACATAAATTTAAAGTAATTGATAGGAGGTTTAGAGGGGAGTTGTGCGGTTCATTTTTCACCCAGAGGGTGGTGGGGTCTGGAACTCACGGCCTGAAAAGGTGGTAGAGGCAGAAACCCTCACCACATTTTAAAAAGTACTTGGATATGCACCTGAAGTGCTGTAACCTATAAGGCTACGGACAAAGAGCTGGAAAATGGGATTAGGCTGGATAGCTCCTTTTCGGCTGGCATGGACACGATGGGCCGAAAATTCTTCTATTCTGTGATTCATGGGGCTGGATTGGGTGGACTGCGAGAGGGTTCGTCATTACATCGGAAATCAGTCGTGTTTAGCATTAATTGCAGAGCTTTCCTTTCCCTTCCTCTGCTCACCTGCTCCGAAAGGTGAAGTCAATGCGCGTGTCCCTGCTTGGCCTGCGGCCTCCCACGGTGCCCACACAAGACAAGACGACCCGGCACCAGGAGCCAGTCTGACTGCTGGGAACCTCGTGTGGACATTCAAATCAGCAAAATGTGCGAGCCAGCGAAACGACCAGAACGTAAGAATTAGGAGCAGGAGTCGGCCATTCGGCCCCTCAAGCCTGTTCTGTCATTCCATCAGATCATGGCTGATCAACTCAGCTTCATTTTCCCGCTCGATCCCCAAAAATCTGTTTCAGCGCTGATTACTTGATTCGCTCATTCATGTGTGTCAAAGTGAATCAATGGGGAGGCATCTGTTTACCCGAATAATACATTACAAAATGATGTCTACAATAGTTTCATAGAAACATAGAAAATAGGTGCAGGAGCAGGCCATTCAGCCCTTCTAGCCTGCACCGCCATTCAATGAGTTCATGGTTGAACATGAAACTTCAGTACCCCCTTCCTGCTTTCTCGCCATACCCCTTGATCCCCCGAGTAGTAAGGACTTCATCTAACTCCCTTTTGAATATATTTAGTGAATTGTCCTCAACAACTTTCTGTGGTAGAGAATTCCACAGGTTCACCACTCTCTGGGTGAAGAAGTTTCTCCTCATCTCGGTCCTAAATGGCTTACCCCTTATCCTCAGACTGTGACCCCTGGTTCTGGACTTCCCCAACATTGGGAACATTCTTCCTGCATCTAACCTGTCTAAACCCGTCAGAATTTTAAACGTTTCCATGAGGTCCCCTCTCATTCTTCTGAACTCCAGTGAATACAAGCCCAGTTGATCCAGTCTTTCTTGATAGGTCAGTTCCGCCATCCCGGGAATCAGTCTGGTGAATCTTCGCTGCACTCCCTCAATAGCAAGAATGTCCTTCCTCAAGTTAGGAGACCAAAACTGTACACAATACTCCAGGTGTGGCCTCACCAAGGCCCTGTACAACTGTAGCAACACCTCCCTGCCCCTGTATTCAAATCCCCTCGCTATGAAGGCCAACATGCCATTTGCTTTCTTAACCGCCTGCTGTACCTGCATGCTAACCTTCAATGACTGATGTACCATGACACCCAGGTCTCGTTGCACCTTCCCTTTTCCTAATCTGTCACCATTCAGATAATAGTCTGTCTCTCTGTTTTTACCACCAAAGTGGATAACCTCACATTTATCCACATTATACTTCATCTGCCATGCATTTGCCCCACTCACCTTACCTATCCAAGTCACTCTGCAGCCTAATAGCATTCTCCTCGCAGCTCACACTGCCACCCAACTTAGTGTCATCCGCAAATTTGGAGATACTGCATTTAATCCCTTCGTCTAAATCATTATTGTACAATGTAAACAGCTGGGGCCCCAGCACAGAACCTTGCGGCACCCTACTAGTCACTGCCTGCCATTCTGAAAAGTACCCGTTTACTCCTACTCTTTGCTTCCTGTCTGACAATCAGTTCTCAATCCACGTCAGCACACTACCCCCAATC
This sequence comes from Pristiophorus japonicus, assembly GCF_044704955.1. Lineage (NCBI taxonomy): Eukaryota > Metazoa > Chordata > Chondrichthyes > Pristiophoridae > Pristiophorus > Pristiophorus japonicus. The sequence continues at coordinate 314,684,501 of NC_091980.1, read as the reverse complement.
CCATGTGCTTTAACTTTGCACATTAATCTCTTGTGTGGGACCTTGTCGAAAGCCTTCTGAAAGTCCAAATATACCACATCAACTGGTTCTCCTTTGTCCACTCTACTGGAAACATCCTCAAAAAATTCCAGAAGGTTTGTCAAGCATGATTTCCCTTTCACAAATCCATGCTGACTTGGACCTATCATGTCACCATTTTCCAGATGCACTGCTATGACATCCTTAATAATTGATTCCATCATTTTACCCACTACTGAGGTCAGGCTGACCGGTCTATCATTCCCTGTTTTCTCTCTCCCTCCTTTTTTAAAAAGTGGGGTTACATTGGCTACCCTCCACTCCATAGGAACTGATCCAGAGTCAATGGAATGTTGGAAAATGACTGTCAATGCATCCGCTATTTCCAAGGCCACCTCCTTAAGTACTCTGGGATGCAGTCCATCAGGCCCTGGGGATTTATCGGCCTTCAATCCCATCAATTTCCCCAACACAATTTCCCGACTAATAAAGATTTCCCTCAGTTCCCCCTCTGACTAGACCCTCTGACCCCTTTTATATCCGGAAGGTTGTTTGTATCCTCCTTAGTGAATACCAAACCAAAGTTCCTTCTCTCTGTTGCATGAATGAAAATAATCCCGAGGACTATGAACCATCACTCCATAAGTCTTCAACCCCTCTTCCTGTCTTCTCCACCCTCACCTCCAATAAGTGTGAGGAGCTCATTTACTTCTTTGTCTCTAAGATTGAGACCATCCGTTCAGCTGCCTCTGCTGCTTCTCTCCCTTCCCCTAGCGGCTATAAAAATACTTGTGTGATGTTATAGGGGGTCCGTGGCTCCGGTTGGGGTGGTGCAGAATGTTTCAGTGTAAGGGGTGTCGCAGTTGTGTGAGGCGGACTGGTTGGGTTGGATGCTCTTTACCTTTCCGCCATTGTTCATTGGTTTATATGTAACCTTCACCGAGGGCCGTGCGGCTCTTTGTCGGCCGGCGCAGACACAATGGGCCGGAATGGCCTCCTCCTGTGCTGTAAATTTCTATGTTTGCGCCTCCTGCTCTGAGTTTGTTGACAATTGAAGGGCCATTGACTGGAGAAAGTGCAGGGTTGATAGTTGTACCACCTGGCGAAGTGTGGGTTTGGGTTCTGACCTGACTGCACAATGCAGTCCCATGACATCCGGAGCTGTGACTCACGTTGTGGCTCTGCCCTTCTCCCCAGGATCGGGCGCACGATGCCCCCACCGGCAGCGCCCGGGCACAGCTGCTGTGTTTAGGGATGGCGATCAACGGCCCACTCAGTATGAAGACTTGAATCATGAAACTATCTCCATCGTCCTCCAGCGCCTGGCAGCGAAACAGAAGTCCCGGCAATACTCCGCCTCCAGTCACATCAGCCTCCTGACACAGCATGTGAGTAATGCCCGTCCAGGTATAATACTGAGGTACAGTACTGGTGGGTACAGGTCTGTCATTGTATAACACTGAGGTACAGTACTGGTGGGTACAGGTCTGTCACTGTATAACGCTGGGGTACAGTACTGGTGAGTACAAGTCTGTCTCTGTATAACGCTGGGGTACAGTACTGGTGGGTACAGGTCTGTCATTGTATAACACTGAGATACAGTACTGGTGGGTACAGGTCTCTCATTGTATAACACTGGGGTACAGTACTGGTGGGTACAGGTCTGTCACTGTATAACGCTGGGGTACAGTACTGGTGGGTACAAGTCTGTCACTGTATAACACTGGGGTACAGTACTGGTGGGTACAGGTCTGTCACTGTATAACACTGGGGTACAGTACTGGTGGGTACAGGTCTGTCACTGTATAACACTGGGGTACAGTACTGGTGGGTACAAGTCTGTCACTGTATAACACTGGGGTACAGTACTGGTGGGTACAGGTCTGTCACTGTATAACACTGGGGTACAGTACTGGTGGGTACAGGTCTGTCACTGTATAACACTGGGGTACAGTACTGGTGGGTACAGGTCTGTCACTGTATAACACTGGGGTACAATACTGGTGGGCACAAGTCTGTCACTGTATAACACTGGTGTACAGTACTGGTGGGTACAGGTCTGTCACTGTATAACACTGGGGTACAGTACTAGTGGGTACAGGTCTGTCACTGTATAACACTGGGATACAGTACTAGTGGGTACAGGTCTGTCACTGTATAACACTGGGGTACAGTACTGGTGGGTACAGGTCTGTTACTAACACTGGGGTACAGTACTGGTGGGTACAAGTCTGTCACTAACACTGGGGTACAGTACTGGTGGGTACAGGTCTGTCACTGTATAACACTGGGGTATGGTACTGGTGGGGACAAGTCTGTCAGTATAACTCTCTTTCCTCTTAAGACACTCCTTGAAACTGACCTCTTCTACCATGCTGTTGGTCATCTGCCCTAATTTCTCCTTATGTGGCTCAGTGTTGATTTTTTGTGTCGTATAATACTCCTGTGAAGCACCTTGGGACGGTTTACATTAAAAGTACTATATAAATGCAAGCTGTTGTTGTTGTAGACCATATACAGTAGTCGCCTCAAAGCGCTGGAGAAATACCACCAGCGCTGCCTCCGCAAGATCCTGCAAAATAAACTGGGAGGACAGACGCACCAACATCAGTGTCCTCGATCAGGCCAGCATCGAAGCACTGACCACACTCGACCAGCTCCGCTGGGCAGGCCACATTGTCTGCATGTCCGATGCGAGACTCCCAAAGCAAGCGCTCTACTCGGAACTCCTTCACGGCAAGCGAGCCAAAGGTCGACAGAGGAAATGTTTCAAGGACACCCTCAAAGCCTCGCTGATAAAGTGCAACATCCCCACCGAAACCTGGGAGTCCCTGGGCAAAGACCGCCCTAAGTGGAGGAAGTGCATCCGGGAGGCTGCTGAGCTCCTCGAGTCTCGTCGTCGAGAACATGCAGAAACCAAGCGCAGGTAGTGGAAGGAGCGTGCGGCAAACCAGTCCCACCCTCCCCTTCCCTCAACCACTGTCTGTCCCACCTGTGACAGAGAATGTAATTCCCATATTGGACTGTTCAGTCACCTGAGAACTCATGTTTAGAGTGGAAGCAAGTCTTCCTCGATTCCAAGGGACTGCCTATGATGATGGTTGTTGTTGTAATTTAATTTCATATACAATGTCGGTGCCAACAAGCAATAGAGCTGGATACCGGTGGCAGGTCTGGATACTAGCAGGGGAGATTGGTTACCTGTATATAATTTTAATTGCTTTAATAAAAAATGCACACTTTATTGTGAGGCATTTTCTGAGGTTTTAACAGCTTAAAAGCAAATGTCATTGAGGATTTGAATAATGCTAGGCAGAACTGTATGGTAGACTGTGTGGGCTTGAGGTCCCTTTGGTACTGAGCAGGAAGGTCATCGATTCCTACTGGTCCGAGGCTGGTAACTTTTACCAAAGGAAATTACATCGTCAGGCTTTCTTGATACGATTCCCAGTGATGATTCTGCCTAGGAGGATGGAATGGCGATGTGTCTGAAAAGGAACCACATTTCCAAGTAGACTTTCACTTAACTTGTCTTTTACGTGTGTCAGAGTGAATTACGAATAACCTAGGTTTTGCGAGTCAGTAACTGTCACTGTATAGGTGAATGCAGCACATATTTTGTGCACAGCAAACTCCCACAAATCTCAGTGTTTTTATGGTGGGTGGCATTGGTTGAAGGAGGAATGTTGGCCGGGACACTGGGAGACGACCCTGTTCTTCTTTGACTGGTGCCATGGGATGCTTGGTTTTGCATATTGGCAAAAAATGGCCCCTCTGACACTGCAGCACTCCCTCGATACTGCACTGGAATACCAGCCTAGGTTATGAGCTCATGACTTGAGGTGTGTGTCTCAGCCTGCTGACCCAAGCGAGAGTGCTCCCCGCAGAATGGGATGACCTGCGATAACAATGGGGGTGGAATAGGCAGAATGTGTCTCAGTCGAGATCTGCGCAGCTCTGGGAAGAGGGGTCCCTTTAACTCTACTGTGCCCAAAGCCCTTTTCACAGAGCTTAAACCCCTGTCTCCTTTAACTTGTCATGTCAAGAATAGACAGAGGAATCCGAGAGATGTGATGGATGACCAGAAACTGGGCAAGAGACAAGATTAGTGTTTGCGGTGGAGATGAAATGGAAAATTCACAAATGGTGGAAATCCAGAATATGCACAGAAATTGCTGGAAATAGACAGCAGCTAAAAGAGAGACAACAGGTTAATGATTCCGGTCAGAGAGTTCCTGCTGAATCAGTCCCGGAGTTTCTCTGCTCAGGGTTTTTCCGGAACCATTCCTGGAGTTTCTCTGCTCTGATGCTGGCAGATGTGCTGTGTATTTCCAACATTTCCAGTTTTAATTCTGGTGCTCAAAGGGGAGAGAAGCTTAAATCTTTGTTATTTAGAAATTCAGCTTAAACTTGTAATTATTTTGAAAAGAAAACCATTCTGCTCGTTGAGTTTATATTTTGCTTTTGCAATAATTTTGAAGAAATGTTGTGACCTAATTTTGCGTGTGGAGTGTTGAGTTGAAGCTCGAGAGTAGCGGAGCCTTCCACACTGCAGACCATGTACTGGTTTACAATCACCTCCCCTCCCCTCTCCCAGTCACTGCAAGCTGGGGCTCTTCATAACACAGCATTGCAGGGTTCAGAACCTTTGGCGCAGGGCAGCACCGTTTGTTTAGCAATCCAAGCCACGTTGGTGATCTTGGCTGACGTACTTGTTAGAAGCGGTGTTACGGCAGTGGGACTGATTCATGAGATGCCATTCATAAACACTTCTTGACAATGTGCCAGTTGTATTTACCGCTCAGGATTCCCCCTCACCCCCCCCCTCCGCTACTCCAACACAATGTCCTCCCCTAAAGGCAGTTCCACAGCTGCTGGCTAACCTCCAAAGCTTGGCCCAAGTGCTGAGGAGCAGGGGCTCTGGGTTGTGTTATTTCCCCACTCCCCAGGCCAGAGAGGCAGAGGCCAGTCTGAGTGTTCCTGCTGCTTTGGATTGTTCGAAAACTGCCTGAGTTCATCACTGCAAATAATCAAAGAGTGAAACTGCAGGCTTGCAAATCTGAGCTTAAAGTTTGCTATTTTTTAAGGCTATATTTCCCCTTTAAATGTCAGTGCCCTAATTGTTTAAAAGCACTGCTCGCTGTGATACTGGGCCCCCCCCCACACCAGATGGCTCCCAGGTTCCATCCCTGCTCTGTGCTGGGCTCACTGATCTCACCTTGTGCAGCATTGGAGTGGGGATTTGCTACAACTCGTCTCAGTACCCCTGCGTTAGCGGAGAGGATAAACCTGCCATTGCCCCCTCCGGCCTAACCCAGATCACTAATCAGTGACTCCTGCTGCCACAGTGGCTTTCATGGTCGATTAGCCTGCCAACAAAGGGGAAAGTGTTCAACCTCCATCGCTTCCAGATCTAAGGTCATCCCATCCTCTGTCATTGAATTACAGCACGCAGACGACACTTGCGTCTGCACACACTCGGAGATTAAACTCCAAACCATCGCCAACACCTTCACCGAAGCGTACGAGAGCATGGGCCTTACACTAAACGTACACTTACACTAACACGGGCCTTACACTAAACGTACACTTACACTAACATGGGCCTTACACTAAACGTACACTTACACTAACATGGGCCTTACACTAAACGTACACTTACACTAACATGGGCCTTACACTAAACGTACACTTACACTAACACGGGCCTTACACTAAACGTACACTTACACTAACACGGGCCTTACACTAAACGTACACTTACACTAACATGGGCCTTACACTAAACGTACACTTACACTAACACGGGCCTTACACTAAACGTACACTTACACTAACACGGGCCTTACACTAAACTTACACTTACACTAACACGGGCCTTACACTAAACGTACACTTACATTAACACGGGCCTTACACTAAACGTACACTTACACTAACATGGGCCTTACACTAAGCCTCCTTGGACAAAGTGCAACATCCCCACCAACGCCTGGGAATCCCTGGCCCAAGACTGCACAAAGTGGAGGAGAAGCATCCGGGAAGGCGCCGAACGCCTCGAGTCTTGTCGCCAGGAGCACACGGAACCCAAACACAAACAGCGGAAGGGGAGTACAACAACCCAAGCACCCCACCCACCCGTCCCTCCCACTGCCCCACCTGTGACAGAGACTGGAGGTCCCGCATTGGACTCATCAGTCACCTGAGAACTCCCATTTGTGTGGAAGCAAGTCATCCTCGATTCCGAGAGACTGTCTGAGAAGAAGATTGACTGCCTGGGCTTGCACGCGAAGAATGAGCACTTGGGTGAGGTACTGGCTGGGCCCCATGACCCGCACCCCAGCAAGAGTCATGGTGGGGGGGTTGTTTAAAAAGAAGTGTGGGAAGTACTGCAGGCTGGCTTGGCCTGTTGCTGGAGAAATAATTGACTAATGAGTAGTTTCTGTGGAAAAAAAAATCTATTGTGAAATGATAAACCATGAACTAACCTTGTGAGTGATCTGTGACGCACACATAACAATCAGCGAGCAAACTCTGAGCATGTGTGGTCTTTCCTGGTGTGTTTAATCTGGGGTGTGCTGTGGCACTCTGCACTTTCACAGTCCTTGCCTAGAAGTATGCAGTGAATGAGCCGAGGTATGAGCACCATGCTCTCCCAGCACTGACCCACCTTGTTATTCTCAGCTACTGCTGAAATCAGCTCAAGGTTCCTTGTCATGACAGATGGAATAAGACCACACAGAAAATCTGATGAATACCTTCACTGTAAAAATATCTGTCAGGTTACTGAGTCCAGTTCACTCAGAAATGGACATTCCGTTTGCTTTTGAACAGCAGGAATGTAGCAGTGTGATTTAAAAAAAGGTATATTTTGCGCCTCTTCCCATAAAGGATGTATCTCCAGTTTAATCTCCCAATTAGTAAGGTGTCAGCCGTGGCTCAGTGGGTAGCACTCTCGCCTCTGAGTCAGAAGGTTGTGGGCTCAAGCCTCACTCCAGAAGCTTGAGCACATAATCCAGGCTGACACTCGCAGTGCAGTGCTGAGGGAGTGCCACACTGTCAGAGGGGCTGTGCTGAGGGAGCGCTGCATTGTCGGAGGGGCAGTACTGAGGGAGCGCTGCATTGTCGGAGGGGCAGTACTGAGGGAGTGCTGCACTGTCGGAGGGGTAGTACTGAGGGAGTGCTGCACTGCCGGAGGGGCAGTACTGAGGGAGTGCTGCACTGTTGGAGGGGCAGTACTGAGGGAGTGCTGCATTGTCGGAGGGGCAGTACTGAGGGAGTGCTGCACTGTTGGAGGGGCAGTACTGAGGGAGTGCTGCATTGTCGGAGGGGCAGTACTGAGGGAGCGCTGCACTGTCGGAGGGGCAGTACTGAGGGAGCGCTGCACTGTCGGAGGGATAGTACTGAGGGAGCGCCGCACTGTCGGAGGGGCAGTAATGAGGGAGCGCTGCACTGTCAGAGGGATAGTACTGAGGGAGCGCTGCACTGTTGGAGGGGCAGTACTGAGGGAGTGCTGCATTGTTGGAGGGGCAGTACTGAGGGAGCGATGCACTGTCGGAGGGGCAGTACTGAGGGAGTGCTGCACTGTTGGAAGGGCAGTACTGAGGGAGTGCTGCATTGTTGGAGGGGCAGTACTGAGGGAGCGCTGCACTGTCGGCGGTGCCAACTTTCAGAGGAGACATTAAATCCCGCCCGCGCGCTCAGGTGGATGTAAAAGATGCCACGCCGTTATATTGAAGCAGAGCAGGGGAGTTCTCCCCAGTCTCAATGCTATTTGTGCGACCTTCCTGTGTGCAATTTGGCTACCACATATCCTGCATTACAATAGTGACTACACTTCAAAAAGTACATCATTGGCTGCAAAGCGCTTTGAAAGACACTTTAGAAATACAAGTTCTTTCTTTGCCTGTTGCTGTGTGTCTGAATTTTTATTCTCATCATGGTGAGGATGATCGACAATAGATCACTTTACATCCACCCCCCCGGGGCAGGTATGGGGGTTAGATACAGAGTAAAGTCCCTCGACACTGTCCCATCAAACACTCCCAGGGCAGGTACAGGGGGTTAGATACAGAGTAAAGATCCCTCTGCACTGTCCCATCAAACACTCCCAGGGCAGGTACAGGGGGTTAGATACAGAGTAAAGATGCCTCTACACTGTCCCATCAAACACTCCCAGGGCAGGTACAGCATGGGGTTAGATACAGAGTAAAGCTCCCTCTACACTGTCCCATCAAACACTCCCAGGGCAGGTACAGGGGGTTAGATACAGAGTAAAGATGCCTCTACACTGTCCCATCAAACACTCCCAGGGCAGGTACAGCATGGGGTTAGATACAGAGTAAAGCTCCCTCTACACTGTCCCATCAAACACTCCCAGGGCAGGTGCAGCATGGGGTTAGATACAGAGTAAAGCTCCCTCTACACTGTCCCATCAAACACTCCCAGGACAGGTACAGCATGGGGTTAGATGCAGAGTAAAGCTCCCTCTACACTGTCCCATCAAACACTCCCAGGACTGGGGCAGCATTCCTGCCTTTTGAAGTATCCATGTGGTGCACTGCGCTCGCTTGTTTAGAGTCCTGGGTCAGTATTCGCCTGGAGTTGCTGGCCGAAACCATGGAGGTCTGGCTCACTTGACTTGCTTTCTGCAGGGTGACTGTGATATCGGCAGAGAGGAACTTGTGCAAGAGGCCCTCGTGGCTGATTCCAATGACGAATATGTCCCTTAGGGCTTCATTACGATAGTCGCCAAAATCACACGGTGCAGCTAGTCTAAGGATAAGGGGTAAGCCATTTAGGACCTAGATGAGGAGAAACTTCTTCACTTAGAGAGTTGTTAACCTGTGGAGTTCTCTACCACAGAGAGTTGTTGATGCCAGTTCATTGGATATATTCAAGAGGGAGTTAGATATGGCCCTTACGGCTAAAGGGATCAAGGGGTCTGGAGAGAAAGCAGGAAAGGGGTACTGAGGTGAATGATCAGCCATGATCTTATTGAATGGTGATGCAGGCTCGAAGGGCCGAATGGCCGACTCCTGCACCTATTTTCTATGTTTACTGCACAGGTTAGATACAGAGTAAAGCTCCCTCTACACTGTCCCATCAAACACTCCCAGGACAGGTACAGCACGGGGTTAGATACAGAGTAAAGCTCCCTCTACACTGTCCCATCAAACACTCCCAGGGCAGGTACAGCACGGGGTTAGATACAGAGTAAAGCTCCCTCTACACTGTCCCATCAAACACTCCCAGGGCAGGTACAGCACTTACTTTTGCAGTTACTTTTCCTCAACTTAGCACCAACCACAAAAGTTTGCCCTCAATTGCATGACCGTGACGATTCCATTTCCCACTCTAATCATCACTTCAGTGCCGGTTGGTTCTGAATAAGGGGAAGTTTTATATTATCGGCCTGTGGCCAGTAGGAAATGGATTCAGGCTGCCTCAAATATATTGTACAGCCAGCAATAGAAGGAGATCAGTCTGGGCTGGATTTCACCTTGGACTCCAGAATAGAATAGGTTAATTCCGAGCATGATTGCAAATAAAACTGTGTCGGAAAAGGGGATAGAATGCAAATTGGTGCAAAGCACCTTATGGACTCTCCCTTTCGATCTTGATCATTCTGTCTCTCCCAGTCTCTCTCGGTGCCCTCTCCCAGTCTCGCCTCGCTCGGTGCCCTCTCCCAGTCGCACGTCTCTCGGTGCTCCCTCTCAGTCTCTCCTCTCTCGGTGCCCAGTCGCACGTCTCTCGGTGCTCCCTCCCAGTCTCTCTCGGTGCCGTCTCCCAGTCTCTCCTCTCTCTCGGTGCTACCCCCCAATCTCTCCTCTCTCGGTGCCCTCTAACAGTCTCTTCTCTCCTCTCTCGGTGCCCCGTACCACATCTCTTCTCTCCCGGCTCTTCTGCTTCTGTTTGGTTTAGCCGTTCCGCCCCGTCTGTCTCTCGGCTATTGTCTAGTTTCTGTCTCTCTTTGTATGTCAGCCCCCATCGCCTGCCCTCTTTCTGTCTCTTTATGTCCGTATGTCTACCTCTCTGTAATCAGATCCCAGATTCTCTAAGCTTCATCATTTTAAATGGACTGTTGCCTGGCAACAGTGAAGTGGAATGTTTCTTCGTTAATTGAGTCCTAGTTGGTGGTCTTACAGTGTAGTTCAGTTGATTGCTGGCGTGATGGTGCTTTAATCTTCTTGTCTATGTTGGAGTGTAATATATATTAAAATTTGTGGACACTAAGTGAAGTAAAGCAGTTGGTATCATAGTTAGAGATATTAGCCATCGAGTGTGGTCTTCAGGTCAAAAGTAATGGGGAAGATTTATGTAACGGCCTGTTTTGGATTAACTGATTCTATGTGTAATGTGCTGTTCCGTTATAATGAGCCACTTGGTCCACACGGGTCTTTAGCACATAACAATGTCCTCAGTGTGCCCGGGTCCCTGCCACATGGTGAGATATACAGTCTGTACAACTTGCCGCATAACAAGCTGCTCTATCTTGATGGGTCCCCAGCACATAATGAGCTGTTTGGTCTGTGTGAGTCTCTGTTACATAGTGAAATATTCAGTCTGTACAGGTCTCTGCTACATAACAACATAAGAACATAAGAATTAGGAACAGGAGTAGGCCATCTAGCCCCTCGAGCCTGCTCCGCCATTCAATAAGATCCTGGCTGATCTGACCGTGGACTCAGCTCCACTTACCCGCCCGCTCCCCGTAACCCTTAATTCTCTTATTGGTTAAAAATATATCTATCTGTGACTTGAATACATTCAATGAGCTAGCCTCAACTGCTTCCTTGGGCAGAGAATTCCACAGATTCACAACCCTCTGGGAGAAGAAATTCCTTCTCGATTCGGTTTTAAATTGGCTCCCCCGTATTTTGAGGCTGTGCCCCCTAGTTCTAGTCTCCCCGACCAGTGGAAACAACCTCTCTGCCTCTATCTTGTCTATCCCTTTCATTATTTTAAATGTTTCTATAAGATCATCCCTCATCCTTCTGAACTCCAACGAGTAAAGACCCAGTCTACTCAATCTATCATCATAAGGTAACCCCCTCATCTCCGGAATCGTCTCTGTACCCCCTCAAGCCAGTATATCCTTCCTTAAGTAAGGTGACCAAAACTGCATGCAGTACTCCAGGTGCGGACTCACCAATACCCTGTACAGTTGCAGCAGGACCTCCCTGCTTTTGTACTCCATCTCTCTCGCAATGAAGTCTCCCATTTAATCATGTATCCATGTCTCCTCATTCTACACAATAACGTATTTATATAACGCCTTTAACATTGAAAAACATCCTAACATAAGAACAGGAGGAGACCATTCAGCCCCTTGAGCCTGTTCCCCCATTCAATGAGATCATGGCTGATCTGCGACCTAACGCCATATACCCGCCTCTAGTCCATATCCTGTAATGCCATTGGTTAACAGAAAGCTATCAATCTCAGATTTTAAATTAACCATTGATCTAGCATCAATTGTCATTTGCAGAAGAGAGTTCCAAACCTCTACCACGCTGTGTGTAGAAATGTTTCCTAATTTCACTCCTGGAAGATCTGGCTCTAATTTTTAGACTATGCCCCCAACCAGCGGGAATAGCTTCTCTATCCACCCTATCTGCTCCCCTTAATATCCTGAAAACTTCGATCAGATCACCCTTAACCTTCTAAATTTGAGGGAATACAACCTGATTTGTGTAATCTCTCCTCGTAACTTAACCCTTGAAGTCCGGGTATCTTTCTGTGAAGTCTGGGTATCAAGATGCTTCTTAGAGGAATCATTTTTTAACAAAGACCCCTCTGGTACTGGAAACTATTTACCTTGTCCCATCCTGTCATTATTTTAAACACCGTTATCAAATCACCCCCTAATCTCCTCTGTTCTAAAGAAAACAGTTTCTTTCTATCCCATTATCAAGGAGCAAGAGAAAGTGGTAGAAAGGGAGTGGGAGAGCATTTAGTCATTCGCTGGTTTTTGTTTCATTATTAATATATTCATTATAAAAAAGAATGAATCATGCTTGACCAACCTTATTGAATTCTTTGAAGAAGTAACACAAAGAGTAGACAAGAGTAGACTCATGCAGAGGATATATATAGAATTTCAAAAGGGATTTGATAAGGTACCACATAGACTCATGACTAAGGTCAGAACATGTGGAGTCAGAGGACAAGTAGCACAGTGGCTACAAAACAGAAAGCAGAGAGTAGGGGTTAAAGCTGGTTACTCAGATGGGCAAATGGTGGGAAGTGTTCCACAAGGATTGGTGCTTGGAGAAAAATTGCAAAGTGCTGCAGTACAGAGAGACCTGGGGGTTCTTGTGAATGAAACACAAAAAGTTAGTATGCAGGTACAGCAAGTAATCAGGAAGGCAAATGGAATGTTGGTCTTTATTGCAAGGGGGAGAGAGTATAAAAGCACAAGTCCTGCTACAACTGTAATAAAAAACATAGAAAATAGGTGCAGGAGTAGGCCCTTCGAGCCTGCACCACCATTCGATAAGATCATGGCTGATCATTCCCTCAGTACCCCTTTCCTGCTTTCTCTCCATACCCCTTGATCCCTTTAGCCGTGAGGGCCATATCTAACTCCCTCTTGAATATATCCAATGAACTGGCATCAACAACTCTCTGCGGCAGGGAATTCCATAGGTTAACAACTCTGAGTGAAGAAGTTTCTCCTCATCTCAGTCCTAAATGGCCTACCCCTTATCCCCTGGTTCTGGACTTCCCCAACATCGGGAACAATCTACCCGCATCTAACCTGTCCAGTCCCGTCAGAATCTTGTATGTTTCTATGAGATCCCCTCTCATCCTTCTAAACTCCAGTGTATAAAGGCCCAATTGATCCAGTGCCTCCTCATATGTCAGTCCGGCCATTCCTGGAATCAGTCTGGTGAACCTTCGCTGCACTCCCTCAATAGCAAGAACGTCCTTCCTCATTAGGAGACCAAAACTGAACACAATATTCCAGGTGAGGCTTCACCAAGGCCCTGTACAACTGCAGTAAGACCTCCCTGCTCCTATACTCAAATCCCCTAGCTATGAAAGCCAACATACCATTTGCCTTCTTCACCGCCTGCTGTACCTGCATGCCAACTTTCAATGACTGATGAACCAAAACACCCAGGTCTCGTTGCACCTCCCCTTTTTCCTAATCTGTCGCCATTCAGATAATCTGTCTTCGTGTTTTTGCTCCCAAAGTGGATAACCTCACATTTATCCACATTATAGTGCATCTGCCATGCATTTGCCCACTCACCTAACCAATCCAAGTCACCCTGCAGCCTCTTGGCGTCCTCCTCACAGCTCACACTGTCACCCAGCTTAGTGTCATCTGCAAACTTGGAGATATTACACTCAATTCCCTCATCCAAATCATTAATGTATATTGTAAATAGCTGGGGTCCCAGCACTGAGCCCTGCGGTACCCCATTAATCACTGCCTGCCATTCTGAAAAGGACCCGTTTATCCCTACTCTCTGCCTCCTGTCTGCCAACCAGTTCTCTATCCATGTCAGTATATTACCCCCAATACCATGTGCTTTGATTTTGCACACCAATCTCTTGTATGGGACCTTGTCAAAAGCCTTTTGAAAGTCCAAATGCACCACATCCACTGCTTCTCCCTTGACCACTCTACTAGTTACATCCTCAAAAAATTCCAGAAGATTTGTCAAGCATGATTTCCCCTTCATAAATCCATGCTGGCTTGGACCGATCCTGTCACTGCTTTCCAAATGTGCTGCTATTTCATCCTTAATAATTGATTCCAACATTTTCCCCACCACTGATGTCAGGCTAACCAGTCTATAATTACCCGCTTTCTCTCTCCCTCCTTTCTTAAAAAGTGGTGTTACATAAGCTACCCTCCAGTCCATAGGAACTGATCCAGAGTCGATAGACTGTTGGAAAATGACCACCAATGCATCCACTATTTCTAGGGCCATTTCCTTAAGTACTCTGGGATGCAGACTATCGCTCCCCGGGGATTTATCGGCCTTCAATCCCATCAATTTCCCGCCTAATAAGGATATCCTCAGTTCATCCTTCTCACTAGACCCTCGGTCCCCGAGTACTTTCGAAAGGTTATTTGTGTCTTGCTTAGTGAAGACAGAACCAAAGTATTTGTTCAGTTGGTCTGCCATTTCTTTGTTCCCCATTATAAGTTCACCTGAATCCAACTGCAAGGGACCTACATTTGTCTTCACTAATCTTTTTCTCTTCACATATCTATAGAAGCTTTTGCAGTCAGTTTTTGTGTTCCCGGCAAGCTTCTTCTCATACTCTATTTTCCCCCTCTTAATTAAACCTATTGTCCTCCTCTGCTGAATTCTAAATTTCTCCCAGTTCTCAAGGGTTGCTGCTTTTTCTAGCCAATTTATATGCCTCTTCCTTGGATTCAACACTATTCTTAATTTCCCTTGTTAGCCACGGTTGAGCCATCTTCCCCATTTTATTTTTACTTCAGACAGGGATGTACAATTGCTGAAGTTCATTCTGTATACTGTACACCAATACTGTACAGGGTATTGGTGAGGCCACACCTGGAGTACTGCGTACAGTTTTGGTCTCTTTATTTAAGGAAGGATATACTTGCATTGGAGGCAGTTCAGAGAAGGTTCACTGGGTTGATTCCGGAGATGAGGGGCTTTACTTATGAGGAAAGGTTGAGTAGGTTGGACTATATACATTGGAGTTCAGAAGAATGAGAGGTGATCTTATTGAAACATAAGATAACGAGGAGGCTCGACAAGATGGATGCAGAGGATATTTCCACTCATAGGGGAAACCAAAACTAGGGGACGTAGTCTTAGACTAAGGGGCCGTCCATTTAAAACTGAGATGAGGAGGAACAACTTCTCTCGGAGGGTTGTAAATCTGTGGAATTCTCTGCCTCGGAGAGCTGTGGAGGCTGGGTCATTGAATATATTTAAGGCGGAGATAGACAGATTTTTGAGTAATAAGGGAATAAAGGGTTATGGAGAGCGGGCAGGGAAGTGGAGCTGAGTCCATGATCAGATCAGCCATGGTCTTATTGAATGGTGGAGCAGGCTCGAGGGGCCAGGTGGCCTACTCCTGCTCCTGTTATGTTCTTATGATCACTGTTATTCACTATTTACATAAAGGATTTGGACTTGGGAATTGGAAGTACAATTTCAAAATGACATCAATTTAGGGGGGTATAGTTAATACAGAGGAGGACTGCGACAAAATACAAGACGACATTAATAAACTTGCAGTATGGCCATGTAATTGGCAAATTAATTTCAATATAGATAAGTGTGAAGTGTGCATTTTGAGAAATAAGGAGGCCATATATGGCCCTGACCTGCGAGGGACCATCAGCGGCAGTTCGGGGCCATAAAATGAGAGTCGAGTGGCGGCCCCTGGAGCAGCGTGGTGGCCCTGTCACTGCAAGGTACAGCGTGAGCTGGTGCAGGAGGGCGACAGCAGCCAAGAGGGCGACTGGATTGGATATCCCAAGGTCCACGTCACTGATTGGAGTGTGGTCAGATACAGCAGGAACAGCGAGGTCAGGGCCCAGAAGAGCCATGGGTCCAGGGGCAGCACACGGGCCAGCCCACACTGCGATATGTGCGCGCACTAGGCCCGTGCAGCAGAGCTGGTCTCCAGTTGTCCTGGTTAACCCTTGCCACTGGACCAAGACCGACCTCTGTCAAGCCCGTGTGGTGGCTGGTGTGCAACGGTCACCCCATGTTAAAAAAATCCACACACGGGCATCTTCCACCCTTCAGGTTGTAGTTCGGGTTCTTCATTCAAACACCTGTGAACTCATCCTTTTTTTGGGGGGGAAGCAAGTCATCCTCACTTCGAGGGACTGCCTATGATGATGATGGATAATAAGAGTATAAATGGGCTGCAGCACAAAGGGATTTAGGGGTTCAGATTCACAAATCATTAAAAAGTAGTGATGTTAGTTCACAAAACCATAAAAAGTACAAACCAAGCACTTCTAGAGGAATTGAATTCAAACGCAGAGAAATTATGTTAAACTTATATAGACCCTTGGTTAGAGCACACTTGGAGCACTGTGCACATTTCTGGTCTCTATTATAAAAAGGATATAGAGGCACTGGAGAAGGTGCAAAAAATATTTCCAAGGATGATACGAGAACTGAGAGGCTACAACTGTCAGAAAAGGCTGAACAGGCGTGGGCTGAAAGGTGACCTAATGAAGGTCTTTAAGATTACGAAGGGGTTTGATAATGTAGACATAGAGAAGATGTTTCTACTTGGGAGTCTAAAACTAGAGGCCATAAATGTTATATATGTAAACCTGTAAATACCTTGTTTAACCACCAGAGGGCTCATCCCCTGGAGTCCCAAGGGATCCCACAATCCCTTGGGAGAACCTGTACATTCTGGAGACCTGTAAAAAGGCCTACGGTCACACCTTACTTTGAGCTCACAATATCTGGTCAGACTCTTTATTCAATACATAACAACTGGCGACGCGATACAGATGACTAACCCCACCACAACGATGCAGAGAACAGTGGGCATCCTGGAGAAATTTTCGGAGGGAGATGATTGGGAAACCTTCATGGAGCGACTCGATCAATACTTTGTGGCCAACGAGCTGGAAGGAGAAGCGAATGCTGCCAAACGATGGGCGAACCTCCTCCCCGTTTGCAGGGCATCATGAAAAATCTACTTGCTCTAGCGAAACCCACAGAGAATCGTATGATGATTTGTGCACACTGGTCCGGGTGCATCTAAACCTGCAGGAAAGCATTCTGATGGCGAGGTACTGGTTCTACACGTACAAGAGGTCTGAAGGCCAGGAAGTGGCGAGCTACGTCGCCGAGCTAAGACGCCTTGCAGGACATTGCGAATTTGAAGGACGTTTGGAGCACATGCTAGGGACTTCTTTGTACTTGGCATTGGCCATGAAGTAATAATTTGCAAACTTTTGACTGTAGACACCCCAACCTTGAGTAAAGCCATAGTGATAGCCCAGGCATTCATCGCCACCAGTGACAATACCAAACAAATCTCTCAGCACACGAGTGCTGCTGCAAGTACTGTGAACAAAGTAATGTTGTTTTTGAATCGTAACGTACAGGGCAGGCCTCACATGCCTGCAGCTGCACATCCGCAGATGTCTGAGTCCACCATCAAGGGTGGTGAATGCAAGGCCATTAACACCTTGTCGGTGCTGTGGGGGCGATCATTGTTTCCATTCATGCCGCTTCAAAGGATACATTTGCAAGGGCTGTGGAAAAATGGGACACCTCCAACGTTTGTGCAGGCGAGCTGCAAACCCTGCTAATCCTGCAAACCACTATGTTGCAGAGGAGGACAGATTCACGGTGGATCATGGCGAACCAGAGCCTCAGACCGAGGAGGCAGAGGTATATGGGGTGCACGCATTTAGCACAAAGTGTCCCCCGATAATGCTGAAGGTTGAATTAAATGGACTCCCGGTGTCAGTGGAGCTGCACACGGGCGCGAGCCAGTCCATAATAAGCAAAAAGACTTTCGATAATTTGTGGTGCAGCAAGGCCTCAAGGCCAGTCCTGACTCCCATTCGTACTAAACTGAGAATGTACACAAAGGAACTGATTCCCGTAATTGGCAGTGCAACTGTAAACGCCTCCTACGATGAAGCGGTGCACAAGTTACCACTCTGGATGGTACCGGGCGGTGGCCCCATGCTGCTCGGCAGGAGCTGGCTGGGGACGATACGCTGGAACTGGGACAACGTCCGAGCGCTCTCGTCCGTCGACGACACTTCATGTGCCCAGGTCCTAAACAAGTTCCCCTCAATGTTCGAACCAGGCATCGGGAAATTCCAAGGAGCAAGAGCGCAGATCCACCTGATTCCGGGGGCGCGATCCATCCATCACAAGGTGAGAGCAGTACCGTCCATGATGAGGGAGAGGGTGGAGATCGAGCTGGACCGGCTGCAAGGAGAGGGCATCATTTCGCCAGTCGAATTCAGCCAGTCCTATTGTTCCAGTCCTCAAGGAAGACGGCACCGTCAGAATCTGTGGTGATTACAAAGTAACTATCAATCGTTTCTCGCTGCAGGATCAATACCCACTACCAAAGGCAGATGACCTATTTGCGACGCTGGCGGGAGGAAAAACGTTCACGAAGCTGGACTTGACCTCGGCCTACAGGAGCTGGAGGAATCATCGAAGGGCCTCACCTGTATCAACATGCACAAAGGTCTCTTCATTTACAACAGATGCCCGTTTGGGATTCGATCAGCCGCGGCGATATTCCAGAGGAACATAGAAAGCTTACTGAAGTCGGTCCCGCGCACCATGGTCTGCCAAGGCGACATCTTGGTTACAGGTCGGGACACAGTCGAGCATCTGCAGAACCTGGAGGAGGTTCTTAGTCGGCTTAATCGTGTGGGGCTCGGGTTAAAACGCTCGAAGTGCGTTTTCCTGGCGCCTTAAGTGAAGTTCCTGGGGAGAAGAATCGCGGCGGACGGCATCAGGCCCACCGATTCGAAGACGGAGAATGCATAATAACATAAGAATTAGGCACAGGAGTAGGCCATCTAGCCCCTCGAGCCTGCTCCGCCATTCAACAAGATCATGGCTGATCTGGCCGTGGACTCAGCTCCACTTACCCGCCCGCTCCCCGTAACCCTTAATTCCCTTATTGGTTAACGCACCGAGACCATAGAATGTGACGGAGCTGCGGTCGTTTCTAGGACTCCTGAACTACTTTGGTAACTTCTTACCGGGTGTTAGCACACTGTTAGAACCAGTGCACGCTTTACTGCGTAAATAAGATGAATGGGTATGGGGCAGAAGCCAAGAAATTGCCTTTGTAAAAGCTAGAAAACTGTTATGCCCAAACAAATTGCATATATTGTATGACCCATGTAAGTTTTTGGTACTAGCATGTCATACGGTGTCGGGTGTGTATTGCAACAAGCTAATGAATCCGGGAAATTGCAATCAGTTGCTTATGCATCCAGAAGTCTGTCTAAGGCTGAGAGAGCCTACAGCATGATCGAAAAAGAAGCGTTAGCGTGTGCTTATGGGGTAAAGAAAATGCATTAATATCTGTTTGGGCTCAAATTTGAATTGGAAACTGACCATAAGCCACTGATATCCCTCTTTTCTGAAAGTAAGGGGATTAATACGAATACATTGGCCCGTATCCAGAGATGGGCGATCACGTTGTCCGCATACAACTACGCCATCCGCCACAAGCCAGGCACAGAAAACTGCGCCGATGCTCTCAGTAGGCTGCCATTGCCCACCACGGGGGTGGAGATGGCACAGCCCGCAGATTTAGTTACGGTAATGGAAGCATTCGCGAGTGACCCGACAGATTAAAACCTGGACGAGCCAGGACCCCTTACTGTCCTTTGTAAAAAAAACTGTGTGCTCCACGGGAGTTGGTCCAGTGTCCCGTTAGAAATGCAAGAAGAAATAAAGCCGTACCAGCGGCGCAAAGATAAAATTGCTCCTGTGGGGCAATCGGGTAGTGATACCCAAAAAAGGGCAGGGACACTTTCATTAGTGATCTCCACAGTTCCCACCCAGGCATTGTAATGATGAAAGCGATAGCCGGCTCCCACGTGTGGTGGCCCGGTATCGATGCAGACTTAGAGTCCTGTGTGCACAAATGTAATACATGTTCACAGTTAAGCAATGCACCCAGTGAGGCGCCACTAAGTTTATGGTCTTGGTGCTCCAAACCATGGTCTAGGGTTCATGTCGACTGCAGACCCGTTCTTGGGAAAAATGTTCCTAGTGGTTGTAGATGCGTACTCCAGATGGATTGAATGTAAGATAATGTCGGCAAGCACGTCCGCTGCCACCATTGAAAGCCTGCGGGTCATGTTTGCCATGCATGGCCTGCCTGATGTCCTTGTGAGTGACAATGGGCCGTGCTTCACAAGTGCTGAGTTCAAAGAGTTCATGACCCGCAATGGGATCAAACATGTCACATCTGCCCTGTTTAAACCTGCGTCCAGTGGTCATGTAGAGAGAGCAGTGCAAACAATCAAGCAAAGCCTGACAAGGGTAACTGAAGGCTCGCTGCAGACTCGCTTATCCTGAGTCCTGCTTAGTGACTGCACAAGACCCCACTCGCGCACTGCTCATGAAAAGGGCACTTAAGACAAGGCTCTCGTTAGTCCACCCTGATCTACATGAACAGTTAGAGAGCAGGCGGCTTCAACAGAATACATATCATGATAGCGCAAATGTGTCACGAGAAATCGAGATTAATGATCCTGTATTTGTGTTGGACTATGGACAAGGTCCCAAGTGGCTTCCCGGCACTGTCATGGCCAAAGAGGGGAGTAGGGTGTTTATGGTCAAACTTTCAAATGGACTCACCTACACGAAACACTTGGACCAAACCAAACTAAGATTCACGGATTATCCTTAGCAACCCACAATAGACTCTACCTTTTTCGACCCTCCAACACACACACCAGTGGCAACCGACCCAGCGGTTGACCACGAAGCAGAACCCATCGCCTGCAGCAGCCCAGCAGGACTCACCACACCAGGCAGCCCAGCAAGGCCAGCTGCACAGCAGCCCAGTGAGGGCCCAACAATCCATTCACCAAAACCAGCATTTGCACCGAGACGATCAACCAGGGAAAGGAAGGCCCCAGATCGACTCACATTGTAAATAGTTACACTATTGACTTTGGGGGATGGGGGGGAGGGGGAAAGGGAGTGTTGTTATGTATGTAAACCTGTAAATGCCTTGTTTAACCACCAGAGGGCTCATCCACTGGAGTCCCAAGGGATATGCTCCCAAGGGATCCCACAATCCCTTGGGAGCATATAAGGAGGCCTCACAGGTTGGAGAGGCACTCTGGAGACCTGTCATAAAGGACTACGGTCACACCTTACTTTGAGCTCACAGTATCTGGTCAGACTCTTTATTCAATACATAACAATAAATATAGGATAGTCACTAATAAATACGATGAGGAATTCAGGAGAAACTTCTTTACTGAGTGGTGAGAATGTGGAACTCGTTGCCACAGGGAGTGGTTGAGGTGAATAGTATTGATACATTTAAGGGGAAGCTAGATAAACACATGAGGGAGAAAGGAATAGAAGGATGTGCTGATGGGGTTGGAGGAGGCTGGTGTGGAGTATAAACCCCGGCATATAACGGTTGGGCTGAATTCTATGCTGTGAATTCAATGTCATTCTCTGTGAAATGATAACGGTCCAGGTGTAAAAAAAAAAGGGATCTGTTAGATACTTGTGGCAAAGTGCAGGGTGTGTTGGTACCTGGGACAGATTGTCAAAGGACTTTGGCAGATTGAGACAGGTCCTCAATCCCCTGGTCCTCTACACGTCAGGGTGCTTTTTCATTCTCAGTCTGAGAGAAAAATACACAAATCTCATGACTGTGGGACCTCCCTGAGACTTTCTCGAGTCCAGTAATCCCAGTTTGAAAACATTTTTGCAAAACTCCGTGCTAAAGGTGAGATTACTTAAAGGATGAAGTCAATGTAAAGGGGGGAGGTGAATTCAAAGGAGTTGTTGGGCATTCCTAACTGGCTGGAGGTAATCTTTGTTGCAGTAGAAGAGGAAGGTAACAGGACGATGGGTTGTAACTGCCTTTTATAAAAAATAATGCTGAAAAACAGTAGTAGTGAGGTTGGGGACAGCATCAAACAAGAAATTAGGGATGCGTGCCATAAAGGTACAGTAGTTATCATGGGCGACTTTAATCTACATGTAGATTGGGCTAACCAAACTGGTAGCAATACGGTGGAGGAGGATTTCCTGGAGTGTATTGGTTTTCTAGACCAATATGTTGAAGAACCAACTAGAGGGCTGGCCATCCTAGACTGGGTGTGTAATGAAAAATAACTAATTAGCAATCTTGTACGAGGCCCCTTGGGGAAGAGTGACCATAATATGGATAGTATTAAATCCAAGGAAGAGGCATATAAATTGGCCAGAAAAAGCAGCAAACCTGAGGACTGGGAGAAATTTAGAATTCAGCAGAGGAGGACAAAGGGTTTAATTAGGAGGGGGAAAATAGAGTATGAGAGAAAGCTTGCTGGGAATATAAAAACTGACTGCAAAAGCTTCTATAGATATTGGGAGAAAAAGATTAGTGAAAACAAATGTAGGTCCCTTGCAGTCAGATTCAGGTGAATTTATTATGGGGAACAAAGAAATGGCAGACCAGTTGAACAAATACTTTGGTTCTGTCTTCACAAAGGATGACACAAATAACCTTCCGGAAATACTCGGGACCGAGGGTCGAGTGAGAAGGAGGAACTGAAGAAAATCCTTATTAGTCGGAAATTGTGTTAGGGAAATTGATGGGATTGAAGGCCGATAAATCCCCAGGGCCTGATGGTCTGCATCCCAGAGTACTTAAGAAAGTAGCCCTAGAAATAGTGGATGCATTGGTGATCATTTTCCAACAGTCTATCGACTCTGGATCAGTTCCTATGGACTGGAGGGTAGCTAATGTAACACCACTTTTTAAGAAAGGAGGGAGAGAGAAAACGGGTAATTATAGACCGGTTAGCCTGACATCAGTAGTGGGGAAAATGTTGGACTCAATTATCAAAGATGAAATAGCAGCACATTTGGAAAGCAGTGACGGGATCGGTCCAAGTCAGCATGGACTTATTAAAGTGAAATCATGCTTGACAAATCTTCTAAAATTTTTTGAGGATGTAACTGGCAGAGTGGACAAGGGAGAACCAGTGGATGTGGTGTATTTGGACTTTCAAAAGATTTTTGACAAGGTCCCACACAAGAGATTTGTGTGCAAAATTGAAGCACATGGTATTGGGGGTAATGTACTGACGTGGATAGAGAACTGGTTGGCAGACAGGAAGCAGAGAGTCGGGATAAACGGGTCCTTTTCAGAATGGCAAGCAGTGACGAGTGGAGTGCCGCAGGGCTCAGTGCTGGGACCCCAGCTATTTACAATATATATTAATGATTTAGATGATGGACTTGAGTGTACTACCTCCAAGTTTGCAGATGACGCTAAACTGGGTGGCGGTGTGAGCTGTGAGGAGGACGCTAAGAGGCTGCAGGGTGATTTGGGCAGGTTAGGTGAGTGGGCAAATACATGGCAGATGCAGTATAATGTGGATAAATGTGAGGTTATCCACTTTGGGGGCAAAAACACGAAGGCAGAATATTATCTGAATGACGGCAGATTAGGAAAAGGGAAGATGCAGCGAGACCTGGGTGTAATGATACATCAGTCATTGAAGGTTGGCATGCAGGTACAGCAGGCAGTGAAGAAGGCAAATGGTATGTTGGCCTTCATAGCAAGGGGATTTGAGTGTAGGAGCAAGGAAGTCTTCAGTTGTACAGGGCCTTGGTGAGGCCCCACCTGGAATATTATGTTCAGTTTTGGTCTCCTAATCTGAGGAAGGACGTTCTTGCTATTGAGGGAGTGCAGCGAAGATTCACAAGACTGATTCCAGGAATGGCTGGACTGACATACGAGGAGAGACTGGATCAACTGGGCCTTTATACACTGGAGTTTAGAAGGATGAGAGGGGATCTCATAGAAATATATAAGATTCTGACTTGACTAGGCAGGTTAGATGCGGGAAGAATTTTTCCGATGTTGAGAAAGTCCAGAACCAGGGGACAGTCTTAGGATAAGGGGCAGGCCATTTAGGACTGAAATGAGGAGAAACTTCTTCACTCAGAGAGTTGTTAACCTGTGGAATTCCCTGCTGCACAGAGTTGTTGAGGCCAGTTCATTGGATATATTCAAGAGGGAGTTAGATATGGCCCTTACGGTTAAAGGGATCAAGGGGTATGGAGAGAAAGCAGGAAAGGGGTACTGAGGGAATGATCAGCCATGATCTTATTGAATGGTGGTGCAGGCTCGAAGGGCCGAATGGCCTACTCATGCACCTATTTTCTATGTTTCTAAAAGTGTCAACTGTGGCTCAGTGGGTTGCACTCTTGCCTCTGGGTCAGCGAGTCGTGAGTTCATGGCCCAGAATCTACGCTGACACTCCAGTGCCAGAACTGAGGGAGTGCCGCAAGGCCAGAGGTGCCGTCTTTCGATGAGACATTAAACCGTCTGCCCCCTCAGGTGAACAGAGAGGTTCCCATGGCCACTAATTCGAGGCAGTGCAGGGGAGTTCTTCTGGTCAACATTCCTT
This sequence comes from Pristiophorus japonicus, assembly GCF_044704955.1. NCBI lineage: Eukaryota > Metazoa > Chordata > Chondrichthyes > Pristiophoridae > Pristiophorus > Pristiophorus japonicus. Next base: position 314,660,350 of record NC_091980.1, on the reverse strand, counting down.
CCTCATTAATGTCACAAGGAAAAGACTAACTGGCTTTTTCTTTCATCGCTGCTACTGAGATCGTGCTGTGCACAAAATGGTTATTGTAGTTGCTAAATAATGAAAGTCACTATTCTTCAATGTGATTCAGTTTATTTGAAGCATATTAAGGTGTACCTGTGAGAAATGATAGAAATCTTTCTGTTTTAATGTGGGCTAGATGCTAATATCCTGATGGTAATAATGTTCATCATGTCTTCCCCTCCCTTCTGTGCTGCACAGTCTCGCCTTTCCTGAGCTGAGGGGACTCTCTGTAACCCATTACCGGAAGGTGCGAGGAACGGGCTTGTTGATTGCTCTCAGTTTCACTTGCTCCCTGTGAGGTATTGCCTAACCTGCACTTGGCACCTTCCCACAGCCACATGTTTAATATTGGGAGTTCACCGTCCAGATAGTTGTGGGCACAAAACCCACATCCTAACACTCCAATCTGGACCTGACTGCCAGAAAAAGTGGTTAACTCTCGATCAAATAATCCCTTACAAAAGGAATGCGTATTGAGAAAGAGGAACTTGGAAGCTCACACCGATATTAATGAAAGTGTTGGAATCACAATGGTTAGGAGTCAATTGTACAGATCTTGGGTGGCCAGGGTCCGTTCATATATCGTTCAACGAGCACCTTTAATGGGCCAAGTGGCATATTCTTATACCGAGCTGTTTTATGCAGCCCCTGATGTTTAATATACAGCAGTTAAGTGGTGTTGCAGGCTGCTGAAATGAGAGATCCCAAAGGAGCTGAACTCAAAGACTTGGTGACGGGGAAAAGCCTTTGAAAACCATACAACATTAATATTTTAGGAACAGGGAAAGATCATTAGACCCAAATGGGCCGGTCCTTTTTTTGCAGATCAATCACACCTACGCACCTTCTCCCAATATCACCCAAACCCACCTACCCATCTTCTCCCCATATCACCCAAACCCACCTACCCACCTTCTCCCCATATCACCCAACTCCACCTACTCCCCATATTCCCTAACTCCACCTACCCACCTTCTTACCATCTCCCCATATCCCTCCACCCTACCCACCTTCTCTCCATAGCCCTCAGCTTCACCTACCTATCTTCTCACCCCACCTCTCAACCCTAGCTACCCACCTTCTCACTATACCCCTCAACTGCATCTACCCACTTTCTCACCCTATCCCTTAACCCCACCTTCTCATATCCCTCAGCCCCACCAACCTATCTTCTCCCCACATTCTTCAACCCCACCTACCCACCTTCTCACCATATAGAAACATAGAAATTTTCAGCACAGAAGACGACCATTTCGGCCCATCGTGTCTGCGCCGGCCGACAAAGAGCCACATGGCCCTCGGTCAGCAGCCCTGAAGGTTACATATTATAAACCAATGAACAATGACAGACAGGTAAAGAGCATCTGGCCCAACCAGTCCGCCCCACACAACTGCGATACCCGATGTATTGCAACATTTTACACTCCACCCCACTCGGAGCCATGCGATCTCCTGGAAGAGGCAAAAAAACAGATAAAAACCCAGACCAATTGGGGAAAAAAATCTGGGAAAATTCCTCTCCGACCCATCCAGGCAATCAAAACTAGTCCAGGAAATCACACTGGCCGTATTAGATTCCCTGAAGTACTGTCCATCGTATCTGCGCCAGCCAACAAGGGGTTATCCAGTCTAATTACCAGCTCTAGGTCGGTAGCCCTGCAGGTGGCGACACTTTAAGTGCCCATCCAAGCACCTTTTAAATGTGGTGAGGGTTTCTGCCCCTACCATCTTTCCAGGCAGTGAGTTCCAGACCCCCACCACTCTCTGCATGAAGGAGCTTCCCCTCAAATCCCCTCTAAACCTTCCACCAACCACCCTAAACCTATGCCCCCTCGTAATTGACCCGGCCACCAAGGGAAATAGGCCCTTGCTATCCACTATATCCAGGCCCCTCAAAATGTTATACACTCAATGAGAACAAACCCAGCCTATCCAATCTGTCCTCATAGCTAAGATTCTCCATTCCAGGCAGCTTCTCCTCTGCACCCTCTCTAGTGCAATCATGTCTTTCCTATAATACAGCGACTAGAACTGCACGCAGTACTCCAGCTGTGGCCTAACCAGAATATTATACAATTTAAGCATAACCTCCCTGTTCTTGTATTCTATGCCTCAGCCAATAAAGGCAAGCATTCCGTATGCTTTCTTAACCACCTTATCCACTTTCAGGGATCTGTGGACAAGCACCCCAAGGTCCTTTTGTTCATCTACACTTCTAAGTGGCCTACCATTTAATGTGTATACCCTTCCCTTTTTAGCCCTCCCCAAATGCATTACCTCACACTTCTCTGAATTAAATTCCATTTGCCACTGCTCTGCCCACCTGACCAGTAGATTGATATCCTCCTGCAGCCCATGACTTTCCTCTTCATTATCAACCCCACAGCCAATTTTAGTGTCATCTTCAAACTTCTTAATCATACTCCCTATTTTCAAATCTAGATCATTGATGTATACCACAAAAAGCAAGGGACCCAGTACTGAGCCCTGTGGAACCCAACTGGAAACATCCTTCCAGTCACAAAAACATCCATCAACCATTACCCTTTGCTCCCTACCTCTGAGCCAATTTTGGATCCAACTTGCCACTTTGCCCTGGATCCCATGGGCTTCAACCTTCGTGACCAGTCTGCCATGTGGGACCTTATCAAAAGCTTTGCTAAAATCCGTATACACTACATCGTACCCTCATCGACCCTCCTGGTTACCTGCTCGAAAAATTCAATCCTGTTAGTCAAACACGATCTTCCCGTAACAAATCCATGCTGACTGTCCCTAATTAATCCTTGCTTTCTAAATGTAGATTTATCTTGTTCTTCAGGATTTTTTCTAATAATTTCCCACCACTGAGGTTAGGCTGACAAGCCTGTTATTACTCGGCCTATCCCTCTCTCACCTCGATAGCAGTATCTGCATTGCCCCTTTCCTTTGTGAAAACAGATGCAAAGTACAGGCAACTCTTGATTATCCGGGTCCCTCGGGGATTGGGCTATTCCGAGTAAACGATTTTTCCGTTAGGGTGAGTCTGCATTTTAAAGTTAAAACTTTAATCAATAAATACAATCATTAGGGCAAGTTTACATTTATAAGTTAAAACTTTAATGCATCAATGCAAACAGTAACAAAAGATGGACATTACCAGCATGCATGTACAGGTTCAGTGCCTGGTTTGCTTGTACGCTGATGAAGTTAGCAGTCTTCTGATTAAAGTGCGTGCCTGGAACCCAGTGCTGGCACTGCCCCCGTTCCCAACATCAGCGGCAGCCGCGAGAGACAGCGGCTGCAGCAGCGTGCACGCGTACACACACACCAGCAAAGCGAGGGCAGAGGAGGGTGATTTTTATGGTGAGTGAGAGAGAGTGTGTGAGAGAGACCCTTTGGCAGGTCGTTCCGGAGTCCCTTCGGCCGGTTAGACGTCCCCCGAATCAGGTGCAGAGTCTTTTCGGCCCGGGATCGAAGCGGCCGGTACGTGGTCCCTTCGCCCAGGGACAGAAGCGGCCGGTACGTGGTCCCTTCGCCCAGGGACAGGAGCGGCCGGTACGTGGTCCCTTCGCCCAGGGACAGAAGCGGCCGGTACAGGGTCCCTTCGCCCAGGGACAGAAGCGGCCGGTACGTGGTCCCTTCGCCCAGGGACAGAAGCGGCCGGTACGGGGTCCCTTCGCCCAGGGACAGAAGCGGCCGGTACGTGGTCCCTTCGCCCAGGGACAGAAGCGGCCGGTACAGGGTCCCTTCGCCCAGGGACAGAAGCGGCCGGTACGGGGTCCCTTCGCCCAGGGACAGAAGCGGCCGGTATAGGGTCCCTTCGCCCAGGGACAGAAGCGGCCGGTACGTGGTCCCTTCGCCCAGGGACAGAAGCGGCCGGTACGGGGTCCCTTCGCCCAGGGACAGAAGCGGCCGGTACGGGGTCCCTTCGCCCAGGGACAGAAGCGGCCGGTACGGGGTCCCTTCGCCCAGGGACAGAAGCGGCCGGTACGGGGTCCCTTCGCCCAGGGACAGAAGCGGCCGGTACAGGGTCCCTTCGCCCAGGGACAGAAGCGGCCGGTACAGGGTCCCTTCGCCCAGGGACAGAAGCGGCCGGTACGGGGTCCCTTCGCCCAGGGACAGAAGCGGCCGGTACGGGGTCCCTTCGCCCAGGGACAGAAGCGGCCGGTACAAGGTCCCTTCGCCCAGGGACAGAAGCGGCCGGTACGGGGTCCCTTCGCCCAGGGACAGAAGCGGCCGGTACGGGGTCCCTTCGCCCAGGGACAGAAGCGGCCGGTACGAGGTCCCTTCGCCCAGGGACAGAAGCGGCCGGTACGTGGTCCCTTCGCCCAGGGACAGGAGCGGCCGGTACGTGGTCCCTTCGCCCAGGGACAGAAGCGGCCGGTACGTGGTCCCTTCGCCCAGGGACAGAAGCGGCCGGTACGTGGTCCCTTCGCCCAGGGACAGAAGCGGCCGGTACAGGGTCCCTTCGCCCAGGGACAGAAGCGGCCGGTACAGGGTCCCTTCGCCCAGGGACAGAAGCGGCCGGTACGGGGTCCCTTCGCCCAGGGACAGAAGCGGCCGGTACAGGGTCCCTTCGCCCAGGGACAGAAGCGGCCGGTACGGGGTCCCTTCGCCCAGGGACAGAAGCGGCCGGTATAGGGTCCCTTCGCCCAGGGACAGAAGCGGCCGGTACGTGGTCCCTTCGCCCAGGGACAGAAGCGGCCGGTACGAGGTCCCTTCGCCCAGGGACAGAAGCGGCCGGTACAAGGTCCCTTCGCCCAGGGACAGAAGCGGCCGGTACAAGGTCCCTTCGCCCAGGGACAGAAGCGGCCGGTACAAGGTCCCTTCGCCCAGGGACAGGAGCGGCCGGTACGTGGTCCCTTCGCCCAGGGACAGGAGCGGCCGGTATGGGGTCCCTTCGCCCAGGGACAGAAGCGGCCGGTACGTGGTCCCTTCGCCCAGGGACAGGAGCGGCCGGTACGTGGTCCCTTCGCCCAGGGACAGAAGCGGCCGGTACGTGGTCCCTTCGCCCAGGGACAGAAGCGGCCGGTACGTGGTCCCTTCGCCCAGGGACAGGAGCGGCCGGTACGTGGTCCCTTCGCCCAGGGACAGAAGCGGCCGGTACGTGGTCCCTTCGCCCAGGGACAGGAGCGGCCGGTACAAGGTCCCTTCGCCCAGGGACAGGAGCGGCCGGTACAAGGTCCCTTCGCCCAGGGACAGGAGCGGCCGGTACGTGGTCCCTTCGCCCAGGGACAGGAGCGGCCGGTACGTGGTCCCTTCGCCCAGGGACAGAAGCGGCCGGTACGTGGTCCCTTCGCCCAGGGACAGGAGCGGCCGGTACGTGGTCCCTTCGCCCAGGGACAGAAGCGGCCGGTACGAGGTCCCTTCGCCCAGGGACAGAAGCGGCCGGTACGTGGTCCCTTCGCCCAGGGACAGAAGCGGCCGGTACAAGGTCCCTTCGCCCAGGGACAGGAGCGGCCGGTACGTGGTCCCTTCGCCCAGGGACAGGAGCGGCCGGTATGGGGTCCCTTCGCCCAGGGACAGAAGCGGCCGGTACGTGGTCCCTTCGCCCAGGGACAGGAGCGGCCGGTACGTGGTCCCTTCGCCCAGGGACAGGAGCGGCCGGTACGTGGTCCCTTCGCCCAGGGACAGGAGCGGCCGGTACGTGGTCCCTTCGCCCAGGGACAGGAGCGGCCGGTACGTGGTCCCTTCGCCCAGGGACAGAAGCGGCCGGTACAAGGTCCCTTCGCCCAGGGACAGGAGCGGCCGGTACGGGGTCCCTTCGCCCAGGGACAGAAGCGGCCGGTACAGGGTCCCTTCGCCCAGGGACAGAAGCGGCCGGTACAGGGTCCCTTCGCCCAGGGACAGAAGCGGCCGGTACGGGGTCCCTTCGCCCAGGGACAGGAGCGGCCGGTACGTGGTCCCTTCGCCCAGGGACAGGAGCGGCCGGTACAGGGTCCCTTCGCCCAGGGACAGAAGCGGCCGGTACGAGGTCCCTTCGCCCAGGGACAGAAGCGGCCGGTACAAGGTCCCTTCGCCCAGGGACAGAAGCGGCCGGTACGGGGTCCCTTCGCCCAGGGACAGAAGCGGCCGGTACAGGGTCCCTTCGCCCAGGGACAGAAGCGGCCGGTACAGGGTCCCTTCGCCCAGGGACAGAAGCGGCCGGTACGTGGTCCCTTCGCCCAGGGACAGAAGCGGCCGGTACGAGGTCCCTTCGCCCAGGGACAGAAGCGGCCGGTACGTGGTCCCTTCGCCCAGGGACAGAAGCGGCCGGTATAGGGTCCCTTCGCCCAGGGACAGAAGCGGCCGGTATGGGGTCCCTTCGCCCAGGGACAGAAGCGGCCGGTACGTGGTCCCTTCGCCCAGGGACAGGAGCGGCCGGTATGGGGTCCCTTCGCCCAGGGACAGAAGCGGCCGGTATGGGGTCCCTTCGCCCAGGGACAGAAGCGGCCGGTACGTGGTCCCTTCGCCCAGGGACAGAAGCGGCCGGTACGAGGTCCCTTCGCCCAGGGACAGAAGCGGCCGGTACGAGGTCCCTTCGCCCAGGGACAGAAGCGGCCGGTACGTGGTCCCTTCGCCCAGGGACAGAAGCGGCCGGTATAGGGTCCCTTCGCTCAGGGACAGGAGCGGCCGGTACGGGGTCCCTTCGCCCAGGGACAGGAGCGGCCGGTACGAGGTCCCTTCGCCCAGGGACAGAAGCGGCCGGTACGTGGTCCCTTCGCCCAGGGACAGAAGCGGCCGGTATAGGGTCCCTTCGCCCAGGGACAGGAGCGGCCGGTATAGGGTCCCTTCGCCCAGGGACAGAAGCGGCCGGTACAGGGTCCCTTCGCCCAGGGACAGAAGCGGCCGGTACGAGGTCCCTTCGCCCAGGGACAGAAGCGGCCGGTACGTGGTCCCTTCGCCCAGGGACAGAAGCGGCCGGTATAGGGTCCCTTCGCCCAGGGACAGAAGCGGCCGGTACAGGGTCCCTTCGCCCAGGGACAGAAGCGGCCGGTACGAGGTCCCTTCGCCCAGGGACAGAAGCGGCCGGTACGTGGTCCCTTCGCCCAGGGACAGAAGCGGCCGGTATAGGGTCCCTTCGCCCAGGGACAGGAGCGGCCGGTACGGGGTCCCTTCGCCCAGGGACAGGAGCGGCCGGTACGGGGTCCCTTCGCCCAGGGACAGGAGCGGCCGGTACGGGGTCCCTTCGCCCAGGGACAGAAGCGGCCGGTACGGGGTCCCTTCGCCCAGGGACAGAAGCGGCCGGTATGGGGTCCCTTCGCCCAGGGACAGAAGCGGCCGGTACGGGGTCCCTTCGCCCAGGGACAGAAGCGGCCGGTACAGGGTCCCTTCGCCCAGGGACAGAAGCGGCCGGTATAGGGTCCCTTCGCCCAGGGACAGAAGCGGCCGGTATAGGGTCCCTTCGCCCAGGGACAGAAGCGGCCGGTATGGGGTCCCTTCGCCCAGGGACAGAAGCGGCCGGTACGAGGTCCCTTCGCCCAGGGACAGAAGCGGCCGGTACGAGGTCCCTTCGCCCAGGGACAGAAGCGGCCGGTACAAGGTCCCTTCGCCCAGGGACAGAAGCGGCCGGTACGTGGTCCCTTCGCCCAGGGACAGGAGCGGCCGGTATGGGGTCCCTTCGCCCAGGGACAGAAGCGGCCGGTACGAGGTCCCTTCGCCCAGGGACAGAAGCGGCCGGTACGAGGTCCCTTCGCCCAGGGACAGAAGCGGCCGGTACAAGGTCCCTTCGCCCAGGGACAGAAGCGGCCGGTACGTGGTCCCTTCGCCCAGGGACAGGAGCGGCCGGTATAGGGTCCCTTCGCCCAGGGACAGGAGCGGCCGGTACGAGGTCCCTTCGCCCAGGGACAGAAGCGGCCGGTACGAGGTCCCTTCGCCCAGGGACAGAAGCGGCCGGTATAGGGTCCCTTCGCCCAGGGACAGAAGCGGCCGGTACGGGGTCCCTTCGCCCAGGGACAGAAGCGGCCGGTACGAGGTCCCTTCGCCCAGGGACAGAAGCGGCCGGTACGAGGTCCCTTCGCCCAGGGACAGAAGCGGCCGGTACGTGGTCCCTTCGCCCAGGGACAGAAGCGGCCGGTACGTGGTCCCTTCGCCCAGGGACAGAAGCGGCCGGTATAGGGTCCCTTCGCCCAGGGACAGAAGCGGCCGGTACAAGGTCCCTTCGCCCAGGGACAGGAGCGGCCGGTACAAGGTCCCTTCGCCCAGGGACAGAAGCGGCCAGTACGTGGTCCCTTCGCCCAGGGACAGAAGCGGCCGGTACGTGGTCCCTTCGCCCAGGGACAGAAGCGGCCGGTACGAGGTCCCTTCGCCCAGGGACAGAAGCGGCCGGTACGTGGTCCCTTCGCCCAGGGACAGAAGCGGCCGGTATAGGGTCCCTTCGCCCAGGGACAGAAGCGGCCGGTACGTGGTCCCTTCGCCCAGGGACAGAAGCGGCCGGTACAAGGTCCCTTCGCCCAGGGACAGAAGCGGCCGGTATAGGGTCCCTTCGCCCAGGGACAGAAGCGGCCGGTACGTGGTCCCTTCGCCCAGGGACAGAAGCGGCCGGTATGGGGTCCCTTCGCCCAGGGACAGAAGCGGCCGGTACAAGGTCCCTTCGCCCAGGGACAGGAGCGGCCGGTATAGGGTCCCTTCGCCCAGGGACAGAAGCGGCCGGTACGAGGTCCCTTCGGCCAGGGACAGAAGCGGCCGGTACAAGGTCCCTTCGCCCAGGGACAGGAGCGGCCGGTATAGGGTCCCTTCGCCCAGGGACAGAAGCGGCCGGTATGGGGTCCCTTCGCCCAGGGACAGAAGCGGCCGGTACAAGGTCCCTTCGCCCAGGGACAGGAGCGGCCGGTATAGGGTCCCTTCGCCCAGGGACAGAAGCGGCCGGTACGAGGTCCCTTCGCCCAGGGACAGAAGCGGCCGGTATAGGGTCCCTTCGCCCAGGGACAGAAGCGGCCGGTACGAGGTCCCTTCGGCCAGGGACAGAAGCGGCCGGTACAAGGTCCCTTCGCCCAGGGACAGGAGCGGCCGGTACGAGGTCCCTTCGCCCAGGGACAGGAGCGGCCGGTATGGGGTCCCTTCGCCCAGGGACAGAAGCGGCCGGTACGTGGTCCCTTCGCCCAGGGACAGAAGCGGCCGGTACAAGGTCCCTTCGCCCAGGGACAGAAGCGGCCGGTACAGGGTCCCTTCGCCCAGGGACAGAAGCGGCCGGTACGTGGTCCCTTCGCCCAGGGACAGAAGTGGCCGGTACGGGGTCCCTTCGCCCAGGGACAGAAGCGGCCGGTATGGGGTCCCTTCGCCCAGGGACAGAAGCGGCCGGTACAAGGTCCCTTCGCCCAGGGACAGAAGCGGCCGGTATGGGGTCCCTTCGCCCAGGGACAGAAGCGGCCGGTACGTGGTCCCTTCGCCCAGGGACAGAAGCGGCCGGTATGGGGTCCCTTCGCCCAGGGACAGAAGCGGCCGGTACAAGGTCCCTTCACCCAGGGACAGAAGCGGCCGGTACGGGGTCCCTTCGCCCAGGGACAGAAGCGGCCGGTACGAGGTCCCTTCGCCCAGGGACAGAAGCGGCCGGTACGGGGTCCCTTCGCCCAGGGACAGAAGCGGCCGGTACAAGGTCCCTTCGCCCAGGGACAGAAGCGGCCGGTACGGGGTCCCTTCGCCCAGGGACAGAAGCGGCCGGTACAAGGTCCCTTCGCCCAGGGACAGAAGCGGCCGGTATGGGGTCCCTTCGCCCAGGGACAGAAGCGGCCGGTACGGGGTCCCTTCGCCCAGGGACAGAAGCGGCCGGTACGGGGTCCCTTCGCCCAGGGACAGAAGCGGCCGGTACGGGGTCCCTTCGGCCAGGGACAGAAGCGGCCGGTACAGGGTCCCTTCGCCCAGGGACAGAAGCGGCCGGTACAAGGTCCCTTCGCCCAGGGACAGAAGCGGCCGGTACGTGGTCCCTTCGCCCAGGGACAGAAGCGGCCGGTATGGGGTCCCTTCGCCCAGGGACAGGAGCGGCCGGTACGTGGTCCCTTCGCCCAGGGACAGAAGCGGCCGGTACGTGGTCCCTTCGCCCAGGGACAGAAGCGGCCGGTATGGGGTCCCTTCGCCCAGGGACAGAAGCGGCCGGTACGTGGTCCCTTCGCCCAGGGACAGAAGCGGCCGGTACGTGGTCCCTTCGCCCAGGGACAGAAGCGGCCGGTATGGGGTCCCTTCGCCCAGGGACAGGAGCGGCCGGTATGGGGTCCCTTCGCCCAGGGACAGAAGCGGCCGGTACGAGGTCCCTTCGCCCAGGGACAGAAGCGGCCGGTATGGGGTCCCTTCGCCCAGGGACAGAAGCGGCCGGTACAGGGTCCCTTCGCCCAGGGACAGAAGCGGCCGGTACGTGGTCCCTTCGCCCAGGGACAGAAGCGGCCGGTACGTGGTCCCTTCGCCCAGGGACAGAAGCGGCCGGTACGTGGTCCCTTCGCCCAGGGACAGAAGCGGCCGGTACAAGGTCCCTTCGCCCAGGGACAGAAGCGGCCGGTACGTGGTCCCTTCGCCCAGGGACAGAAGCGGCCGGTACGAGGTCCCTTCGCCCAGGGACAGAAGCGGCCGGTACGTGGTCCCTTCGCCCAGGGACAGAAGCGGCCGGTATAGGGTCCCTTCGCCCAGGGACAGAAGCGGCCGGTACAGGGTCCCTTCGCCCAGGGACAGAAGCGGCCGGTACGTGGTCCCTTCGCCCAGGGACAGAAGCGGCCGGTACAAGGTCCCTTCGCCCAGGGACAGAAGCGGCCGGTATAGGGTCCCTTCGCCCAGGGACAGAAGCGGCCGGTACGTGGTCCCTTCGCCCAGGGACAGAAGCGGCCGGTATGGGGTCCCTTCGCCCAGGGACAGAAGCGGCCGGTACAAGGTCCCTTCGCCCAGGGACAGGAGCGGCCGGTATAGGGTCCCTTCGCCCAGGGACAGAAGCGGCCGGTACGAGGTCCCTTCGGCCAGGGACAGAAGCGGCCGGTACAAGGTCCCTTCGCCCAGGGACAGGAGCGGCCGGTACGAGGTCCCTTCGCCCAGGGACAGGAGCGGCCGGTATGGGGTCCCTTCGCCCAGGGACAGAAGCGGCCGGTACGTGGTCCCTTCGCCCAGGGACAGAAGCGGCCGGTACAAGGTCCCTTCGCCCAGGGACAGAAGCGGCCGGTACAGGGTCCCTTCGCCCAGGGACAGAAGCGGCCGGTACGGGGTCCCTTCGCCCAGGGACAGAAGCGGCCGGTATAGGGTCCCTTCGGCCAGGGACAGAAGCGGCCGGTACGTGGTCCCTTCGCCCAGGGACAGAAGTGGCCGGTACGGGGTCCCTTCGCCCAGGGACAGAAGCGGCCGGTATGGGGTCCCTTCGCCCAGGGACAGGAGCGGCCGGTACAAGGTCCCTTCGCCCAGGGACAGAAGCGGCCGGTATGGGGTCCCTTCGCCCAGGGACAGAAGCGGCCGGTACGTGGTCCCTTCGCCCAGGGACAGAAGCGGCCGGTATGAGGTCCCTTCGCCCAGGGACAGAAGCGGCCGGTACGAGGTCCCTTCGCCCAGGGACAGAAGCGGCCGGTATGGGGTCCCTTCGCCCAGGGAGAGAGAGTGTGCGAGTATGAGAGAGAGAGAGATTGTGTGAGAGAATGAGCAAATGCAAATGAGCACAGTGTTTAGAAGGTGATTTTTCCAAATTATTTGGAGCTGTCTTTTCATTTGTTAACAACAGAATTTTAAATCCCGTTACAACGGTTTTCCGTTGGATCCGTGTACGGATAATCGAGAGTTGCCTGTATTCATTAAGAACCATACCCACATCTTCTGCCTCTACACACAGTTTACCCTCATGGTCTCTAATAGGCCCTACCCTTTCTTTAGTTATCCTCTAGCTCTTAATATATTTATAGAACATCTTTGTGTTTTCCTTGATTTTACTTGCCAAGAATTTTTCATGCTCTCTCTTAGCATTCCTAATATCCTTTTTAATTTCACCTCTGAACTTTCTATATTCCTCCAGAGATTCTACAGTATTTAGCCGTCAGTATATGACATAAGCTTCCCCTTTTTTTCTTTATCCTTCCCTGTAAGTCCCTAGACATCCAGGGGGCTCTAGAATTATTTTTCACAGCCTTTTTCTTCAAGGGCACATGTTTGGCCTGAGCCTTCAGGATCTCCTCCTTGAATGCCTCCCACTGCTCCGACACTGATTTACCTTCAAGTAGCTGTTTCCAGTCCACTGAGGCCAAATCACTTCTCAACTTAGCAAAGTTAGCTTTTCCCCAATTTGGGACTTTTATTCCTGGTCTACCCTTGTCCTGAATCTAACTGAATTATGATCACTAGCACCCAAGTGCTCCCCCACTAATACCCCTTCCACCTGCCCAGCTTCATTCCCCAAAACCAAATCCAGAACCGTCCCCTCCCGTGTTGGGCTTGTTACATACTGACTAAAAAAGTTCTCTTCAATGCATTTTAGGAATTTCGCACCCTCTATACCCTTCACACTATATTTGTCCCAATCAATATTAGGATAGTTGAAATCCCCTCCTATTACTGCCCTATGGTTTTTGGGCTTCACAGAGATTTGCCTACATATTAGCTCCTCTATCTCCCTCCCACTGTTTTTGGGGTCTATAATACACGGCCAGCAGTGTGATCGCCCCTTTTTTATTTTTCAGTTTGACCCATATGGCCTTATTTGATGATTCCTCTAACATATCATCCCTCCTCACAGCTGTAATAGTTTCTTTAATCAATACCGTGATCTCCCCCACCCCCTCCTTTTTACCCCCCTCTCTGTCCTGTCTAACAATTCTGTAACCAAGAATATTGAGCTGCCAAACCTGCCCCTCTTTCAGCCATGTATCTGTAATAGCTATAATATCATACGCCCAAGTATCTATCTGTGCTCTCAGCTCATCTGTCTTACTCGCTATACTTCTTGCATTAAAGTATATACCATTTAGCACAGGAAGACCTCCTTGATTACTACTTACTAACCCTTGTTTCCTCTGTCTTACAGATTCACTTTCTACATTCTTGCTTTCCAATATCTGCTTTACTTCCTTCCCTATTGAATTTGTTCTCAGGTTCCCATTCCCCTGCCAAGCTAGTTTAAACTCTGCCCAAAGGCACTAGTAAAACTCCCCGTGAGGATATTGGTCTCGGTGCTGTTGAGGTGCAACCCATCCAGTTTGTACCGGTCCCATCTCCTCCAGAAACGGTCCCAATGCCTCAAGAATTTAAAGCCCTCCCTCCTGCACCAACTCTCCAACCATGCGTTCATCCTCTCTATCCTTCTGTTCTTGTACTCATTAGCACCACAGTGCTACCCTTTAATTTTTCTCGTTGCTCCCCAAGTTCTGCCTGCAGGACCTCATCCCTCTTTCTACCTATGTCATTGGTCCCAATATGGACCACAACCTCTCTCTGTTCACCCTCCACCCCCAGAATGCCCTGCATCTGCTCTGTGGCATCCTTTACCCTGGCACCAAGGAGGCACCATACCATCCTGGAATCATGTCTGCGGCCGCAGAAATGCCTCTCCATTCCCCTAACTATTGGATCCCCATCACTAAAGCTCTTCTGTTCTTTGTCCCTCTCCTCTGTGCAGCTGAGCCACGCATGGTGCCTTGGACTTGGCTCTGGCTGCACTCCCCATATAAAATCATAGAATGGTGACAGCACAGAAGGAGGCCATTGGCCCGTTGAGCCCATGCCCGCTCTTTGCAAGACCACTTTACCCAGTCTCACTCTCCGCCCTTTCCCCGTAGCCCTGCAATTTTCTTTCCTTCGGGTACTTATCCAATTCCCTCGACCCCCTCACCTGCCCCCCTCACTCCAGATCCAACAGCCCCACCTACCACCCAGTAGTATTGAAGTATATTACATTCCCCGTTGACATTTTATTATCAATGGTTTCGGTTCAATGACATAATTGTAACTAAAAATGCTGACAACTTGTATGCTACCATTACATGTCTCGGGTGTCCATCTTTTACATCAGGTCACATAACAAGCATAAGCTCATCGGCCGGTCTGCAAACCAGGTGCGAGTATGTACCCCTTGTGGATGAGGCACGTGATCCTGTTCCTTCTCAAGGCTCAACAGGCTGGGTGGGGCTCTTTTCTGAAGGCTGAGGGGTGACCTGATAGAGGTCTTTACAATTATGAAGGGATTTGATAGGGGAGCGGTAGAGAAAATGTGAGGGAATCCAATAGAGAATTCAGGAGAAACTTGTTTACCCAGAGAGTGCTGAGAATGTGGAACTCGCTGCCACAGGGAGGGGTTGAGGTGAATAGTATCGATGTATTTAAGGGGAAGCTGGGTAAGTACATCAGGGAGAAGGATATGCTGACCGAGTGAGATGAAATGGGAGGAGGCTCGTGTGGAGCATAAACACCGGCATAGAACGGCTGGGCCGAATGGGGTTTCTGTGCTGTATGTACGGAGCTGCAGCCTGACAGCTCACAGTGCTGACCTATGCACTTGCAGTGGCAGCAAATTGGTGTTGAAAATGCCTTGAGTAAATAATTGTTTGCACCACATTTCTCCCTGCAGCAAACTCTGAACAAATATTTTGTATCAGTATTTACGGTAGAGGACACTAACAATATTCCAACAGTGGATAGTCGATGGGCGATAGGGGGGGGAGGAACGTAACACAATCACAATCACTAAGAAGGCGATACTCAGTAAGATAATGGGACTAAAGGCGGATAAATCCCCTGGACCTGATGGCTTGCATCCTGGGGTTTTAAGAGAAGTAGCAGCAGGGATAGTGAATGCATTGGTTGCAATTTACCAAAATTCTCTGGATTCTGGTGAGATCTCAGCAGATTGGAAAACTGCAAATGTAACGCCCCTATTCAAAAAAGGAGGCAGTCAAAAAGCAGGAAATTATAGACCAGTTAGCCTAACATCTGTGGTTGGGAAAATGTTGGAGTCCATTATTAAAGAAGCAGAAGCAGAACATTTGGAAAAGCAAAATTCGGTCAGGCAGAGTCAGCATGGATTTATGAAGGGGAAGTCATGCTTGACAAATTTGCTGGAATTCTTTGAGGATGTAACGAAAAGGGTGGATAAAGGGGAACCAGCGGATGTGGTGTATTTGGACTTCCAGAAGGCATTTGACAAGGTGCCACATAAAAGGTTACTGCACCAGATAAAAGTTCACTGGGTTGGGGGTAATATATTAGCATGGATAGAGGATTGGCTAACTAACAGAGAGTCGGGATAAATGGTTCATTCTCTGGTTGGCAACCACTCATTCGTGGTATACAGCAGGGATCAGTGCTGGGAGGAAAAGCAATGTGTGAGGAGGACACAAAAAAATCAGCAAAAAGACATAGACAGGCTAAGTGAGTGGGCAAAAATTTGGCAGATGGAATATAATGTTGGAAAGTGTGAGGTTTTGCACTTTGGCAGAAAAAAATCAAAGAGCAAGTTATTATTTAAATTGAGAAAGACTGCAAAGTGCTGCAGTTCAGCGGAACCTGGGGGTACTTGTGCATGAAACACAAAAGGTTAGTATGCAGGTACAGCAATGATCAGGAAGGCAAATGGAATCTTGGCCTTTATTGCAAAGGGAGTAGAGTATAAAAGCAGGGTAGTCTTGCTACAGTTATACAAGGTATTGGTGAAGCCACACCTGGAATACTGCGTGCGGTTTTGGTTTCCATATTTACGAAAGGATATACTTGCTTTGGAGGCAGTTCAGAGAAGGTTCACTAGGTTGATTCCAGGGATGAGGGGGGTTGACTTATGAGGAAAGGTTGAGTAGGTTGGGCCTCTGTTCATTGGAATTCAGAAGAATGAGAGGTGATCTTATCAAAACATATACGATTATGAGGGGGCTTGACAAGGTGGATGCAGAGAGGATGTTTCCACTGATGGGGGAGACTAGAACTAGAAGGCATGATCTTAGAATAAGGGGCCGCCCATTTAAAACTCAGATGAGGAGGAATTTCTGCTCTCAGGGTTGTAAATCTGTGGAATTCGCTGCCTCAGAGAGCTGTGGAAGCTGGGACATTGAATAAATTTAAGACAGAGTTTCTTAAACGATAAGGGGTTATGGGGAGTGGGCGGGGATGTGGAGCTGAGACCATGATCAGATCAGCCATGATATTGAATGACGGAGCAGGCTCGAGGGGCCGTATGGCCTACTCCTTCTCCTATTTCTTATGTTCTTAAACGTCTGTAACACCACAGCGGATGGTTTGGTGTGTTGCTCTGCTGGCAGGGGTAGCAGCTCCAGGGACTTGCTTATTGCCATTCGAGCAGAGCAGGCCCAAGTTTCACATATTTCTGTAAGACTGGAAAGCTTGCTTGGCAGCTCCTTGGACTGATTCACGCCTCCCCCGTATCCCAGAGCTGCCCACCTTGAATGACCTAACTGGGTCAGCGGATCCCCACTGCCTGAATGCACTGGTTTCCGGAAGTGGCCTTGGAAGGGAAGGGCAAGCTAGTCTCTGAGCTCTGAACAGGGCCCATCTTCATGTACCCCCACACCCTGCTCCTCCGCAGTTCAGTCCCATTCTAATGTTGTGGTTGAAGTTCATGTGAGAAAGTTTATGAGTGTGTATGGATGAAATTTCCCCCTCCTTTCTCTCTCCTTCCTTCGCCGAGCTAATGCGGGAGGCAGAGGAGGGAAGGGGGAACGTAACCATTGAAACAAGATGCATTGTTGGCTATGGTGAGATGTCCACCTTTGTCCTCTCGGAATGAGTGATCACAGTATGGTTGAATTTGTAATACAGAGTGAGGGTGAGGAAGTTGTGTCAGAAACGAGCGTACTATGCTTAAACAAAGAGGACTACAGTGGGATGAGGGCAGAGTTGGTTAAAGTAGACTGGAAACACAGACTAAACGGTGGCACAATTGAGGAACAGTGGAGGACTTTTAAGGAGCTCTTTCATAGTGCTCAACAAAAATATATTCCAGTGAAAAAGAAGGGTGGTAAGAGAAGGGATAACCAGCCGTGGATAACCAAGGAAATAAAGGAGAGTATCAAATTAAAAATCAATGCGTATAAGGTGGCCAAGGTTAGTGGGAAACTAGAAGATTGGGAAAATTTTAAACGACAGCAAAGAATGACGAAGAAAGCAATAAAGAAAGGAAAGATAGATTGCGAAAGTAAACTTGCGCAAAACATAAAAACAGATAGTAAAAGCTTTTACCGATATATAAAACGGAAAAGAGTGACTAAAGTAAATGTTGGTCCCTTAGAAGATGAGAAGGGAGATTTAATAATGGGAAATGTGGAAATGGCTGAGACCTTAAACAATTATTTTGCTTCGGTCTTCACAGTGGAAGACACAAAAACCATGCCAAAAATTGCTGGTCACAGGAATGTGGGAAAGGAGGGCCTTGAGATAATCACTATCACTCGGGGGGTAGTGCTGGACAGGCTAATGAGACTCAAGGTAGACAAGTCCCCTGGTCCTGATGAAATGCATCCCAGGGTATTAAAAGAGATGGCGGAAGTTATAGCAGATGCATTCGTTATAATCTACCAAAATTCTCTGGACTCTGGGGAGGTACCAGCGGATTGGAGAGCAGCTAATGTAACGCCTGTTTCAAAAAGGGGGCAGACAAAAGGCAGGTAACTATAGGCCGGTTAGTTTAACATCTGTAGTGGGGAAAATGCTTGAAGCTATCATTAAGGAAGAAATAGCGGGACATCTGGATAGGAATAGTGCAATCAAGCAGACGCAACATGGATTCATGAAGGGGAAATCATGTTTAACTAATTTACTGGAATTCTTTGAGGATATAACAAGCATGGTGGATAGAGGTATACCGATGGATGTGGTGTATTTAGATTTCCAAAAGGCATTCGATATGGTGCCACACAAAAGGTTACTGCAGAAGATAAAGGTACGCGGAGTCAGAGGAAATGTATTAGCATGGATAGAGAATTGGCTGGCGAACAGAAAGCAGAGAGTCGGGATAAATGGGTCCTTTTCTGGTTGGAAATCGGTGGTTAGTGGTGTGCCACAGGGATCGGTGCTGGGACCACAACTGTTTACAATATACACAGATGACCTGGAAGAGGGGACAGAGTGTAGTGTAACAAAATTTGCAGATGACACAAAGATTAGTGGGAAGGCTGGTTATGTAGAGGACACAGAGGCTGCAAGGAGATTTAGATAGGTTAAGCGAATGGGCGAAGGTTTGGCAGATGGAATACAATGTCGGAAAATGTGTGGTCATCCACCTTGAAAAAAAACAGTAAAAGGGAATATTATTTGAATGGGGAAAAATTACAACATGCTGCGGTGCAGAGAGACCTGGGGGTCCTTGTGCATGAATCCCAAAAAGTTAGTTTGTAGGTGCAGCAGGTAATCAGGAAGGCGAATGGAATGTTGGCCTTCATTGCGAGAGGGATGGAGTACAAAAGCAGGGAGGTCCTGCTGCAACTGTATAGGGTATTGGTGAGGCCACACCTGGAGTACTGTGTGCAGTTTTGGTCACCTTACTTAAGGAAGGATATACTAGCTTTGGAGGGGGTACAGAGACGATTCACTAAGCTGATTCCGGAGATGAGAGGGTTACCTTATGATGATAGATTGAGTAGACTGAGTCTTTACTCGTTGGAGTTCAGAAGGATGAGGGGTGATCTTACAGAAACATTTAAAATACTGAAAGGGATAGACAAGATAGAGGAAGAGAGGTTGTTTCCACTGATCGGGGAGACTAGAACTAGGAGGCACAGCTTCAAAATACGGAGGAGCCAATTTAAAACCGAGTTGAAAGGAAATTTCTTCTCCCAGAGGGTTATGAATCTGTGGAATTCTCTGCCAAAGGAAGCAGTTGAGGCTAGCTCATTGAATGTATTCAAGTCACAGATGGATAGGTTTTTAACCAATAAGGGAATTAAGGGTTACAGGGAGCGGGCAGGTAAGTGGAGCTGAGTCCACGGCCAGATCAGCCATGATCTTGTTGAATGGCTGAGCAGGCTCGAGGGGCTAGATGGCCTACTCCTGTTCCTAATTTTTATGTTCTTATGTTCTTATATTTGTGGCCTATGTGAGGACTGATGATCCTCAGTACATGAGAGCATGAAATGAGCAGTGAGAACCTGCAGGTCACCATAAGACATCTTCACCCCTAATGTTACTACATATGCAACCCAGATGTCAGGAAATTGGGTTGTGAGGACGGTAGGAACAGGAATCAGCCATTTAACCCTTCGAACCTGTTCCGCCAGTTAATGAGTTCATTCTAGGCAGTTTCCCAGAACAATACGTCGTGGAACCAATCAGGGAACAGGCTATTTTAGATCTTGCATTGTGTAATGAGACAGGGTTAATTAGCAATCTCATAGCAAAGGATCCTTTGGGGCAGAGTGATCATAATATGATAGAATTTCAACTTGGGTTCGAGAGTGAAATACTGAGGTCCGAAACGAGAATCTTAAACTTAAATAGATCCAATTGCATAGATACGAGAGGCGGGTGGACTAGATGGAGACATTAGAATAAAAGGTATGATAATAGATAAGCAGTGGCAAACATTTAAGGAAATATTCAAAAATTTTCAATGAATATACATTCCATTGAGAAATAAAAACCTCCATGTGATAAGTGATCCATCCGTGTCTAACCCTGGAAGGGAGATCTCAATGTGTCTCAGTAGCACCAATACTGACCGAGCTGGCCGAGTCCTGAAGGACATAGCTGCCAGACTGGGCCTGCGGCAGGTGGTGAGAGAACCAACTCGAGGGAAAAACCTACTTGACCTCGTCCTCACCAATCTACCTGTCACAGATGCATCTGTCCATGACAGCATTGGTCGCAGTGATCACCGCACAGTCCTTGTGGAGACGAAGTCTCGTCTTCACACTGAGGACACCCTCCATCGTGTTGATGGCACTCCCATTGTGCTAAATGGGATAGGTTCAGAACAGATCTAGCAGCTCAAATCTAGGCATCCATGAGGCACTGTGGGCCATCAGCAGCAGCAGAATTGTATCCCACAACAATCTGTAACCTCATGGCCCGACATATCCCTCACTCCACCATTACCATCAGCCAGGGGACCAACCCGGGTTCAATAAGGGGTGCAAACAGAACTAAACCATCCCACAATTAATGGATCAGATCAAAGCTCTGCAGCCCTACCACATCCAGTCGTGAATGGTGGTGGACCATTAAACAACTAATGGGAGGAGGAGGCTCCATGAATATCCCCATCCTCAATGATGGCGGAGCCCAGCACGTGAGTGCAAAAGACAAGGCTGAAGTGTTTGCCACCATCTTCAGCCAGAAGTGCCGAGTGGATGATCCATATCGGCCTCCTCCTGAGGTCCCCACCATCACAGAATCCAGTCTTCAGCCAATTCGATTCACTTCACGTAATATCAAGAGGAGGCTGAGCGACTGGATACAGCAAAGGCTATGGGCCCTGACAATATCCCGGCTGTAGTGCTGAAGACTTGTGCTCCAGAACTAGCCATGCCTCTAGCCAAGCTGTTCCAGGACAGCTACAACACTGGCATCTACCCGACAATGTGGAAAACTGCCCAGGTATGTCCTGTCCACCAAAAGCAGGACAACTCCAATCTGGCCAATTACCGCCCCATCAGTCTACTCTCAATCACTGGCAAAGTGATGGAAGGTATCCTCGACAGTAACAACATAAGATCATAAGAAATAGGAGCAGGAGTAGGCCACCTGGCCTCTTGAGCCTGCTCTGCCATTTAATACGATCATGGCTGATCTGATCATGGACTCAGCTCCACCTCCCTGCCCGCTCCCCATAACCCTTTACTCCCTTATCGGTCAAAAATCTGTCGATCTCCGCCTTAAATATATTCAATGACCCAGCCCCCACAGCTCTCTGGGGCAGAGAATTCCACAGATTTACAACCCTCTCAGAGAAGAAAGTCCACCTCATCTCAGTTTTAAATGGACGGCCCCTTATTCTGCGACTATGGGCTCAGTTTTCCCCAAGCCTGTTTTCTGCCAGATTTTCTAGGCCAGAAATGCGGCAGAAATATTTGACCAATCTTTCCCCGATCTATAATTCTAATTTGGAGCCGCACTGCGTGTCCTGTTGCCTCGGGGGGCGGAGCCTGCTGTCTGCGCCAAAAAACAACGCTGCACCTTCTGCGCACGCGCGGGGAAAAAAAGTTACGTTTTTGACATCGTTTCAATGGATGCGCATGCTCGGTACAGCTCTGATTTGGCAGTCGGCCATTTTTAAAGAGCCAGTTGTGTGTGTGAGAAGGAGTGCTGTGTGAGAGCATTGGGAAAATTGCAGCTGGAATACAAGATGCAACGCAGAGCAAGGACCAAGAATTTCTTACAGGATGAAGTGGAGGCACTAGTTACTGTGATTGAGGCCAGATGGCAGGAGCTGGACACCAACAGAGGTCACGCAAAAGTTCCACCCAAAGAAATGAAGAAACGCTGGAACCAAGTTGCAGAAGATTACTGTGCAACGGTGACCACCCCGAGGTCTGGAGGCCAGTGTAAAAAGAAATGGCAGGACCTCGGTCAAGTAGTTAGTGTAAGTAATATTTTCATTTGTTCAATGCAATTGTAAATGTTTCCGCCATTGTTCATCATTCATAGGTTTATATGTAACGGTTGTGCAGCTCTTTGTCGGCCGGCGTGGACACGATGGGCTGAAATGGCCTCCTTCTGCGCTGTAAATTTCTATGTTTTTATGTTAGCTGTATGTGTCCCACCCAGCAGAAAGACATCCTCTCTCAAAAGTTGCATTTTTATCTTTGCAGAGGAAAGGGGCACACATCAAAAGGGAAAGAACTCGAACAGGAGGAGGCCTGGCAAATCTGCACCCACTGACACCCTTGGAAGAGAGGGTCGCTGCTTTGATGGGTCCTGCCTGGAAAAAAGCACACTCGAGGGAGAGGGTAAGTCCTGCAAATTCATCGTGGCCCTTCAAATCACCCTGCTGCCTGGCCTGCGATGTGTGAACCTACTCATGCCACCCACCCTGCCCCAATCTCTGCTGCTAGCCATTTGACTGTTCTGTTATATTTTGCAGAATTTGAGGCCAACCCTGACAATGCAGAAGAAGATTCAGATGAGAATGAGCCTGAAGAGAACATCTTCCAATCCAACCCTCCAGACCAAGAACATGGGGGTGATGGGGAGGGGATGGAGATAAATGAAGCTCCCACTGTTGTACTGAATTTGGAGGAGGTGCCGCTCATGGAGGTGCCAGTCCCTTCCGTGACTCGTGGTTTGAGTGTTGGTGGGACATTTCATGGTTTCACACCTTCCGAGGTTGCAGGTCCCAGTGATGGGGTACAGCGAGGCACACCCAGGGCCCCACTGTCCCAGGCTGTGGGTCCCAGTGCTGGGGTACAGCGAGGCACACCCAGGGCCCCACCGTCCCAGGCTGCAGGTCCCAGTGGTGGGGTGCAGCGAGGCACACCCGTGGGGAGGGGGGGGAACGGAGAGCTCGACCACGCTCTCCTGAGATGCAAGATGTAATAGATGTGATTCAGATGATGTCATTGAGTGCAGAGAGCATTGACCTTACCCGATCCCTCCTGGACACCATCAGTGGGGTGAGTGATGAGGTAGCGGGACTGTCGGGAGAAGTAACAACACTCTCACGAGAAATGGGAACAATATCCGGGACCATCAGTGAGGGAATAGTGGCCATGAGGGAGGGAATGTCAGAGGTAGTGCAAACCACGTCACTGGCCATGAGGGAGGGAATGTTGCAGGGCACTGAGACACTGTCAGGGTGCATGAGGGTCGGATGTTGGAGTTAGCTGCTGCAATAAGGGAACACGTCCAGACCCACCGCCCATTGACAGAATCAACTGCCACTCCCACTGCAATCCCCACACTAGCCTCTGAAGAGCCCAAAGCCGGGCCCTCCAACTTGACACCTGATGCTGATGCGCCCCCCCCCCACCCTCAAGAGGTGCGCAGTACCCACGATGTTAGAAGGAATAAGCTTGGTACCAAGCCTAGAAACACTGTGCCACCGCCTGCGGGCAGGGGTAGTGGAGTGTCCAAGATCAAGCGCAGCGGGCGGCCTGAGACTAAAGTGGATGAGAGATTGGTGCAGCCTTTCTTTGCTGCTGTTATTATAACTGTTCTCAAATTAAAAGTTTTTTGTAAGTTATGTAAATTTATAAGTGATCTTAAAGTTTTTAAGTGATCTTAAAGAGTGATATTAAAGTAAAGTTTGATACAAGAATAATTTTATTAAAGTTAAGTTAAGTACATTGTAAACTTTTGAATAAAATATATTTTACATTAAAACTGAATCATGTTCCATTAACACAACACAACATTACGGAACAGCTCCAAACATTAAACATGTCCATGTGGAATAGTTGTCGTTAACCCCTGACATCAGTAAAGTGTTCACAGATGAGCTGCTGGTGCAAGGCACGCGCAATTGTTAAAGGAGCACGATGGACTGCCCTCCTCTGTCGTCGTGTTCCGGCCTCAGGCACTTCCTCATCCTCGTCATCATCATCATCCTCCTCCTCCTCCTCCTGCTCATCACCTGCATCTTCCACATCATTATCATCAGCCACTCTCACCGCAGGTGGGTCTTCCACTACCAGCTGCTGCTGCCTCCTGATGGCTAAGTTATGCAGCATGCAGCACACAACAGTGAACTGACCGACAATCTCAGGGGAGTTCAGCAAGTAGCCTCCGGAATGGTCCACGCATCGGAAACACTGTTTCAATATGCCAATGGTCCTCTCAATGCTGCTGCGTATCGCAATGTGCGACATGTTGTATTCCCGGTCAGCTTCTGTCCGGGTTACGCGTCGGGGCGTCATGAGCCAGGTGGCGAGGCCGTACCCTTTGTCTCCCAGTAGCCAGCTCTGTCCTTCTGGCTACTGCTGAAACATGGCAGATATAACGCTCTCGCGTAGGATGAATGCATCATGGGTGCTCCCAGGGTATCTTGCATCGACTGACATGATACGATGCATGTTGTCACACACGAGCTGTACATTAATGTAGTGGAAGCCTTTTCTGTTCCTGTACATCTCGGAATCCTGCAAAGGTGCTCGCAAGGCGATGTGGGTACTATCAATGCAGCCCTGTACCTTTGGGAAGCCAGCAATCCTGGAGAAGCCCACAGCCCTGTCAAGGATTGCTTGGGCAGTCATGGGGAAACTTGATGAAGTCATTCCTACACATGTACAGTGCAGCCGTGACCTGGCGAATGGAGACATGTGTTGCATGTTGAGAGATGGCGCACACATCCCCAGTTGTAGCTTGAAACGATCCGGAGGCATAGACTGAAAGTGCAGCTGTAAACTTCAGTTCAACTGACAAAGCAATCCACCTGATGCTTCTCGGCTGCAGGTCTGCTTTCACCAACTCTCAGATGTCACGGACAACTTCTTTGCGGAAACACAGCCTTCTGACACAGTCTGCATCACTCAGGTGCAGGTACGAATGCCTGTCTCGATATACCCGAGGTGGGTAAGGCCTCCTGCCCAACACCCTACGGGCTCTGATGTTCCTGATGCGATGAAGTCTAATCAGTTGTCTCCTACGTAGCATCACGAATGCAGAAGGCTCGCACAGGGTATGGCATTGCCAGTATTGCCCCCATACTTAAAGTTAAACTTTCAAAGAAGCTCAAAAGGGCAGGAAAGCAGGCAGCACAGGTTCGCAGTTCTCTCTCTCCCCAAGGTCTGTATGGATGGACCACACACAAAGGTCTTGTGACCTCTCCTCTCTTTCCCCCCCCCCCCCCCCCCATGAGTTTTGTGACCTCTCTCCCTTCCCCTCCCCGGGCTACAAGCCGCAAGATTGGCTATCTCTCTCCCTCCCTCCCCGGGCTACAAGCCGTAAGATCGGCTATCCCACTCTCCCCGGGCTACAAGCTGCAAGATCGGCTATCTCTCTCCCTCCCCGGGCTACAAGCTGCAAGATCGGCTCTCTCACTCCCTCCCCGGGCTACAAACCGTAAGATCGGCTCTCGCTCCCTCCCTCTCCCCGGCTACAAGCCTCTCTCTCTCTCCCCACCCTCCCCCCATGGCTTGTTTTGTAGCCGAACCCCAAGCCGCTGTGTCCGGACGCAAGGCCGATTCTGCCGGCCAAACCTGTAACCCTCCGGGCCTTCTTCAAAACATTCGCTGGTGGCATGTGAGTGAGTAAAAAAAAAAAAAGAAAACTTCTGAAATCCAACAAATTTACACTTCTACGTTGACAGGCAAAAAAAACTTGAACTTTATTATTGATTTTGACACTGTTCTTGACTCCCTCCAAAATCTTCGGTTTAAAAACAATGACGACTTTCAGCGCAGATTTGTGAATGTGCGCTGGTTTTCTTAACTCGCCAGAAGGTTTTTCGGGAGTGGCCAGATATGGCAACGTAATAGAAAAAAATGTTGGCCAAACTGTGAACAATTGAAAAAACCGGCGCAGACATGAGGAAACATGACATGACGTCAAAAAAAACTGGCCTAGAAAAATCGTAACTAAGTCATTTACGCCAGGGCAGATCGTAGGGGGAAAGTTTGAAAAAATTTGCGCCAAAAATTTGACTCATTACGCCAAAGAAAGCAGCCTACTCCAACAAAACGGCGCAAATCACTGGGGAAAGTTGAGCCTCATGTCTCCTAGTTTTAGTTTTCCCTACGAGTGGAAATATCCTCTCTGCATCCACCTTGTCGAACCCCCTCATTATCTTACATGTTTCAATAAGATCACCTCTCATTCTCCTGACAGTGCTATCAAGCGGCAATTACTCACCAATAACCTGCTCGCCACTTCCCAGTTTGGGTACCGCCAGGACCACTCGGCTCCAGACCTCATTACAGCCTTGGTCCAAACAAGGGCAAAAGAGCTGAATTGAGGTGAGGATTGTAATAGAACTCCACCTTGTGGACTGCTGATGTAATGCAACTACAGTTGTAATAACAATAAACGGTCATGTGGCAAGGTCAGGTGACAGTGGAGCCATCATGTAGTGTGTGCTTGTGTTGGTGGTGTCTAAAGATATCATAGATTGGCCACGAAGATAGGATATTTGGATTCCCTATCTGATATTTTTGTTGCTGGATAATCCTGCCAACTGACGGAGAGACTTTGAGAGGTTCTTGTTTTGCAGAACAGCTAAAAATCCGAGGTAAAATTTCAAGCATACTTGGCTGAACTGTTGACATTGCTAGAGTCAAAATGCGACGCTTGGGTGAGTTCTTTTGTGACTGAGAGACTTTTGGAGTGGCTCGAAATGTTTTTCATTGCGAATAGTATTGTCAAAGTCCCCGATGATGAAAACCGTAACCGAGTGGTTTTAGAAAGGAAACGGGTATTTTCTTGACTGAAGCAGGCCCCGAGGTGCATGAAACCCTGAAAATCTGTGGGGTGCAAGAGTGGTTTTCCAAATAAGTTCAGGTCCAAATAATTAGGAGATCTTCATGACCAGCACCTGGGAATGTGCTTGACCAAGAGATTTGCATGCAGTTACTTATGTGGCCAGGTCTAGATATAGATATAGAGTATATCGTCAGTCAGTGTACAACATGTCAATCGGGGAGCAAGAAACCACCATCAGTATCATTACAGCCGTGGAAATGGCCTCTCAGGGTGTGGCAAAGGTTACATGTCGATTTTGCTGAGCTTGAAGGACAGCAATTGTTTATAATGATAGCTAGTCATTCGAAGTGGGTAGAGGTATTTCCAATGCAGAAAATAACAAGTAAAACACTAGACAATTTGCGAAGATTGTTTTCTTCATATGGCTTCCCAGAAGCAATTGTGTCTGATAATGGGCCGCAATTTTGCTGAAAAGAATTTGCACAGTTCATGAGCAGAAACGGCGTGAAACATACCAAAGTTCCACCATACCACCCTGCTTCAAATGGTGCAGCAGAGCGCACAGTACAAATTGTAAAACGTGCTCTCATCAAGCAAATATTGGATCCAAATCCTAGGAAACGGCAGTTGTCGTTGGACCACAAAGTGGCAAATTTTGTGATTATTTAGCGAAATACTCCTCAAACAACTACTGATAGAACACCAGCAGAATAGTTTCTCAAAAAACAGCCACGAACCATGTTCTCGTTGTTAAAGCCAAACTTGGCAGAGTCAGTAGAAGAGAAACAATTAAGACAGAAAGAGAGTCATGATAGAGATAGAGTAAGAGAGAGAAGTGTGAAATTGAATGAGAAGGTTAGAGTGATGAACTATCACCATAAATGGTTACACTGGTTACCAGGAAGAGTAGTGAAGATAAGTGGTCCTCACACATATTTGGTCAAGACGTTTGACCATGGAAAGGTTATGTTTGTTCACATTGATCATATTTTACCTACAGATGGGAGGTGGGTGGGGTGGCTTGACCCATCCACCTCCACGGAGGTGTGTGGGGGACCTGACCCATCCACCTCCATGGCACGAACCTGGTATTGCAGTACTTCCAGGAACGGTGCAGTGGCTCTCGGCCTTTTGGCTAAGAGCATTGGCGCAGAGTGATCCTTGACGTGTGCAAGGTGACCTCTGGCGTTTGTGATTTGACAAAGAATTGGAACGATTGGCTACGAATTTCAAAAAAAAAAAAATATATATTTTACCTACAGATATGGAAGGAGTTGGAATGATTCGATTATTTCTGGTGAGTCAGATAGTCTTGTTACAAGTAGAGTGCCAGTAACAAATCCTACATCAGATGTACTAGAAACAAGTCTAAGAGAAAGTCAGAATTTAAGTCCGAGTCCGAGTCAGGCAGACAAACAGTCTGAAGGTGTAGAGAGTCCAGATGTAGATCAAGGGCATCCCTTGGAGAAAAACTCTTCTCAGGCTCAGCCTAGAATGAGTCTAAATACTACACCAAGTTTGGAAAGTTCTGTTCGAGAGCGAAGGTATCCTCTTCGAGACAGAAAACCAGTGGTTCAGTTTGATTTGTAAATATGGAAAAATAAGTTCATTACTTTTGTGTATACCATGCAAGTTATGTATAATGATTATTCTTCAATAAGGAGGGGCTAAAAACAAAAAATGCTGGAAATCTCAGTGGGTCAGGCAGCATCTGTGGAGACAAAAACAGAGTTAATGTTTCAGGTCAGTGACATAAGAACATAAGAAATAAGCCTGCTCCGCCATTTAATACGATCATGGCTGATCCGATCATGGACTCAACTCCACTTCCCTGCCCGCTCCCCTTAACCCTTTATTTCCTTATCGCTCAAAAATCTGTCTATCTCCCCATTAAATGTATTCAATGACCCAGCCTCCACAACTCTCTTGGGCAGAGAATTCCACAGATTTACAACCCTCTGAGAGAAGAAATTCCTCCTCATCTCTGTTTTAAATGGGCGACCACTTATTCTGAGACTATGTCCTCTAGTTTTAGTTTCCCCTGTGAGTGGAAACATCCTCTCTGCATCCACCTTGTCGAGCCCTCTCATTATCTTATATGTTTCGATAAGATCACCTCTCATTCTTCTGAATTCCAATGTGTATAGGCCTAACTACTCAACCAATCTTCATAAGTCAACCCCCTCATTTCCGGAATCAACCTAGTGAACCTTCTCTGAACAGCCTCCAGTGCAAGTATATCCTCCCTTAAATACGGAGTCAGTTTTGACGAAGGGTCATGGACCTGAAACATTCACTCTCTTTTTCTCTCCTCAGATTCTGCCTGACCCGCTGAGATTTCCAGCATTTTCTGTTTTTATTTGAGATCAGTATTTTGCTTTTGTCCATCTAGTGGACTACTGATGTAATGCAACTACTGATGCAAAAACAATAAAAGGTCATGTGGCAAGGTCATGCGACACAGTACTTGTTCAGGAGCCATCTTGTAGTGTGTGCTTCTGTTAGGAGTGTCTGTAAAGACATCATGAGTGACTGCCCTCGACATCAAGGCAGTATTTGACGAAGAGTGGCATGAATGAACCCTAGTAAAACTGAAGTCAATGGGAATTGGGGGGAAAACTTTCCACTGGCTGGAGTCATACTTTGCACAAAGGAAAATGGTTGATCTCCAATCACTACAATCATCGCTGCAGGAGTTCCTCAGGGCTGTGTCCTAGGCCCAACCATCTTCAGCTGCTTCATAAGGTCAGAAGTGGTGATGTTCGCTGATCCGACTGCACAGTGTTAAGTGCAATTCGCAACTCTTCAGCCAATGAAACAGTCCTTGCCCGCATACAGCAAGACCTGGATGGCATTCATGCCACACAAGTGCCAGGCAATAACCATCTCCAACAAGCGAGAGTCTAACCAACGCCCTTTGACATTCAGCGGCATTACCATCACCGAATCCCCCACCATCCACATCCTGGGGGTCACCATTCACCAGAACTGGACCAGCCACACAAATACTGTGGCAACAAGAGCGGGTCAGAGGCTGGGTATTCTGCGGCGAGTGTCTCACCTCCTGACTCCCCACAGCATTTCCACCATCTACAAGGCACAAGTCAGGAGTGTGATGCAATACTCTCCACTTGCCTGGGTGAGCGCAGCTCCAACAGCACTCAAAAAGCTCGGCACCATCAGCTTAAAGCAGCCGCTTGATTGGCCCCCCATCCACCACCTTCAACATTCACTCCCTCCACCACCGGCGCACCGTGGCTGCAGTGTGTACCATCTACAAGATGCACTGCAGCAACTCGCCAAGGCTTCTTCGACAGCACCTCCCAAACCCGCGACCTCTACCACCTAGAAGGTCAAGGGCAGCAGGCGCATGGGAACACCATCACCTCCACATTCCCCTCCAAGTTACATACCATCCTGACTTGGAAATATGTCGGCCGTTCCTTCATCATCGCTGGGACACAATCCTGGAACTCCCTAACAGCACTGTGGGAGCACCTTCACCACACGGACTGCAGCTGTTCAAGAAGGCGGCTCACCACCACCTTCTCAAGGGGCAATTAGGGATGGGCAATAAATGCCGGCCTTGCCAGCGACGCCCATATTCTATAAACAAATTTAAAAAAATACTAAAGAAGTTAAGGATAATATTAGATTAAAAGAAGCTTATAAGTTTGCGAAGAATAGTAGTAAGCCTGAGGATTGGGAAAGCTTTAGAAACCAGCAAAAGATGACCAAAAGATTGATAAAAAGGGAGAAAATAGAATGAGAGTAAACTAGCAAGAAATATAAAAGCAGATTATAAGAACTTCTACAAGCAAGTAAAAAGGAAGAGAGTAGCAAAAGTAAGCATTGGTCCGTCAGAGGAGAAATTATAATGGGTAATAAAAAAATGACATAGACTTTAAACAAATGTTTTGTATCGGTCACAGTAGAAAACACAAACAGCTTACCAAAAATAGTAGGGAACCAAGGGGCCAATGAGAGTGAGGAACTTAAAGTAATTGATATCAGTAGCAAAAAAGTACTTTCTGAGAGTAGCGGGTAGGCCATATGGGACCGAGATGAGGAGCAACCTCTTCACTCGGAGAGTGGTGAACCTGTGGAATTCTCTTCTGCAGAGAGTTGTTGATGCCAGTTCATTAGATATATTCAAGAGGGAGTTGGATATGGCCCTTAGAGCTAAACGGATCAAGGGGTATGGAGAGAAAGCAGGAAAGGGGTACTGAGGTGAATGATCAGCCATGATCATATTGAATGGTGGTGCAGGCTCGAAGGGCCGAATGGCCTACTCCTGCACCTATTTTCTATGTTTCTATGTTATCAAATGCCTTTTGCAAATCTAAATATACTACATCCACTGGTTCCCCTTTATCTACCCTGCTAGTTACATCTTCACAAAACTCTAATCAATTTGTTAAAACACTATTTTCCTTTCAGAGCTCCCTCGGTGACGAAAGAGATAGAGAGTAAGATGAAGCGGAAAAAGGGGTGTATGACAGATGTCAGGTTGAGAATACAAGTGAGAACCAGGCTGAATATAGAAAGTTCAGAAGGGAAGTGAAAAAGGAACTAAGAGGGGCAAAGAGAGGGTATGAGAATAGACAGGCAGCTAACTTACAAGGGAATCCAAAAGTCTTCAAAAGTTTTCTATAAATAGTAAACAGGCAGTAAGAGGAGGGTGGGGCCGATTAGGGACCATAAGGGAGACCTACACATGGAGGCAGAGGGCATGGCTGAGGTACTAAATGAGCACTTTGCCTCTGTCTTCACCAAGGGAGAAGATACTGCCATAGACATAGTGATAGAGGAGGTCGTGGAGATACTGGATGGGATAAAAATTGGTGAAGAGGAGGTACTAGAAATGCTGGCTGTACTTAAAGTAGATAAGTCACCAGGACCGGATGGGATGCATCCCAGGACGCTGAGGGAAGTAAAGGTGGAAATTGCGGAGGTACTGACCATAATCTTCCAATCCTCCTTAGATACGGGGGTGGTGCCAGAGGGCTGGAGAATTGCAAATGTTACACCCTTCTTCAAAAAAGTGTGTAAGGATAAACCCAGCAACTACAGGCCGGTCAGTTTAACCTCGGTAATGGGGAAGCTTTTAGAAACAATAATCAGGGACAAAATTAACAGTCACTTGGACAGTTGTGGATTAAGTAAGGAAAGCCAGCACGGATTTGTTAAAGGCAAATTCTGTTTAACCAACTTGATTGAGTTTTTTGATGAGGTAGCAGAGAGGGCTGATGAGAGCAATGCGGTTGCCCATGGAATAAAAGGGACAGGGGCAGCATGGATACGGGATTGTCTCAGTGACAGGAAACAGAGAGTAGTGGGGAACGGTTGTTTCTGGGACTGGAGGAAGGTATACAGTGGTGTTCCCCAGGGGTCGGTACTGGGACCACGGCTTTTCTTGATATATGTTAATGACTTGGACTTGGGTGTACAGGGCAACAATTTCAAAATTTGCAGATGACACAAAACTTGGAAGTATAGTGAGGAGGAGAGTGATAGACTTCAGGAAGACTGGTGGTGTTATGTATGGAGAAAGAGTCAGACTGAACACTGTGAGCTCAAACTAATGTGTGACCTTAGTCTTTTATTTCAGGTCTCCAGAGTGCCTCTCCAACCTGTGAGGCCTCCTTAAATACCTGTGCTCCTAAGGGATTATTGGAACCCTTGGGACTCCAGGGGATGAGCCCTCTGGTGGCTGTACAGAGCAAATACAAGTATACATATATAACAACACTCCCCCCATCCCCTACCCTCCCCCCGCAGTCAATCATGTCAGAGTCAACTATTTACAATGTGAGTTGATCTGGGGCCCTTCTTGCCCTGGTTGATCGTCTCGGTGTGAATGCTGGGGTTGTTGAATCATTTGTTGGGTCCTCGCTGGGCTGCTGTGCAGCTGGTCTTGCTGGGCTGCTGTGGATGAGGGGTTCTGCTTCATAGTCAATCCTGGTGCCGGTGTGTATGTTGGGGGATCAAAAAAGGTAGGGTCCAAGGTGGGTTGCTCAGGATTGTCCGTGAATCTGAGTTTGATTTGGTCCAAGTGTTTCTGGTGAATGAGTCCATTTGAAAGTTTGACCCGAAACACCCTGCTCTCCTCTTTGGCCACGACAGTGCCGGGAAGCCACTTGGGACCTTGTCCATAATTCAATACAAATACAGGATCATTGATTTCAATCTCACGTGACACATTTGCGCTATCATGGTATGCACTTTGTTGAAGCCGCCTGCTCTCTACCTGTTCATGTAGATCAGGGTGAACTAATGAGAGCCTTGTCTTAAGTGCTCTTTTCATGAGCAGTTCAGCAGGTGGGATCCCAGTGAACGAGTGGGGTCTCGTGTGGTAGCTAAGCAGGACTCGGGATAGGCGAGTCTGCAGTGAGCCTTCAGTTACCCTCTTCGAGCCTTGCTTGATGGTTTGCACTGCTCTCTCTGCCTGACCATCGGACGCTGGTTTAAACAGAGCAGATGTGACATGTTTGATCCCGTTACAGGTCATGAATTCTTTGAACTCAGCACTGGTAAAACATGGCCCGTTGTCACTCACCAGGACATCAGGTAAGCAGTGTGTGGCAAACATGGCCCGCAGGCTTTCAGTAGTGGCAGTGGACGTGCTAGCCGACATTATTTCACATTCAATCCACTTGGAGAACAACCACAAGGAACATTTTACCCAAGAACGGGCCTGCATAGTCGACGTGTACCCTAGACCATGGTTTGGAGGGCCAAGACCATAAACTTAGCAGTGCCTCCCTGGGTACATTGCTTAACTGCGAGCATGTATTCCATCTGTGAATGCAGGACTCTAAGTCCGTATCGATATCAGGCCACCACACGTGGGATCTGGCTATCGCTTTCATAATTCCGATGCCTGGGTGGGTACTGTGGAGGTCATTGATGAAGGTATCTCTGCCCTTCTTGGGAACCATTACACGATTACCCCACAGAAGGCACTCTGCCTGTATAGACATTTCATCTTTGCGCCGCTGGAACGGCTTTATCTCTTCCTGCATTTCCACAGGGACACTGGACCAGCTCCCATGAAGCACGCAGCTTTTGACTAGGGATAATAAGGGGTCCTGGCTTGTCCAGGTTTTGATTTGCCGGGCAGTGACGGGTAATTGCTCACTCTCAAATGCTTCCATTACCATGACTAGATCTGCGGGCTGCACCATTTCCACCCCCGTGGTGAGCAATGGCAGCCTACTGAGAGCATCGGCGCAGTTTTCTGTGCCTGGCCTGTGGAGGATGGCGTAGTTGTATGTGGACAACATGAGCGCCCATCTCTGGATGTGGGCCGATGCTTTGGTATTTACCCCTTTACTCGCGGAAAACAGGGATATTAGTGGCTTATGGTCAGTTTCCAATTCGAATTTTAGCCCAAACAGGTATTGCTGCATTTTCTTTACCCCATAGACACACGCTAACGCTTCTTTCTCAATCATGCTGGAGGCTCTCTCAGCCTCAGACAGACTCCTGGATGCATATTGAAGAGTAGTACAAAGAAAGTAGTGCAAGGGTCCCACCTGGTCATCCCCCTGCAAAACAGATACACTGCTTTGAGTGCTGTTGAGGGAGATGACTCATCAGGGGAGAGCAGCAGCAGCCAAGTTCATGGCACCGTGGCTGGCTCTGATGTACAGGAGGGCATGAAAAAGAGTGGGAGAGCGCTAGTGATCGGGGATTCAATCATAAGGGGAATAGATAGGCGTTTCTGCGGCTGCAATCGAGACTCCAGGATGGTATGTTGCCTCCCTGGTGCAAGGGTCAAGGATGTCTCTGAGCGAGTGCAGGACATTCTAAAAAGGGAGGGAGAACAGCCAGTTGTCGTGGTGCACATTGGTACCAATGACATAGGTAAAAAAAGGGATGAGATCCTACGAGACGAATTTAAGGAGCTAGGAGTTAAATTAAAAAGTAGGACCTCAAAAGTAATAATCTCGGGATTGCTACCAGTGCCACGTGCTAGTCAGACTAGGAATCGCAGGATAGCACAGATGAATACGTGGCTTAAGCAGTGGTGCAGCAGGGAGGGATTCAAATTCGTGGTGCATTGGAACAGGTTCTGGGGGAGGTGGGACCAGTACAAACTGGACGGTCTGCATTTGGGCAGGAATGGAACTAATGTCCTAGGGGGAGTGTTTGCTAGTGCTG
Source organism: Pristiophorus japonicus (assembly GCF_044704955.1). Taxonomy (NCBI): domain Eukaryota; kingdom Metazoa; phylum Chordata; class Chondrichthyes; family Pristiophoridae; genus Pristiophorus; species Pristiophorus japonicus. The sequence goes on along the minus strand of NC_091980.1, from coordinate 314,625,919 downwards.
TTGGTGAGGAGTTAAACTAATATGGCAGGGGGATGGGAACCAATACAGGGAGACAGAGGGAAACAAAAAGGAGACAAAAACAAAAAACAGAAAAGAGATGAGTAAAAATGGAGGGCAGAGAAACCAAAGGCAAGAAACAAAAAGGGCCACTGAATATAAAAGTGCTGCAGCAGGGGTAAAAACTAAAAATCATGGTTTAAAAACGAGGATGAAAACACTCTACCTAAATGCACGCAGCATTCGAAATAAAGTAAATGAGTTGACGGCACAAATCATTACAAATGGGTATGATTTGGTGGCCATTACAGAAACATGGTTGCAAGGTGGCCAAGACTGGGAATTAAACATACAGGGGTATCTGATGATTCAGAAAGATAGGCAAGAAGGGAAAGGAGGTGGAGTAGCTCTGTTAATAAAGGATGATATCAGGGTAGTTGTGAGGGATGATATTGGCTCGAATGAACAAAATGTTGAATCATTGTGGGTGGAGATTAGAGATAGTAAGGGGAAAAAGTCACTGGTCGGCGTAGTTTATAGGCCCCCAAATAATAACTTCACGGTGGGGCGGGCAATAATCAAGGGAATAATGGAGGCATGTGAAAAAGGAACGACAGTAGTCATGGGGGATTTTAACCTACATATCGATTGGTCAAATCAAATCGCAGGGGGTAGCCTGGAGGAGGAATTTATAGAATGCATACGGGACTGTTTCTTAGAACAGTATGTTACAGAACCTACAAGGGAGCAAGCTATCTTGGATCTGGTCCTGTGTAATGAGACAGGAAAAATAAACGATCTCCTCGTAAAAGATCCTCTCGGAATGAGTGATCACAGTATGGTTGAATTTGTAATACAGATTGAGGATGAGGAAGTTGTATCAGAAACGAGGGTACTATGCTTAAACAAAGGGGACTACAGTGGGATGAGGGCAGAGTTGGCTAAAGTAGACTGGAAACAAGGACTAAACGGTGGCACAATTGAGGAACAGTGGAGGACTTTTAAGGAGCTCTTTCATAGTGCGCAAAAAAAATATATTCCAGTGAAAAAGAAGGGCGGCAAGAGAAGTGATAACCAGCCGTGGATAACCAAGGAAATAAAGGAGAGTATCAAATTAAAAACCAATGCGTATAAGGTGGCCAAGGTTAGTGGGAAACTAGAAGATTGGGAAAATTTTAAACGACAGCAAAGAATGACTAAGAAAGCAATAAAGAAAGGAAAGATAGATTACGAAAGTAAACTAGCGCAAAACATAAAAACAGATAGTAAAAGCTTTTACCGATATATAAAACGGAAGAGAGTGACTAAAGTAAATGTTGGTCCCTTAGAAGATGAGAAGGGAGATTTAATAATGGGAAATGTGGAAATGGCTGAGACCTTAAACAATTATTTTGCTTCCGTCTTCACAGTGGAAGACACAAAAACAATGCCAAAATTTGCAGGCCACAGGAATGTGGGAAGGGAGGACCTTGAGACAATCAGTATCACTAGGGGAGTAGTGCTGGACAGACTAATGGGACTGAAGGTAGACAAGTCCCCTGGTCCTGATGAAATGCATCCCAGGGTATTAAAAGAGATGGCTGAAGTTATAGCAGATGCATTCGTTATAATCTACCAAAATTCTCTGGACTCTGGGGAGGTACTAGCGGATTGGAGAGCAGCTAATGTAACGCCTCTGTTTAAAAAAGGGGGCAGGCAAAAGGCAGGTAACTATAGGCCGGTTAGTTTAACATCTGTAGTGGGGAAAATGCTTGAAAGTATCATTAAGGAAGAAATAGCGGGACATCTGGATAGGAATAGTGCAATCAAGCAGACGCAGCATGGATTCATGAAGGGGAAATCATGTTTAACTAACTTACTGGAATTCTTTGAGGATATAACGAGCATGGTGGATAGAGGTGTACCGATGGATGTGGTGTATTTAGATTTCCAAAAGGCATTCGATAAGGTGCCACACAAAAGGTTACTACAGAAGATAAAGGTACGTGGCGTCAGAGGAAATGTATTAGCATGGATAGAGAATTGGCTGGCGAACAGAAAGCAGAGAGTCGGGATAAATGGGTCCTTTTCCGGTTGGAAATCAGTGGTTAGTGGTGTGCCACAGGGATCAGTGCTGGGACCACAACTGTTTACAATATACATAGATGACCTGGAAGAGGGGACATAGAGTGTAGTGCAACAAAATTTGCAGATGACACTAAGATTAGTGGGAAAGCGGGTTGTGTAGAGGACTCAGAGAGACTGCAAGGAGATTTGGATAGGTTAAGCGAATGGGCTAAGGTTTGGCAGATGGAATACAATGTCGGAAAGTGTGACTCCTGGAATATTGGCCTTCATTGCGAAAGGGATGGAGTACAAAAGCAGGGAGGTCTTGCTGCAACTGTATAAGGTATTGGTAAGGCCGCACCTGGAGTACTGCATGCAGTTTTGGTCACCTTACTTAAGGAAGGATATACTAGCTTTGGAAGGGGTACAGAGACGATTCACTAGGCTGATTCCAGAAATGAGGGGGTTACCTTATGATGATAGATTGAGTAGACTGGGTCTTTACTCGTTGGAGTTCAGAAGGATGAGGGGTGATCTTATAGAAACATTTAAAATCATGAAAGGGATAGACACGATAGAGGCAGAGAGGTTGTTTCCATTGGTGGGGGAGACTAGAACTAGGGGGCACAGCCTCAAAATACGGAGGAGCCAATTTAAAACCGAGTTGAGAAAACATTTCTTCTCCCAGAGGGTTGTGAATCTGTGGAATTCTCTGCCCAAGGAAGCAGTTGAGGCTAGCTCATTGAATGTTTTCAAGTCAAAGATAGATAGATTTTTAACCAATAAGGGAATTAAGGGTTACGGGGAGAGGGCGGGTAAGTGGAGCTGAGTCCACGACCAGATCAGCCATGATCTTATTGAATGGCGAGGCAGGCTCGAGGGGCTAGATGGCCTACTCCTGTTCCTAATTCTTATGTTCTTATAAGCAACTGGTTGCAATTTCCCAAAATCATTAGCTTGTTGCAATACACACCCGACGCCATATGACGATGCATCACATGCTAGTACCAAACGCTTACATGGATCATACAACACAAGCAATTTGTTTGAGCATAACAATTTTCTCGCTTTTACAAAGGCATTTTCTTGGCTTTTGCCCCAAACCCATTCGCCCCCTTTTCGTAGTAAGACATGTCGTGGTTCTAACAGTGTGCTGAGACCCGGTAAGAAGTTATCAAATTAGTTCAGGTGTCCCAGAAACGACCGCAGCTCCGTCACGTTCTGTGGCCTCGGTGCGTTCTTGATTGCCTCCGTCTTTGCGTTGGTGGGCCTGATGCCGTCCGCCGCAATCCTCCTTCCCAGGAACTCCACTTCAGGCACCAGGAAAATACACTTTGAGTGTTTTAACCTGAGATCCATGCGGTTGAGTCGACTAAGAACCTCCTCCAGGTTCTGCAGATGCTCGACTGTGTTCCGACCTGTGACCAAGATGTCGTCCTGGAAGACCACGGTGTGTGTGGGACTGACTTCAGTAAGCTTTCCATGTTTCTCTGGAATATCGCTGCCGCCGATCGGATTCCAAACGGGCATCTGTTCTAAATAAAAAGACTTTGTGCGTGTTGATGCAGGTGAGGGCCTTCGATGTTTCCTCCAGTTCCTGTGTCATGTAGGCTGAAGTCAGATCCAGCTTCGTGAACGTCTTTCCTCCCGCCGGCGATGCAAAGAGGTCATCGGTCTTTGGTAGTGGGTTTTGGTCCTGCAGGGAGAAACGATTGATAGTTACTTTGTAATCACCACAGATTCTGACTCTGCCGTCTCCCTTGAGGACAGGAACGATCGGACTGGCCCACTTGTTGAACTCGATCGGTGAGATGATGCCCTCTGTTTGCAGCCGGTCTAGCTCGATTTCTACCCTTTTTCTCATCATGTACGGTACTGCTCTCGCCTTGTGATGGATGGGTCGCGCCCCAGAATTCGGTGGATCTGCACTTTTGCTTCTTCGAATTTCCCGATGCCTGGTTCGAACAGCGAAGGAACCACCCAGAGTGGTAGTTTGTGCACCTCTCTATCGTAGGAGACCTTTACGGTAGCACTGCTGATTACGGGAATCAGTTCTTTTGTGTAAGTTCTTAATTTTGTGCGAACTGGAGTTAAGACTGGCCTTGAGGCCTTGTTGCACCACAACCTTTCGAAAATCTTTTTGCCCACGATGGACTGGCTTGCGCCCGTGTCCAGCTCCATTGACACCGGGAGTCCATTTAGTTCAACATTCAGCATTATCGGGGGACAATTCATGGTGAATGTGTGCACCCCATGTACCTCTGCCTCCTCGGTCTGAGGCTCTGGTTCGTCGTGATCCTCCATGGATCTGTCCTCCTCTGCAACATGGTGGCTTGCGGGCTTAGCAGGGTTTTCAGCTCGCCTGCACATATACTGGAAGTGTCCCATTGTTCCATAGCCCTTGCAAACGTACCCTTTGAATCGGCATGAATGGAAACGATGATCACCCCCGCAGCACCAACAAGCTGTTAATGGCCTTGCATTCATCACCCTTGATGGTGGACTCTGAGACATTTGCGGATGTGCAGCTGCAGGAATGTGTGACCTGCCCTGTACGCTGCGATTCGAAAACAACATCACTTTGTTCACAGTATTTGTAGCAGCACTTGTGTGCTGAGAGATTTGTTTAGTATTGTCACTGGTGGAAATGAACGCCTGGGCTATCGCTATAGCCTTACTCAAGGTTGGGGTCTCTACAGTCAAAAGTTTGCGAAGTATGGTTTCATGGCCAATGCCAAGTACGAGAAAGTCTCTGAGCATGTGCTCCAAATGTCCTTCAAATTTGCAATGTCCTGCAAGGCGTCTTAGGTGGGCGATATAACTCGCCACTTCCTGACCTTCAGATCTTTTGTAGGTGTAGAACCGGTATCTCGCCATCAGAACGCTTTCCTTCGGGTTCAAATGCTCTCGGACCAGTGTGCACAAATCATCGTACAATTTCTCCGTGGGTTTCGCTGGAGTGAGCAGATTCTTCATGAGGCCATATGTAGGTGCCCCACAGATGGTGAGGAGGATCGCTCTACATTTGGTAGCCTTCTCTTCCCCATCTAGCTCGTTGGCCACGAAGTATTGGTCGAGTCGCTCCACAAAAGTTTCCCAATCATCTCCCTCCGAGAATTTCTCCAGGATGCCCACTGTTCTCTGCATCTTTGGGTTCGCTATCTGTATCTCGTCGCCAGTTGTTATGTATGGAGAAAGAGTCTGACTGGATACTGTGAGCTCAGAGTAACCTGTGACCTTAGTCTTTTATTTCAGGTCTCCAGAGTGCCTCTCCAACCTATGAGGTCTGTGCTCCCAAGGGATTATGGGATCCCTTGGGACTCCAGGGGATGAGCCCTCTGGTGGCTGTACAGAGTAAATACAAGTCCAGTTATATAACAGGTGGAATGGGCAGATGAAATTTGTCGCAGAAAATGCGCAAAACAACATTTTGCTTGGAAGAAGGAGAGGCTATATAAACAAAAGGGTACAATTGGAAAAGAGGTGCATGAACAGAGAGACCTTGGTCTATATGTGCACAAATTGTTGAAGGTAGCAGGACAGGTTGAGAAAGCGGTTTAAAAAAGCGTACGGGATCCTGGGCTTCATAAATAGAGGCATAGGGTACAAAAGCAAGGAAGTTATGATGAACCCGTATAAAATGCTGGTTCGGCCTCAACTAGAGTTTTGTGTCCAATTCTGGGCCACGCACTTTAGGAAGGATGTGAAGGCCTTAGCGAGGGTGCAGAAAAGATTTACAAGAGGAACTTTATCTACATGGATAGACGGTAGAAGCTGGGGCAGTTCTCTTTAGAGCAGAGAAGGTTGAGAGGAGATTTGATCGTGGTGTTCAGAATCATGAGGGGCCTGGACAGAGTAGAGAGAGAGAAACTGTTCCCATTGGTGGAAGGGTCGAGAACCAGAGGACACAGATTTAAGGCGATTGGCAGAAGAACCAAAGGCGACATGAGGAGAAACTTCTTTACGCAGCGAGAGGTTAGGATCTGGAAAGCACGGCCTGAGAGGGTGGTGGAGGCAAACTCAATCGTGGCTTTCAAAAGGGAGTTGCATAAGTACCTGAAGGGGAAAAAATTGCTGGGCAATGGGGAAAGGGCGGCTCCTGCAGAGAGCGGACACGGGTTCGAGAGGTTGAATGGCTTCCTTCTGTGCTGTAACCATTCTCGGATTCTATCAAACCATGTTGATTCTGCCTAATCATATTATGATTTTCTAAATGCCCTATTACGAGTTCCTTAATAATGGATTCCAGCATTTTCCTGATGACTGATGTCAGGCTAACTGGCCTGTAGTTCCCTGTTTTCTCCCTCCCTCCTTTTGATAAGATGCCACATAAAACATTACACATTACACAGGATAAGGGCCCATTGGGCGATAGAGGATTGGTTAATGGATTAGAAAACAGAGTCGGGTTACAAAAGCAAAATACTGCTGATGCTGGAAATCTAAAATAAAAACAGAAAATGCTGGAAATACTCAGCAGGTCAGGCAGCATCTGTGGAGAGAGAAACGGAGTTAACGTTTCAGGTCGGCGACCCTTTGTAAGAGAGTAAGGATAATCGGGTCATTTTCAGGTTGGCAGGCTGTAACTAGTGGGGTGCTGCAAGGATCAGTGCTGGGGCCTCAGCTATTTACAATCTATATTAGTGACTTAGATGAAGGGACTGTGCAAATTATCCAATTTTTCTGACAATACTAAGTCAGGTGGAAAATAAGCTGTGAGGAGGACACAAAGAGCCTGCATAGGGCTATAGACAGGCTAAGTGAGTGGGCAATAAGGTGTCAGATGGAGTATAACGTGGGGAAATGTGAGGTCATTCACTTTGTAGGAAGAATAGGAAAACAGAATTTTTTTAAATGATAAGAACCTAATCAGTGTTGGAGTTCAGAGAGATTTAGGTAACCTAGAGAGTTAGCGTGCAGGTACAGCAAGGAATTAGGAAGGGAAGGGACCTGTTGGCCTTATTGTAAGGATGTCTTGCTAAAATTGTACAAGATTTTGGTGAGACCACACCTGGAGTACTGTGCAGTTTTGACCTTATCTGAGGAAGGATATACTTGCCTTACTGAGAGTGAACGAAGGTTCACAAGATTGATCCCTGGGATGAGAGGGCTGTCCTATGAGGAGAGATTGAGTAGAATGGGCCTATACTCTCTGGAGTTTAGAAAAATGAGAGATGATCTCATTGAAACATCCAAGATTCTGAAGGGGATTGATAAGGTGAGGTTGTTTCCCCCGGGCTGGGGGAACTAGGGGCGACAGTCCCAGGATAAGGGCTCAACCATTTAAGACTGAGATGAGGAGGAATTTCTTCACTCAGAGGGAGTTCTCTGCCCAAAGGACTGTGAGTCTCTTGAGTATATTCAAGGCTGAGAGAGATAGATTTTTGGGTTCTCGGGGAATTAAGGAATCTGAGGATCGGGTGGGGAAGTGGAGTTGAGGTTGAAGATCAGCCATTAAAGATCTTATTGAATGGTGGAGCAGGTGAGAGGGGCCGGATGGCCTACTCCTGCTCTTAATTCTTATGTTCTTAGCATGGCTGATCCGTGACCTAAGTCCATATACCCTCCTTTGCTCCATATGCTTTAACTCCTATCGTTAACAAAAGTCTATCCATCTCAGATATAAAATTAACAATTGACCCAGCATCAACTGCTGTTTGTGGAAGAGAGTTCCAAACTTCTCCCACCCTGTGTGTAGAAGTGTTTCCTAATTTCACTCCTGAAAGGTCTGGCTCTAATTTTTACACTCTGCCCCCTAGTCCTAGACTTCCCAACCAGCGGGAATAGTTACTCTGTCTACCTTATCAGTTCCCCTTAATGTCTGGAAAACTTCGGTCAAATCACCCCTTAACCTTCTAAATTCCAAGGAATACAACCCTAGTTTGTCTAATCTCTCCTCGTAATATAACCTATGGAGTATGGGTATCACGCGGGTAAATCTACACAGCACTCCATCCAGTGCCAATATATCCTTCCTATGGTGTGGAGCCCAGAACTGAACACAGTACTCCAGGTGTGGTCTAACCAGGGTATAGCTGCAGTATAACTGCTGTTCTAGTCCTCTCGATATAAAGGCCAGCATTCCATTAGCCTTTGTAATTATTTTCAGTACCTATCTATGACATTTTAACAATCTCTGAACATGGACCCCCAAGTTAATGAGCTTGGGCTTGTTTTCGTTGGGCAAGAGAAACTTCAAGGCTGTGGGAGGAACTGACTACCTTGATCCATACATGCACACCACAAAGGGTTTCAATCCCGGGGCACATTACTCTCCAATCTAAGAACCGCTCCCACGGTTTTTGCTTCAGTCACTAACTCCCGTACTGAATTCCACAGCCTAACAACCCTCTGTGTAAAAAAAAAGCTTCTCCTGCTCTCTGTCCTAGATCTTTTCTGTTTAATATTATATCCATTTTCTCTCATGGATATATCCATTTTGTCTCATTCTCCTTATTTTTTTTATTGTGTGCAGTATTTTAATATTGTATCAAAATGTGCGTGAGTACACAGGTGGGCGTGTGTGTGTGCACAGATGTGCATGTGTGCATGCGTGGGTGTGTGTGCATGTGTGGGCGTGTGCACTGGTGGGCGTGTGTGTGTGCACAGGTGTGCATGTGTGCACGCGTGGGTGTGTGCGTGTGCACAGGTTGGTGTGTGCGTGTCAGCTCAGAACACAAATGCCCTTCATGATTGCTCATTTATATTTTTTACAGTTATCCAGCATGAACCTGGCAAGTGGAGCACTGAGCAGAGAAAGCATGTTGATGAATACAGGCCTCCGCTCATCGATCGATAACTTGGGCCCGAAACGCACTGCCCACCCTGACCTTCAGGAACCCAACTCTGGATGTGTCGACAGAATCACTTCTGCAGCCTCCCGGTAAGGTCTGAGAAAAGAACCCACTTTTTCCCTGAATGGAGTTGTTGCTCAACACTAGCAAAGACTGCAGTGTTTCGAGTTAGCCTGGCAACGCTCACTGATGCCGGGCCAGCTTAATCAGATCAAACGTTAGCCAGCAGCATTCCCTCGGTGGGTTGGGCGGTGGATTGTGAGTAATTTATTTCACTGTATCAAACATCTTCTGTAAAGTTAGAAAATACACTGACAGCCACTTCACTGTGTGAGGCAGTTCTTGGGAGCACCACAGAAGGTGTGTTGTTGAAAGAGTTTTAGCCTAGTGTCCCGAATAGAGGGGGCGACATGAAGAAGGCCTCCTATAAAAAGGAGCTCGGGATGTATTGGACCATAGCAATATATTGGGCTGCAAGGGAGCATTGCAGTCCAAAGTTCCCAATCTCATTTATCCTCTGTATCTTGCATGCCTTCTTCACTAGTCTCATCAATAACAGTTTGGGACATGGTATGTGAATAATGTGAGATGTGACGTGTGGTGAGCGTCGCATGCTCGGGAGGAACAGGAGACTTTGGGCCTGTGGTTCCCAAAGTCGCCCACCACTGGGGGTTTTCCTCACCACCTGTCTGGGTCTTTTGTAGACTCATTGATAGAGATTGATCGCTCCGATTGGTCAACAACTCCATTATCGTCATATCATGGGACTGCCAGGATGGTAGAAGGCAAACTAGATGGACCTGCGTCTTTTTTCGCCCAGCAATTCCTCTGTTCCTATGACACAAACTCTATCTAGATCCCTTTAACGTTGCTGACACTCGCTGAACAAACGGCTCCACACATTCCCCACCCTCAATGTCGAATAGTTCAAACGGAATTCTGCTCACTCTTCTGCTTGAGATCGTGTCCCCACTTATACTTTGTGTTTATGTCAAATGGTTGGATTTATTGGCACTCCTTTTGAGTCTTGAAACCTCAGTATGGTATTTCCTAACACTGCTGTGTTTTGGGGGTTTTAAGCGAGATATACTCCTTGAGCTAGGAAAGAGATTAATAAGCGGGACCTCCGGATTGCTCCTGGTGCCACGAGCTAGTGACTGTGGGAAGGATAGAGCAGGTGCATGCATGGCTGGAGAGATGGTGCAGGAGGGAGGGCTTCACATTCCTGGGGCATTGGGGCCGGTTCTGGGGGGAGGTGGGACCTGTACAGGCTGGACGGGTTGCACCTTAACAGAGCTGGGACCAATATCCTCAGGTGGGGTGGGGGCGGGTGGAAGAGAGAGGGCGGGAGGTTACCAGTGCTGTTGGGGAGGGTTTACACTAATTTGGCAGGGGGATGGGCACCAGGATGTAGCATTAGAACGGAGAAAGTAGGTGCACAAAGACTTGGAAGAGACAGATAATACTAGAGTGAGGAATAACATGGTTGTAGGTGGGATCGAACTGAGAGAGATTACAAGAAGCTCTAAAACAGGTTTACAGTGCATGTGTGTAAAGGCATGAAGCGTGGTAAATAAGGTTGGTGAGCTACAGGTACAATTAGCCACATGGGAATATGATGTTATGGCGATAACGAAGACCTGGCTCAAAAAAGGACAGGATTGGATAATAAATGTTCCTAATAAGGGGCCGAAATTGAGCCCCTCCCCAAACGGGGTGCACTTACCGTGTTTAAAACCTTTTCTCCTCCTCAATCCATAGGGTGGAGAAATTCAGGACTTGCAATTGTTTTTCCGGTCACGCCGGATGTCGTGTCGTCAGTGGGACGGAAGTGCAGCCGGGTTGCAACGGCCGTCGCTCTGAGTCATCAATGCCGCGCTGATGATGTCAGCGTGACACGGACGTGCTGTGTCGCACTGACACATCACACGCCCCTTCACTTCAGTGGGCCATTGCCAACTCTGCAAAGTTTTTAGTTCAGTTCACTGGGCTCCCAGGGCCGGTTTCGGCCGGGCCAGCGGCCTGGCACCCAAGAGTAGATAAGTCATCAGGACCGGATGGGATGCATCCTCGGATGCTGAGGGAAGTAAGGGTGGAAATTGCAGAGGCACTAATCGTAATCTTCCAATCCTCCTTGGATACGGGGCTGGTGCCAGGGGACTGGAGAATTGCAAATGTTACACCCTTGTTCAAAAAAGGGTGTAAGGATAAACCCAGTAACTACAGGCCGGTCAGTTTAACCTCAGTAGTGGGGAAGCTTTTAGAAACGATAATCTGGGGCAAAATGAACAGTCACTTGGACAGGTGTGGATTAATTAAGGAAAGCCAGCACGGATTTGTTAAAGGCAAATCCTGTTTACCCGACTTGATGGAGTTTTTTGATGAGGTAACAGAGAGGGTTGATGAGAGCAATGCGGTTAACGTGGTGTACATGGATTTCCAAAAGGCATTTGATAAAGTGCCACATAATAGGCTTGCCAGCAAAGTTGAAGCCCATGGAATAAAAGGGACAGTGGCAGCCTGGATACGGGATTGGCTCAGTGACAGGAAACAGAGAGTAGTGGGGAACGGTTGTTTCTGGGACTGGAGGAAGGTATACAGTGGTGTTCCCCAGGGGTCGGTACTGGGACCACTGCTTTTCCTGATATATATTAATGACTTGGATGTGGGTGTATAGGGCACAATTTCAAAGTTTGCACATGATACAAAACTTGGAAGTATAGTGAACAGTGAGGAGTGTAGTGATAGACTTCAAGAGGACATCGACAGGTTGGTGGAATGGGTAGACATGTGGCAAATGGAATTTAACGCAGAAAAGTGCGAAGTGATACATTTTGTTCGCAAGAACGAGGAGAGGCGATATAAACATAAGAACATAAGAGATAGGAGCAGGAGTAGGCCATACGGCCCCTCGAGCCTGCTCCGCCATTCAATAAGATCATGGCTGATCCGATCATGGACTCAGCTCCACTTCCCTGCCCGCTTCCCATAACCCCTTATCCCCTTATCGTTTAAGAAACTGTCTATTTCTGTTTTAAATTGATTCAATGTCCCACAGTGCTCTCTGAGGCAGCGAATTCCACAGATTTACAACCCTCTGAGAGAAGAAATTTCTCCTCATCTCAGTTTTAATTGGGCGGCCCCTTATTCTAAGATCATGCCCTCTAGTTCTAGTCTCCCCGATCAGTGGAAACATCCTCTCTGCATCCACCTTGTCAAGCCCCCTCATAATCTTATACGTTTCAATAAGATCACCTCTCATTCTTCTGAACTCCAATGAGTAGAGGCCCAATCTACTCAACCTTTCCCTATAAGTCAACCCCTCACCCCTGGAATCAACCTAGTGAACCTTCTCTGAACTGCCTCCAAAGCAAGTATATCCTTTCATAAATATGGAATCCAAAACTGCAAGCAGTATTCCAGTTGTGGTCTCACCAATACCCTGTATAATTGTAGCAAGACTTCCCTGCTTTTATACTCCATCCCTTTTGCAATAAAGGCCAAGATACCATTGGCCTTCCTGATCACTTGCTGTACCTGCATACTAACCTTTTGTGTTTCATGCACTCCTAAACTAAAGGGTACAATCCTAAAGGGGGTGCATGATCAGAGAGACCGGGGGGTATATGTACACAAATCGCTGAAGGGGGCAGGGCAGGTTGAGAAAGTGGTTAAAGCTTACGGGATCCTGGGCTTCATAAATAGAGGCACAGAGTACAAAAGCAAGGGAGTTATGGTGGACCTGTATAAAACACTGGTTCGGCCTCAACTGGAGTATTGTGTCCAATTCTGGGCCCCGCACTTTAGGAAGGATGTGAAGGCCTTAGAGAGGGAGCAGAAAAGATTTACGAGGATGGTTCCAGGGATGAGGGACTTCAGTGACGTGGATAGACTGGAGAAGCTGGGGTTGTTCTCCTTGGAGCAGAGAAGGTTGAGAGGAGATTTGATCGAGGTGTTCAAAATCATGAGGGGTCTGGACAGAGTAGATAGAGAGAAACTGTTCCCATTGGTGGAAGGGTCGAGAACCAGCGGACACCGATTTAAGGTGATTGGCAAAAGAACCAAAGGTAAACTTTTTACTCAGCGAGTGGTTAGGATCTGGCATGCACGGCCTGAGAGGGTGGTGGAGGCAGACTCAATTATGGCTTTCAAAAGGGAGTTGGATAAATGCCTGAAGGAAAACATTTGCAGGGCTGCGGGGAAAGGGCGGGGGAGTGGGACTGGCTGAGGTGCTCTTGCAGAGAGCCGGCCCAATGGCCTCCTTCTGTGCTGTAACCGTTCAATGATTTTATGAGTTAAGCATTTCCAGCCTCTCCCATAAGCAAGAGCTTGCATCCTCTTTGGATCGTTAATCTACCTAACGATAATGTAGTTTGACCCCGTGGTTGAACAGAGAGCCCATATCACTGTACACCGGCTCAGGGGAATATGTCATGTACCACCGTCTGATCCCATTGTCTTCAGACGCTAGCATAGGCTATAGTCCAATAAACACATTTCTTCAACAGTGAACAGATTAATGAACAGTACTCAGTATTCAGGTGTCAGCCATGGCTCAGTGAGTAGCACTGAGTCAGAAGGACGAGGGTTCAAGCCCCACTCCAGAGACTTGAGTACATAATTCAGACTGACAGTCCAGTACAGTACTGAGGGAGCGCTGCACTGTCGGAGGGGCAGTACTGAGGGAGCGCTGCACTGTCAGAGGGACAGTACTGAGGGAGCACTGCACTGTCGGAGGGGCAGTACTGAGGGAGTGCTGCACTGTCGGAGGGGCAGTACTGAGGGAGTGCTGCACTGTCGAAGGGGCAGTACTGAGGGAGCGCTGCACTGTCGGAGGGGCAGTACTGAGGGAGCGTCGCACTGTCGGAGGGGCAGTACTGAGTGTTGCACTGTCGGAGGGGCAGTACTGAGGGAGTGCCGCACTGTCAGTGGGGCAGTACTGAGGGAGCGCTGCACTGTCGGAGGAGCAGTACTGAGGAAGCGCTGCACTGTCGGAGGGTGCTGTCTTTTGGATCAGACGTTAAAGGTCCCAGATCTCTCAGATGGATGGAAATGATCCCACGGCACTATTGGAAGAAGTGCAGGGCAGTTCTCCCCGGTGTGATGGGCCTACCTATATTTATCCCTAAATCAATATCACATAAAACAGATTATCTGATCATTATCATATTGCTGTTTGTGGGAGCCTGCTGTGCGCACATTACAACAGTGACTACACTCCAAAAAGCGTCTGTTAGCTGTAAAGCACTTTGGACGTACTGAGATGGTGAAAGGCGCTATATAAATGCAAGTCTTTTTACAAAGAATAATGACAGCTGTTAGTATTTATTTCGAGATATGCAAGCTACAACGGTGCTTCTCCTGTGCTACCTCACAACATTAAATTGAAACATAAGAACATAAGAAATAGGAGCAGGAGTGGGCCATACGGCCCCTCGAGCCTGCTCCGCCATTTAATACGATCATGGCTGATCCGATCATGGACTCAGCTCCACTTCCCTGCCCGCTTCCCATAATCCTTTACTCCCTTATCGCTCAAAAGTCTGTCTATCTCTGTCTTAAATTTATTCAATGTCCCAGCTTCCACAGCTCTCTGAGGCAGCGAATTCCACAGATTTACAACCCTCCGAGAGAAGAAGTTTCTCCTCATCTCAGTTTTAAATGGGCGGCCCCTTATTCTAAGATTATGTCCCCTAGTTCTAGTCTACCCCATCAGTGGAAACATCCTCTCTGCATCCACCTTGTCAAGCCCCCTCATAATCTTATATGTTTCAATAAGATCACCTCTCATTCTTCTGAATTCCAATGTGTATAGGCCCAACCTACTCAACCTTTCCTCATAAGTCAACCCCCTCATCTCCTGTATCAACCTAGTGAACCTTCTCTGAACTGCCTCCACAGCAAGTATATCCTTTCGTAAATGTAAAGTCCTGTCCCCTCAGTACAGATTCACACGAGGCATGTAGTGAAGTCAAGGTCACTCTGGACCTGCACCTTTATTTCACAGCTCTGGAATGCTGCACTTGCCTGAGACCTGTCCTTATATACCTGTCTCTTGCAAGTGCACCCCTGGTGGTAAGGTATGCTGTTGGTTACAGGTCATATCTTATTACAGTCATGTATAGCATGTTAGGATACAGTTATATATAATAATGTAAAATACATGACATCACCCTCCCCCAAGGTCTTATTGTCTTTATAGGTTCAGTCTCTCAGGTGGTCTACGCTCTCACGTGGAGCGTCTGAGTTGTGGTTCAGTTGTTTGCCTTGGTGTCTGTTTTTCTTTGGGTGTGGTTGCTGGTATCTCGCCTGGGCTGTCTGTTTTGATTGGTATAATTGTTGTTGACTCGCCTGGGCTGTCTGTTGGGATTGCCCTTTCCTCAGGTTGTTCCCTCTGTCTGTCCACCAGGTGTGATGCGAGTTCCACATTGTAGTCTGCCTCTGGTTCCGCAGTGTTGTTGGTAAATCTGTTTTTGACTTGGTCTACATGCCTCCGGCAGGTTTTGCCTTTGTCCATTTGTACTACCAGTAGCCTGTTTCCTTCCTTGCCTGTTACTGTCCCTGCCAGCCATTTGGGACACCTGCCATAGTTTAGTACAAACACTTTGTCCCCTATCTCATTCCATCTCCCCCCTCGAATTTCTGTCATGGTACTCAGTCAGCTTACGGCGCTTTGCCTCAACGATTTCGTGCATGTCTGGGAGGATTAATGAGAGCCTTGTTTTTAAAGTCCTTTTCATCAACAGTTGCGCGGGGGGGATCCCGGTCAGTGAGTGCGGACGAGATCTGTATGCCAGCAGCAGTCGCGACAGGTGACCCTGCAGCGTGGGACCTTGGATTTTAAGCATGCCTTGTTTAATGATTTGCACTGCTCTCTCCACCTGGCCATTGGAGGCCGGCTTGAACGGTGCCGTCTTGACGTGATTTATGCCGTGGTCAATTATAAAGTCTTGGAATTCTGCGCTGGTGAAGCACGGACCATTGTCACTGACCAATATGTCAGGGATTCCGTGCGTTGCAAACATGGTTGTGGGGCTCTCCACATGGGTGGAGGTTGTGCTCGAGTTTAAAATGGTTGCATTCGATCCACTTTGAAAATGCATCTACAACTACGAGGAACATTTTGCCCATGAATGGGCCCGCATAGTCTACGTGCACCCGCGACCACGGTTTGGTAGGCCAGGGCCAGGGGCTCAGTGGAGCCTCCCTGGGGGCATTGCTGAGTTGGGCACAAATGGTGCACCTTCGGACGCAGAGCTCCAAGTCCGCGTCAATACCAGGCCACCAGACGTGGGATCTGGCAATGGCCTTCATGAGAACGATCCCCGGGTGCTCGCGGTGGAGCTCCCGGACAAATACCTCTCTGCCTCGCAAAGGCATGAGTACTCGGCTGCCCCACATCAGGCAGTCTGCTTGTAGTGATAGCTCATGCATGCGCCTGTGAAAGGGTTTTAATTCCTCGGGGCAGGCATCGCGAGCCTCTGCCCAGTCACCGGTTAGGACACATCTTTTTACTAAGGATAACGTGGGGTCGCTGGCCGTCCAGGCTCTGATTTGGCGAGCCGTCATGGGCGAACCTGTGGACTCAAAGGCATTGATTGCCATGACTACCTCACAGTCCTGTTCGTCAGACCCTTCCGTGGTCGCCAAGGGTAGCCTGCTGAGCGCGTCGGCACAGTTGTCTGTGCTTGATCTGTGCCTTATGGTATAGTCGTAGGACGCCAGCATGAGTGGCCACCGTTGAATTCGCGCCGAAGCGTTGGCGTTTATTGCCTTGCTCTCAAATTGGAGGGACGAGAGGGGCTTGTGGTCGGTTTCTAACGCGAACTTGGCCCCGAAAAGGTATTGGTGCATCTTTTTGACACCGTACACTCACGTGAGCGCCTCCTTCTCTACCATTCTGTACCCGCGCTCCGCCCGCGAAAGTGACCTGGAGGTATAAGCTATGGGTTGTAATTTGCCCGCACTATTGACATGTTGCAAAACGCACCTGACCCCATACGCTGACGCATCGCATGTGAAAACTAGCTTTTTACCTGGGTCAAAGAAAGTCAAAACACTGTTGGAACACAGAAGGTTGCGTGCCTTATTGAAGGCACGTTCCTGGGTGTCCCCCCAAAACCAATCGCACCCCTTCCTGAGTAGCACGTGGAGAGGCTCCAGCAGCGTGCTTAAGTTCTGCATAAAGTTCCCAAAGTAATTGAGTAGCCCGAGAAAGGCGCGCAGTTCTGAGACATTCCGGGGCCTGGGTGCCAGGCGAATTGCTTCTGTTTTGGACTCTGTTGGGCGGATTCCATCAGCGGCAATCCTTCTGCCCAAAAATTCAACCTCGGGTGCGAGAAACAGGCACTTGGATTTCTTGACTCGTAGGCCTACCCGATTCAACAGCTTTAGTACTTCCTCCAAATTACGGAGATGGGAGTCGGTGTCCCTGCCCGTGATAAGTATGTGGTCTTGAAATACAACCGTCCCCGGGATGGACTTGAGCAGACTCTCCATGTTGCGCTGGAATATGGCAGCTGCCGACCTGATGCCGAATGGGCATCGATTGTACATGAAAAGGCCTCGATGTGCCTTGATGGTGTTGAGCAGCTTGGATTCCTCGGTCAATTCTTGCGTCATATACGCAGATGTGAAGTCTAATTTTGAGAAAAGTTTACCTACAGCCAATGTGGCAAATAAGTCTTCTGCTCTGGGCAGTGGGTACTGGTCCTGTAGGGAGACTCTGTTTATGGTAGATTTGTAGTCCCCACAGATTCGTACGGATCCATCAGGCTTCATGACTGGGACGATGGGACTTGCTCAGTCGCTAAATTCCACAGGTGATATAATGCCTTCCCGCAGAAGCCTGTCTAGTTCATGTTCAATCTTTTCCCTCATCACATAGGGTACAGCTCTGGCCTTGTGATGGACCGGTCTAGCATTCTGTGTGATGTAGATTTTGACGTTGGCCCCTTTGAAAGTGCCCACACCTGGCTGAAAGAGATGTTCAAATCACTTTATAACTGTTGAGCAGGAGGTCCGTTCCTCTAATGACATGGCATGGACATCATTCCATTTCCAGTTTAGTTTTGCAAGCTAGCTTCTCCCCAGCAGTGCTGGGGATCTCCGGGGACAATCCACAGGGGAATTTGGTTCACTGTCCCTTTGTGTGTGACAGAGAGCATGGCGCTGCCGAGGACTGGTACGATTTCTTTGGTATAGGTCCTTAGTGTGGTGTCGACCCTTGTGAGTTTTGGTCTGTCTCTTATGCGGCCACAGTTGTTCAAATTGTTGAGCGGCCATGAGAGATTGACTCGCTCCCGTATCCAGCTCCATATTGACAGATATCCCGTTGAGTAGGACCCTCATCATTATAGGAGGCGTCCTGTTGTAGGAGCAGCGGCCGTTGATCGTGTTGACCCGCTGTACACCGGTGTCCCGGCTACTGTCCCCACCATCTTCTGGTCCGCTTTTCGACCCATCTGATTCGTATACCAGCCGAGTTGCCGTTTTTTTGCACATGCGGGCCAAATGCCCTGTATATTCACAATTTCTGCAAACAGCCTGCTGAAATCGACATCCCCTTGATGAGTGCCCACCCCCACACCTCCAGCACAGACCTGTTCCATTGTTTAAAGAGTTTCCAAATAATGAGCTGCGTCTGGCTGATCTCTCTTGAGCTTCTCTCAGTTTGTAGTTGATTGCTCGCATTGTGGGTTGATGAGTTGTGAACGGCCGTTCCTGTGGCCCTTGATGGCTTCTGCCTGCTGTTGAGAGCCTGTTCTCCTGGTTTTGTCTGTGTGTGGGGGTAGCAGCTTGTTTAGTGCTGTGAACTTCTCGTTCCAATATTTTGTTAGTTGTCGTACTTGCATTGTAAATCAACCTCGTTTCTTCTTCCCCTACCAAGAATATCTGTGCAACCAGTGCTGCTGCCTCTAAGGTCAGGTTCTTGGTCTCTATGAGCTTTCGGAATATGCCTGCGTGGCTTATTCCTTCAATGAAAAAGTCTCTCAGCATTTCTCTCCTCAGTTCATCGGAGAACTCACATAAACTAGCCAACCTCCGAAGTTCCGCCACGAAGTCGGGTATGCTCTGGCCCACACAGCATCTGTAGTTGTAGAACCTGTGTCTGGCCATGTGTAGGCTGCTCGCTGGCTTCAGGTGGTCTCTTACCAGTGTGCTCAATTCTTCAAACGACTTGCTTACTGGTTTCTCGGGTGCCAACAGATCCTTCATTAAAGTGTATGTTTTTGAGCCACAGCTGGTCAAGAGATGGGCTCTTCTCTTGTTTGCCTTATCGTCGCCTAACCAGTCTTTGGTTACAAAGCTTTGCTGGAGCCTTTCTATAAAGTCCTCCCAATTGTCTCCCGCATTGTACTTTTCATCTGATCCGTTGTTCGCCATTCTGTGGATTCTGTAATCCCGTAACCCGTCGCCACTGTAAAGTCCTGTCCCCTCAGTACAGATTCACACGAGGCATGTAGTGAAGTCAAGGTCACTCTGGACCTGCACCTTTATTTCACAGCTCTGGAATGCTGCACTTGCCTGAGACCTGTCCTTATATACCTGTCTCTTGCAAGTGCACCCCTGGTGGTAAGGTATGCTGGTGGTTACAGGTCATATCTTATTACAGTCATGTATAGCATGTTAGGATACAGTTATATTTAATAATGTAAGATACATGACAGTAAATATGTGTGGCCTCACCAATACCCTGTATAACTGTAGCAAGACTTCTCTGCTTTTATACTCCATATTTGGCCATATGCTGCCCTGGAACCACTTCCTACCGTTGCTGGCCTTGGAATCATTGGCTGGCTGAGCGACTGCCCATCAAAGGGACTCAAAAGAATCATAGGCCTGGCCTTCTCACAGACCTTGCACAATTTGACAGCTGTCAGTCAACCTTCCTGCCTGAAAATACTCCTCAGATTGTCAGTTATGTGGGATGTTTGGATTGAACAGCTCTTCCTGAGAAACCCACTCATCCAATTCCAACTCTTTGAACAACCTGTCATGTTGGGCAGGCAGCTCTTGGGAACAGCACAAGTGTCTCTGTGCCCACCCTGCACCCAGCTCGGCCCCCACCCCTATGCCCAGCCCGGCCCCCCTCCGCACCATGCTCAGCCCGGCCCCTCCCCCCACCCCCGTGCCCAGCCCCTGGCCCCTCTGTCACCCATTACACTCCCTGGTTCAGGTATCTCCCTCGCTCCTCGCTTTGTCTGTCCGATTGTCATTATATGTGGCAGTGCAAGAGCCAAACTTATAATGATCCCATTTCTAATCTGATTTGAAACTGCAAAATGCGGCTCCAGTTTAAGTGTAATATGAGCTGAGTGGAATGATGTGGAAACGATGGGAAACACTGAGTGGCAGCAGTGTGTGCCCGGGCTGTGCTGACTGCCAGTGATGTGCTATCACCTGCCGATTCCAGTAACCATAGTACAAAGTACAGCAGGCTGCTCTCCTCTCATTCAAACAGGGAGGGAAGCACTCAACCCTTCCCACACTGGTACATCACGCACTGGGGGAACTGGCTATCAGAGTGGGGAGATTTGGCAAACTGTGTGAGGGTCAGGGAGGAGGGAATATCAACACGGGGTGGTGCATTTAACTCCCCCTCCCCCAGTGAACCAGCCAAAATGTGTAACTGACTTACAACAGTGAATGTAGATCAAAATTAGGCCTCCTGTTTTCAATTTGTGTTCACAGAGAGGCAGGGACGGGGGAGAGCTCTCGACAGCAGCACTCTATGCCCAGCTCCAGATATCCACCAAATTAGCAGCAGGTGCTTGTGGGGCTCTCTGTGTCCGTGCCCCAGTATCAGTACACAGGCTTTGTGCCGGCTCATTTATCAGCGGCCTTATGCTGTCAGGTCGGCCTTGGTCAGAAGCTTGACTGAAACTTCAACACCTTCATTTGGACCAGCAGTCGGCTCTGTGTGTGCATACACGTGTGTGAGGGGGGTTTCTGCTCTCTGCTTTGGGTTTGAGGCAAGCTTCCCGAGCTGGGAATGGTGCGAGCCACGTCTCATAACACTCTCCCCTTCTCCCCAACCCTCCTCTCCCCTCACCTCCCCTACCCACCGTCGTCTCCCCACACCCTCGTCTCCCCTCCCCCTCCCCCTCCCCACCCCCTCGTCTCCCCTCGTCTCCCCACCCCCTCGTCTCCCCATCCCCTCGTCTCCCCACCCCCTCGTCTCCCCACCCCCTCGTCTCCCCCTCCCCTCCCCCTCGTCTCCCCAACCCTCCTCTCCCCTCTCCTCCCCTACCCACCCTCGTCTCCCCTCCCCCTCCCCACATCCTCATCTCCCCACCCCCTCCCCCTCCCCACATCCTCATCTCCCCTCCCCCTCCCCCTCCCCACCCCCTCGTCTCCCCTCCCCCTCCCCCTCCCCACCCCCTCGTCTCCCCACACCCTCGTCTCCCCACCCCCTCGTCTCCCCACACCCTCGTCTCCCCACACCCTCGTCTCCCCACACCCTCGTCTCCCCACACCCTCGTCTCCCCACCCCCTCGTCTCCCCACACCCTCGTCTCCCCACACCCTCCCCCTCCCCACCCCCTCGTCTCCCCACCCCCTCGTCTCCCCTCCCCCTCCCCACATCCTCATCTCCCCACCCCCTCCCCTCCCCACACCCTCGTCTCCCCTCCCCCTCCCCACCCCCTCGTCTCCCCACCCCCTCGTCTCCCCACCCCCTCGTCTCCTCACCCCGTCGTCTCCCCACACCCTCGTCTCCCCTCCCCCTCCCCCGCTCCACCCCCTCGTCTCCCCTCCCCCTCCCCACCCCCTCGTCTCCCCACCCCCTCGTCGCCCCACACCCTCGTCGCCCCACACCCTCGTCTCCCCTCCCCCTCGTCTCCCCAACCCTCCTCTCCCCTCTCCTCCCCTACCCACCGTCTCCTCCCCTACCCACCGTCGTCTCCCCACCCCCTCGTCTCCCCACCCCCTCGTCTCCCCACCCCCTCGTCTTCCCTCCCCCTCGTCTCCCCTCCCCCTCCCCACCCCCTCCGTCTCCCCACCCCCTCGTCTCCCCACCCCCTCGTCTCCCCACCCCCTCATCTCCCCTCCCCCTCCCCCTCCCCGCCCCCTCGTCTCCCCGCCCCCTCGTCTCCCCACCCCTCGTCTTCCCTCCCCCTCGTTTTCCCTCCCCCTCGTCTCCCCTCCCCCACCCCCTCATCTCCCCACCCCTCGTCTCCCCTCCCCCTCGTCTCCCCTCCCCACCCCCTCATCTCCCCACCCCTCGTCTCCCCTCCCCCTCGTCTCCCCTCCCCACCCCCTCGTCTCCCCACCCCCTCATCTCCCCTCCCCCTCCCCCTCCCCGCCCCCTCGTCTCCCCGCCCCCTCGTCTCCCCGCCCCCTCGTCTCCCCACCCCTCGTCTTCCCTCCCCCTCGTTTTCCCTCCCCCTCGTCTCCCCTCCCCCACCCCCTCATCTCCCCACCCCTCGTCTCCCCTCCCCCTCGTCTTCCCTCCCCACCCCCTCGTCTCCTCACCCCCTCGTCTCCCTTCCTCCTCGTCTCCCCCCTCCCTATCCCACTTGCTTCCCCTCCCCCTCCCCTCCCCATCTCCTCCCCTCCCCCTCCCCTCCCCTCGTCTTGGGGGAATGACACTGCCCCCTGTGTCGTCCCCCCAAACTCCACACTGCCCCCTGTGTCGTCCCCCCAACCCCACACTGCCCCGTGTGTCGCTCATGGACCAGCTGCGTGTCAGCCAGGCGGAAGCCGATTTGTTTAATAAAGAGCGGCAGTTTTGCCGGGCCCTGCTTGTTGTGTCTCTGAGGTGAGGAGTGACCCGGGCAGGTCACAGTCCACAGGAAGCATGGATTCATTCCAGAACCATGCCGTTGCTTTCACAGGGCCTGGTGTCTTGGCTCCGATTTGAAGCAGTACGTCGCACGCGATTATGTCCCTATGCCTTGAAACAATGGGGTGGAATGCCAGCGTTCGAGCACTTACTGCGTCAGTCCGAGATTCCTGCCCTGGCTATTTAACGAGCTGTTACCCCGTTTATTTTAAACGCTGGTGTCTGAAGGTCTAAGTGTGTCTCCAGGACTTTGCCTTAACTGATCATATGCTCGCTGCAATATGGCCGTACAAAATACTGAGTAAGTGTTTTTCATTTAGATAATGTCGGAACGGGCGTTGCTGCATTGGATGGAGAATCAGATGGGTTCCCCTCCAGACACACGCTCCTGCCCTTCCAATACACACTGCAACAGCTCCATCACCCTGTCAACCCCATTACCTGCTCATTCATAAACTGTAGTGTGTGTGGGGGGAGGGGGGGGGAGGATTTTCACGTGTTTCCTCCTCCTCTTCCTCACTCAAGTTTTCTCCTATTTCTGGTGAAAAAAGAACTTGCATTTCTATAGCCTCTTTCACAACCTTGGGATGTAGTCACTGCTGTAATGTAGGAAACGAGGCAGCCAATTTGTGCATAGCAAGCTCCCACAATCAGCAATGTGATAATGACCAAATAATCTGTTTTTAGTGATGTCAATTGAAGGATAAATATTGGCCAGCACACTGGGGAGAACTCCCCTGTTATTCTTTGAAACAGCAGAAGCTCTGACCATCATTTTCCAATCCTCTCTGGCTACAGGTGTGGTGCTGGAGGACTGCTAATGTTGTACCCTTGTTTAAAAAAGGAGAAAGGGATAGACCGAGTAATTACAGGCCAGTCAGCCTAACCTCGGTGGGGGAAAATTATTGGAAAATTTCTGAGGGACAGGATAAATCTTTATTTAGAAAGACATGGATTAATCAAGGACAGTCAGCGTGGATTTGTTAAGGGAAGGTCATGTCTGACTAACTTGATTGAATCTTTTGAGGAAGTAACAAGGAGGGTCGATGAGGGCAGTGCGTATGATGTAGTGTATATGGATTTTAGCAAGGCTTTTGATGAGGTCCAACATGGCAGACTGGTCACGAAGGTAACCGGGGCTAAGTGGCAAGTTGGATCCAAAATTGGCTGAGGCAGGAAGCAAAGGGTAATGGTTGATAGGTGTTTTTGTGACTGGAAGGCTGTTTCCAATCGGGTTCTGCATGGCTCAGTTCTAGGTCCCTTGCTTTTTGTGGTATATATCAATGATTTAGGTCTCCAGTCGTCTTGGTTGATCCTTGCCACTGGACCAAGACCTCGCTCTGTCAAGCCCGTGTGGTGGCTGGTGTGCAACGGTCAACCCACGTTAAAAAAATCCACGGCATCTTCCACCCTTCAACATGTAGTTCGGGATCCGAAATATCAGGTCCTTCATTGTAACGCCTGTGAACTTTTTGATGTGGAAGCAAGTCATCCTCAATTCGAGGAGCCGCTTAAGAAGGGGAAGAGACTTGAATATAGGGGGTGTGATTAAGAAGTTTGCAGATGATACCAAAATAGGCCGTGTGGTTGATAATGAAGAAGAAAGCTGTGGACTGCAGGAAGATATCAATGAACTGGTCAGGTGGGCAGAACAGTGACAAATGGAATTTAATCCAGAGAAGTGTGAGGTAATGCATTTGGGGAGGTCTAACAAGGCAAGGGAATACACATTAAATAGTACGACACTGAGAAATGTAGAGAAACAAAGGGACCTTGGAGTGCAGGTCCACAGATCCCCGAAGGTAGCAGGCCAGGTGGGTAAGGTGGTTAAGAAGGCATACAGAATGCTTGCCTTTATTAACCGAGGCATAGAATGCAAGAGCAAGGAGGTTATGCTTGAACTGAATAAAATACTAGTTAGGCCACAGCTGGAGTACTGCGTGCAGTTCTGGTCATCACATTATAGGAAAGATGTGATTGCAGTAGAGAGGGTACAGAGTAGATTTACGAGGATGTTGCCTGGACTGGAGAATTTTGGCCATGAGGAATGATTGTATAGGCTGGGTTTGTTTTCTTTGGAACAGAGGAGGCTGAGGGGAGACCTTATTGAGGTGTATAAAATTATGAGGGACCTAGATAGAGTGGATAGGAAGGATTTAGTTCCCTTAGCAGAGGAGTCAACAACCAGGGGACATAAATTTAAAGTAATTGGTAGGAGGTTTAGAGGGGATTTGAGGGGAAATTTCTTTACCCAGAGGGTGGTGGGGGTCTGGAACTCACTGCCTGAAAGGGTGGTAGAGGCAGAAACCCTCACCACATTTAAACAGTACATGGATGTGCACCTGAAGTGCTGTAACCTGCAGGGCTACGGACCGAGAGCTGGAAAGTGGGATTAGGCTGGGTAGATTTTTGTCAATCGGCACAGACACGATGGGCCGAATGGCCTCCTTCTGTGCCTGTGCCGTAAATGTCTATGATTCTATGATAGAGTCGTGGGATCTTTTACATTCACTTGAGAGAGGAGACGGGGCCTCGGTTTAACATCTCATCCGAAAGATGGCACCCCCGACAGAACAGCCCTCCCTCAGTACTGCCCCTCCGACAGTGCAGCACTCCCTCAGTACTGCCCCTCCGACAGTGCAGCGCTCCCTCAGTACTGCCCTTCCGACAGTGCGGCGCTCCCTCAGTACTGCCCCTCCGACAGTGCAGCACTCCCTCAGTACTGCCTCTCCCACAGTACAGCGGTCCCTCAGTACTGCCCCTCCCACAGTGCAGCGCTCCCTCAGTATTGCGCTTGTGACAGTGCAGCACTCCCTCAGTACTGCCCCTCCGACAGTGCGGCACTCCCTCAGTACTGCCCCTCCGACAGTGCGGCACTCCCTCAGTACTGCCCCTCCGACAGTGCAGCTCTCCCTCAGTACTGCCCCTCCGACAGTGCAGCTCTCCCTCAGTACTGCATTGGCGTGTCAGCCTAGTGCTTAGATTTTTGTGCTCAAGTCTCAAGAACCCACAACCTTCTGACTCCGAGACGGGAGTGCAGCCACAGAGCCACAGTCATTGCCTCCTAGTGAAGATTTGGTGTTTGATTTGCTGCCCCCGGTATGTCCCCCCATTCGCTCTCTGTGCCACACTGTACCACAGCTGATACCATATGGGCCCCTGCGCCCTCTTGGTGCCACACTGTGTCAGTGCTTCAGCACGCTGGGAAATCTGAAAGCAATGAATCTGGTTACATTCTTTTCATTTAAAAAAAGTTGTTCTCTTTTTTGGCATGAACTTATTGTCTGAAGCAATTGTGTCTGGTTTGTTTAAAAGTTTCACATTCAGAAAGAAATAAGATACCCCAGCTGAGTGCACAGCTCTAGTTTGTATGGCTGTTTCCCTACTTATAGTGACCTCATACATCAGCATGTGTGTGTGTGTGGGTTTGTGAAGCTCTTGTTTTCTCAGTGGTTCTGTTTCTGAGTGTGTTAGTGAAGCACCTTGGGATATTTAACTATGTTATAACTATATCAATGCAAGTCTGTGGGCGCGGGTCGGGTCTGTCTGTGGGCGCGGGTCGGGTCTGTCTGTGGGCGCGTGTCGGGTCTGTCTGTGGGCACAGGTCGGGTCTGTCTGTGGGCACGGGTCGGGTCTGTCTGTGGGCACGGGTCGGGTCTGTCTGTGGGCACGGGTCGGGTCTGTCTCTGGGCACAGGTCGGGTCTGTCTGTGGGCACGGGTCGGGTCTGTCTGTGGGCACGGGTCGGGTCTGTCTGTGGGCACAGGTCGGGTCTGTCTGTGGGCACAGGTCGGGTCTGTCTGGGCGCGGGTCGGGTCTGTCTGTGGGCGCGGGTCGGGTCTGTCTGTGGGCACAGGTCGGGTCTGTCTGTGGGCGCGGGTCGGGTCTGTCTGTGGGCGCGGGTCAGGTCTGTCTGTGGGCGCGGGTCGGGTCTGTCTGTGGGCACGGGTCGGGTCTGTCTGTGGGCGTGGGTCGGGTCTGTCTCTGGGCACGGGTCGGGTCTGTCTGTGGGCGCGGGTCGGGTCTGTCTGTGAACGCGGGTCGGGTCTGTCTGTGAACGCGGGTCGGGTCTGTCTCTGGGCACAGGTCGGGTCTGTCTCTGGGCACAGGTCGGGTCTGTCTGTGGGCACAGGTCGGGTCTGTCTGTGAACGCGGGTCGGGTCCGTCTGTCTGTGGGCACAGGTCGGGTCTGTCTGTGGGCACAGGTCGGGTCTGTCTCTGGGCACAGGTCGGGTCTGTCTGTGAACGCGGGTCGGGTCCGTCTGTCTGTGGGCACAGGTCGGGTCTGTCTGTGGGCACAGGTCGGGTCTGTCTGTGAACGCGGGTCGGGTCTGTCTGTGAACGCGGGTCGGGTCTGTCTCTGGGCACAGGTCGGGTCTGTCTCTGGGCACAGGTCGGGTCTGTCTGTGGGCACAGGTCGGGTCTGTCTGTGAACGCGGGTCGGGTCTGTCTGTGGGCACAGGTCGGGTCTGTCTGTGGGCACAGGTCGGGTCTGTCTGTGGGCACAGGTCGGGTCTGTCTGTGAACGCGGGTCGGGTCTGTCTCTGGGCACAGGTCGGGTCTGTCTGTGAACGCGGGTCGGGTCCGTCTGTCTGTGGGCACAGGTCGGGTCTGTCTGTGGGCACAGGTCGGGTCTGTCTGTGGGCGCGGGTCGGGTCTGTCTGTGGGCACAGGTCGGGTCTGTCTGTGGGCACAGGTCGGGTCTGTCTGTGGGCGCGGGTCGGGTCTGTCTGTGGGCGCGGGTCGGGTCTGTCTGTGGGCGCGGGTCGGGTCTGTCTGTGGGCGCGGGTCGGGTCTGTCTGTGGGCGCGGGTCGGGTCTGTCTGTGGGCGCGGGTCGGGTCTGTCTGTGGGCGCGGGTCGGGTCTGTCTGTGGGCGCAGGTCGGGTCTGTCTGTGGGCGCGGATCGGGTCTGTCTGTGGGCGCGGGCCCTGTCTGTCTGGGGGCGCGGGCCCTGTCTGTCTGGGTGTGCGGGCTCTGTCTGGTGGTGCAGGTTCTGTCTGTCTGGGGGCATGGGTCAGTCTCTGAGTGCATGGCAGCTGCCTCGATATCTCATGTACATATGTCCGACCTTGCTGAGTGTTTAGGCAGCCCTGAGTGGGGGTTTTGATCAGTGGGCACACGAGATCAGAGTTGGAGAGTTGAAGGTGGTTTATTTTGATGATTACGGTACTGTTGATGTGGGATGGTGTTAACCTCCATTGCACTCTGTCTACAGCGCCTTGCTGCCAGGTCTCATCGTCAGGTGGCACCACACCCAGGTCCCACTTGTTTCTGCCTCATTCACTCGCTTCATGTCACTCATTAAAGTCACAATTTGGATCACAGGCACAGTCCCCATGGGAGGGGTGAGAGGGCACTGTGCGGTGATAGCTGGCCACCCACATCCCTCGCATTAGAACATAAGAATTAGGAACAGGAGTAGGCCATCTAGCCCCTCGAGCCTGCTCCGCCATTCAACAAGTTCATGGCTGATCTGGCCGTGGACTCAGCTCCACTTACCCGCCCGCTCCCCGTAACCCTTAATTCCCTTATTAGTTAAAAATCTATCTATCTGTGACTTGAACACATTCAATGAGCTAGCCTCAACTGCTTCCTTGGGCAGAGAATTCCACAGATTCACAACCCTCTGGGAGAAGAAATTCCTTCTCAACTCGGTTTTAAATTGGCTCCCCTGTATTTTGAGGCTGTGCCCCCTAGTTCTAGTCTCGCCGACCAGTGGAAACAACCTCTCTGTCTCTATCTTGTCTATCCCTTTCATTATTTTAAATGTTTCTATAAGATTACCCCTCATCCTTCTGAACTCCAACGAGTAAAGACCCAGTTTACTCAATCTATCATCATAAGGTAACCCCCTCATCTCCGGAATCAGCCTAGTGAATCGTCTCTGTACCCCCTCCAAAGCTAGTATATCCTTCCTTAAGTAAGGTGACCAAAATTGCATGCAGTACTCCAGGTGCGGCCTCACCAATACCCTGTACAGTTGCAGCAGGACCTCCCTGCTTTGGTACTCCATCCCTCTCGCAATGAAGGCCAACATTCCATTCGCCTTCCTGATTACCTGCTACACCTGCAAACTAACTTTTTGGGATTCATGCACAAGGACCCCCAGGTCCCTCTGCACCTCAGCATGTTGTAATTTCTCCCCATTCAAATAATATTCCCTTCTACTGCTTTTTTTTCCAAGGTGGATGACCTCACACTTTCCGACATTGTATTCCATCTGCCAAACCTTAGCCCATTTGCTGAACCTATCCAAATCTCTATGCAGCCTCTCTGTGTCCTCTACACAACCCGCTTTCCCACTAATCTTTGTGTCATCTGCAAATTTTGTTACACTACACTCTGTTCCCTCTTCCAGGTCATCTATGTATATTGTAAACAGTTGTGGTCCCAGCACCGATCCCTGTGGCACACCACTAACCACCGATTTCCAACCCGAAAAGGACCCATTTATCCCGACTCTCTGCTTTCTGTTCGCCAGCCAATTCTCTATCCATGCTAATACATTTCCTCTGACTCCGCGTACCTTTATCTTCTGCAGTAACCTTTTGTGTGGCACCTTATCGACTGCCTTTTGGAAATCTAAATACACCACATCCATCGGTACACCTCTATCCACCATGCTCGATATATCCTCAAAGAATTCCAGTAATTAGTTAAACATGATTTCCCCTTCATGAATCCATGCTGCGTCTGCTTGATTGCACTATTCCTATCTAGATGTCCCGCTATTTCTTCCTTAATGATAGCTTCAAGCATTTTCCCCACTACAGATGTTAAACTAACCGGCCTATAGTTGCCTGCCTTTTGTCTGCCCCCTTTTCTAAACAGAGGTGTTACATTAGCTGCTTTCCAATCCGCTGGTACCTCCCCAGAGTCCAGAGAATTTTGGTAGATTATAACCAATGCATCTGCTATCGCACTTGCTAGCAGCTTGGTTCAGCGAGTAGCACCCTCATCGGTGAGTCAGACGGTTGTGGGTTCAAGTCCTGTTGCAGGATTTGAGATCGTGAGCTAGCCTTGACAGGTGCTGCCGCTTAGATGTGGCTTAAACCGAGGCCTTGTCTGCCTATTAAAGCCACAAGCAGGAGATGATATGGTTGGTGTTCAGGCAGATTGAGATCAAATGGATGGAAGGTCCTTCATCTGAACTGATGCACATCTTTATCGATAATGTAATTGTGTTTTGAAGGTGCCACATAAAAGGTTACTGCACAAGATAAAAGTTCACTGGGTTGGGGGTGATATATTAGCATGGATGGAGGATTGGCTAACTAACAGAAAACAGAGAGTCAGGATAAATGGTTCATTCTCGGGTTGGCAACCAGTAACTAGTGGGGTGCCGCAGGGATCAGTGCTGGGACCCCAACTATTTACAATCTATATTAACGACTTGGAAGAAGGGACTGAGTGTAATGTAGCCAAGTTTTCTGATAATACAAAAATGGGAGGAAAAGCAATGTGTGAGGAGGACACAAAACATCTGCAAAAGGACATAGACAGGCTAAGTGAGTGCGCAAAATTTTGGCAGATGGAGTATAATGTTGGAAAGTGTGAGGTCATGCACTTTGGCAGAAGAAAAATCAAAGAGCAAGTTATTATTTAAATGGAGAAAGATTGCAAAGTGCCGCAGTACAGCGGGACCTGGGGGTACTTGTGCATGAAACACAAAAGGATAGTATGCAGGTACAGCAAGTGATCAGGAAAGCCAATAGTATCTTGATCTTTATTGCAAAGGGGTGGCAGTATAAAAGCAGGGAAGTCTTGCTACAGCTATATAAGGTGGCCACACCTGGAATACTGTGTGCAGTTTTGGTTTCCATATTTACGAAACGATATACTTGCTTTGGAGGCAGTTCAGAGAAGGTTCACTCGGTTGATTCCGGAGATGAGGGTGTTGACGTATGAGGAAAGGTTGAGTAGGTTGGGCCTCTACTCATTGGAATTCAGAAGAATGTTGTGCAAAATCAAAGCACATGGTATTGGGGAACTGGTTGGCAGACAGGAAGCAGAGAGTCGGGATCAACGGGTCCTTTTCAGAATGGCAGGCAGTAACTAGTGGAGTACCGCAGGGACCCCAGCTCTTTACAATATACATTAATGATTTGGATGAAGGAATTGAGTGTAATATCTCCAAGTTTGCAGATGACACTAAGCTGGGTGGCGGTGTGAGCTGTGAGGAGGACGCTAAGAGGCTGCAGGGTGACTTGGACAGGTTAGGTGAGTGGGCAAATGCATGGCAGATGCAGTATAATGTGGATAAATGTGAGGTTATCCATTTTGGGGGCAAAAACACGAAGGCAGAATGTTATCTGAATTGCGGCAGACTAGGAAAAGGGGAGGTGCAACGAGACCTGGGTGTCATGGTTCATCAGTCACTGAAAGTTGGCACGCAGGTACAGCAGGCGGTGAAGAAGGCAAATGGTATGTTGGCCTTCATAGCTAGGGGATTTGAGTATAGAAGCAGGGAGGTCTTACTGCAGTTGTACAGGGCCTTGGTGAGGCCTCACCTGGAATATTGTGTTCAGTTTTGGTCTCCTAATCTGAGGAAGGACGTTCTTGCTATTGAGGGAGTGCAGTGAAGGTTCACCAGACTGATTCCAGGGATGGCTGGGCTGTCATATGAGGAGAGACTGGATCAACTAGGCCTTTATTCACTGGAGTTTAGAAGGATGAGAGGGGATCTCATAGAAATATATAAGATTCTGACGGGACGGGACAGGTTAGATGAGGGAAGAATGTTCCCGATGTTGTGGAAGTCCAGAACCAGGGGACATAGTCTTAGGAGAAGGGGTGGGCCATTTAGGACTGAAATGAGGAGAAACTTCTTCACTCAGAGAGTTGTTAACCTGTGGAATTCCCTGCCGCAGAGAGTTGTTGATGCCGGTTCATTGGATATATTCAAGAGGGAGTTAGATATGGCTCTTAAGGTTAAGGGGATCAAGGGGTATGGTGAGAAAGCAGGAATGGGGTACTGAAGTTGCATGTTCAGCCATGAACTCATTGAATGGTGGTGCAGGCTCGAAGGGCCAAATGGCCTACTCCTGCACCTATTTTTCCATGTTTCTGTGTTTCTTTGAATGAGAGGTGATCTTATCGAAATGTATAAAATTATGAGGGGGCTTGACAAGGTGGATGCAGAGAGGATGTTTCCACTGATGGGGGAGACTAGAACTAGAGGGCATGATCTTAGAATATGGAGCCGCCCATTTAAAACTGAGATGAGGAGAAATTTCTTCTCTGTGGAATTAGCTGTCTCCGAGAGCTGTGGAAGCTGGGACATTGAATAAATTTAAGACAGAAATAGACAGTTTCTTAAACGATAAGGGGATAAGGGGTTATGGGGAGCAGGCGGGGAAGTGGAGCTGAGTCCATGATCGGATCAGAGCCCCCAGGCTCGAGGGGCTGTGTGGTCCACTTTTGTTCCGATTTCTTATGTTCTTATGTTTTAATTTCCGTTGATGGAAATTGAGCAGAGGTGGTGATGGGGACATCTGATAGAGGTGTTGAGAATTATGAGGTGAATCAGGAAAAGCTATTTCCACTGGTCAGTCAGCCGGTAACTCGAGAGGAAAAATACAATATCATTGCCAGGACAGAATGCCCAACCAGAAACTGGGATCGATCAGAACCTATAATAGCTTTTAAATGGGACGTGGATAAATACTTGAAAAAGAAAAATGTAAAAGATATGGGGAAAGGACGGGCGAATGGGGCTGAGGGGGTACAAATTGTGAGGTGCTGCACCAGGAGTGTATATGGCTACATTTGAGAGCAAGGTGTTTTCTGTCCATTGATGGTGAAGCTTGAGAGCTGGGAGAGCACTGTCTAATGGTAGATGAAGTTGTGTGTGAAGTGGAGCACAACTGGTCAGCACAGTCGCCGTGACCTATGGACCAGCGAGTGGCCAGAGGGCACCCAGGCTGTTAGCCAGTACCTGGGCAGCGGGTGAACTATCAGATCCCAAGGCAGTCGCCACAGGCTCCACCCTCGAGACATTCACAATTACTGCGAATCTGAAATAAGACCGGA
Source organism: Pristiophorus japonicus (assembly GCF_044704955.1). NCBI lineage: Eukaryota > Metazoa > Chordata > Chondrichthyes > Pristiophoridae > Pristiophorus > Pristiophorus japonicus. The sequence goes on along the minus strand of NC_091980.1, from coordinate 314,593,265 downwards.
GAAGGCGGCACGTACAAAGCATCTGGGAGGGAAAGGCAGGTTCGCCCTCTGATGACCTGTCTGACCTAAAACACTAATGGCTCTCTTTCAGCTGGTGTCAGACTGTTGTGTGTTTCCAGCACTTTTGTGTTTTATGCCAAATACAACCAGTTTTCTGGGAAGTTGTGTAAATTTTACAACTAAGATGATTCATATATTCTTCAATAACATTCTTCCTTTCTTCGCCAGTCTCTCCCTTCCTCCTCTTTCAAGGTCCAGGGGTGGTGGTACAGTCCACCAGGTGCTGGTTACCTTGCTCAATTTACCACTCTTCACATGTGAGCCTGGCTATTCGACTGTGGAAGGCCTCCCAGTGAAGCCTGGTCCCCTTGTCGCCCTACATCCCCATCCACGCACATCCCAGCAGCAGTGAGTAGCTGGGGATCAGAGGCACGAACCGCAGGTAACTTTTGTCAGCCTCAGTGGGTACCAGTCATGCCTCTGAGACAGAAGGTTATGAGTTCATGACCCACTCCAGAGACTTGAACACATCATCCAGGCTGACACTCCCAGTGCACTGTTGAGGGAGTGCTGCACTGTCAGAGGGTCAGTACTGAGGGAGCACCGCACTGTCGGTGGCGCATCTTTTGGATGTGATGTTTAACCGAGTCTGCTCTCTCAGGTGGGCGTAAAAGATCCCATGGCACTATTTCGAAGAAGAGCAGGGGAGTTATCCCCGGCGTCCTGGCTAATATCTATCCCTCAATCAAGATAACAAGAACAGATTATCTGGTTATTGTCACGTTGCTGTTTGTGGGAGCTTGCTGTGCGCAAATTGGCTCCCTCCCCACCTCTGTCCCAGGTGTGGCGACATCATCAGACTCTCCATGTCCTCCAGCACAGTGATAGGACAAAGCTCACATTCAATGTCCCGAGCAGCGAATATTGATGGACAGCGGGTGGGAGGAGTGTCGGGGAGATTGGTGAGACGACCGAAAACTGATTGTCGGGTCTGACTCCGCAAATCTATGTTGTCGATGCGAGAAAGTTAACTGCAACCAGGTGGATATCTCCACCCTCCCTCCCTCCCTCCCTCCCAGCTACAGTAAGAAGCATCCTTGGTGAGGCGTCAGCGAGTATAAAGGGAAGTGTCTGGAGACTGTGCTGCTGCTGTTGCAGTGTGTTTGACTCCAGTGCTGGGTGCCAAAGCAAACAGTGATCCTTCTTTGACGGGGCTTGATGGAATGTGAGCAATGTGGAGCAGTTATTAGATAATGGGTCTGGAGCAGGACGCTATCATTCACGCCAGTGGAATGCGCGCCGTGTGCCAGTGAGGAAGGCACACCTTTCAAATTAATCATGACCTGGGGCATTCCTGATCCGCGGAATGTGCCGCGAGACGCAGGTTTGCTACAGATGGTGTTGGTATTCAGTCCCGGTCTTGCCACAGGAGCCCCTCACCCCACCACCGGCAACTTTGAGGGGTACATGCTTCTCCTGTTTATCGCAGTCCCGCTCTCTGAAACCCGATAGCCGGCTGATCTCATGCAGAAACCCGACCTGTAAGTCAGTGGTATACACGGTGGGAGGATTACAGCAGCACATGATCACTGGAGCCCAGCCAGCGTGGCCGGCTGGGACTTGGAGAGAGGAGAATAGCAAGAAATAATCCCTTGGACGCGCTCACAGCAAATGCTGAACATACGCGGCAGGTCAGACAGCACCTGAGAGAGCGAGCTGGAGCAGCTTCACACTGGGAGCGGGGTGAATCGGGCCGTGACACTGACACCCACCTGCCCGTTCTCATTCCGCACACTGTCAGGCCTGCTGCGTGTTTTCAGCGGGCTGGCCTTTCAGTGGCTATGGGAAAAGGGCGGGCTCGCGGGATCAAGGCTGCATTTGCCAGCCGTGGCGCATTGGGCAGCACTCTCGCTTCTGAAGCAAGTCCCACACCAGAGACTTGAGCACATAATCCAGGCTGACAATTCTAGTGCAGTATGGAGGGAGTGCTGCACTGTCGGAGGGTCAGTACTGAGGGAGCACTGCACTGTCGGAGGGGCAGTACTGAGGGAGCACTGCACTGTCGGAGGGTCAGTACTGAGGGAGCACTGCACTGTCGGAGGGGCAGTACTGAGGGAGCGCTGCACTGTCGGAGGGTCAGTACTGAGGGAGCACTGCACTGTCGGAGGGGCAGTACTGAGGGAGCGCTGCACTGTCGGAGGGGCAGTACTGAGGGAGCGCTGCATTGTCGGAGGGGCAGTACTGAGGGAGCGCTGCACTGTCGGAGGGGCAGTACTGAGGGAGCACTGCATTGTCGGAGGGTCAGTACTGAGGGAGCGCTGCATTGTCGGAGGGGCAGTACTGAGGGAGCGCCGCACTGTTGGAGGGGCAGTAATGAGGGAGTGCTGCACTGTTGGAGGAGCAGTACTGAGGGAGTGCCGCACTGTCGGAGGGGCAGTACTGAGGGAGCGCCGCACTGTTGGAGGGGCAGTAATGAGGGAGTGCTGCACTGTTGGAGGAGCAGTACTGAGGGAGCGCTGCACTGTTGGAGGGGCTGTACTGAGGGAGTGCTGCACTGTCGGAGGGGCAGTACTGAGGGAACGCCGCACTGTCGGAGGGGCAGTACTGAGGGAATGCCGCACTGTCGGAGGGGCAGTACTGAGGGAGTGACACACTGTCGGAGGAGCAGTACTGAGGGAATGCCGCACTGTCGGAGGGGCAGTACTGAGGGAGTGCTGCACTGCCAGAGGGGCAGTACTGAGGGAGTGACACACTGTCAGATGCCGTCTTTTGGATGAGACATTAAACTGATGTTTGCTCTATTGAGTGACCGTAAAAGATCCCATGGCACTATTCAAAGGAGTGCAGGGGAGTTCTCCGCAGTGTTGGTGAGAGCTTGCTGTGTGCAAATTGGCTGTCGCGTTTCCTACCTTCCAACCGTGTCTACACTTCCAAGTACTGTACGCGGTCTGGGAGGTCGTGAGATAGTGAAAGGTGCTCTAGAAATGCTAATTCATTCCTGGATCCTTGCCGCTCGTATGGAGGATGAACCCCAACAGGGCCTTGTTGGGCAAGTGATGATTCTGTCTATTCATTTCGATGTTAACGACAGGAATGATCGCTGTCAAGTTTCTAAAATCGGATTTTGTAATTTTCTTTTGCTAACTGTTTGTAACTAAACATGCCCGGCCCCCTCACTCCCCTCACCACGGACTCCCCCAGCTCACCACCTTGGTCAGTCGCAATCATTTATTTCACCTGGAAACACTCGATACTCCTCCCCCACACACTGACCCCTCCCCCACACACTGACCCCTCCCCCACACACTGACCCCTCCCCCACACACTGACCCCTCCCCCACACACTGACCCCTCCCCCACACACTGACCCCTCCCCCACACACTGACCCCTCCCCCACACACTGACCCCTCCCACACACACTGACCCCTCCCACACACACTGACCCCTCCCCCACACACACTGACCCCTCCCCCACACACTGACCCCTCCCCCACACACTGACCCCTCCCCCACACACTGACCCCTCCCCCACACACTGACCCCTCCCCCACACACTGACCCCTCCCCCACACACTGACCCCTCCCCCACACACTGACCCCTCCCGCCCCACACACTGACCCCTCCCGCCCCACACACTGACCCCTCCCGCCCCACACACTGACCCCTCCCCCACACACTGACCCCTCCCCCACACACTGACCCCTCCCCCACACACTGACCCCTCCCCCACACACTGACCCCTCCCGCCCCACACACTGACCCCTCCCGCCCCACACACTGATCCCCCTCCCCCACTCACTGACCCCTCCCCCACACACTGACCCCTCCCCCACACACACTGACCCCACCCCCACACACTGACCCCTCCCCCACACACTGACCCCTCCCCCACACACTGACCCCTCCCGCCCCACACACTGATCCCCCTCCCCCACACACTGATCCCCCTCCCCCACACACTGATCCCCCTCCCACACACACTGACCCCTCCCACACACACTGACCCCTCCCCCACACACACTGACCCCTCCCCCACACACACTGACCCCTCCCCCACACACTGACCCCTCCCCCACACACTGACCCCTCCCCCACACACTGACCCCTCCCCCACACACTGACCCCTCCCCCACACACTGACCCCTCCCCCACACACACTGACCCCTCCCCCACACACTGATCCCTCCCCCACACACTGACCTCTCCCCCACACACTGACCCCTCCCCCACACACTGACCCCTCCCACACACACTGACCCCTCCCCCACACACTGACCCCTCCCCCACACACTGACCCCTCCCCCACACACTGACCCCTCCCCCCCATACACTGACCCCTCCCCCACACACTGACCCCTCCCCCACACACTGACCCCTCCCCCACACACTGACACCTCCCCCACACACTGACCCCTCCCCCACACACTGACCCCTCCCCCACACACTGACCCCCCCCCACACACTGACCCCCCCCCCCACACACTGACCCCTCCCCCACACACTGACCCCTCCCCCACACACTGACCCCTCCCCCACACACTGACCCCTCCCCACACACTGATCCCCCTCCCCCACACACTGACCACTCCCCCACACACACTGACCCCTCCCCCACACACTGACCCCTCCCCCACACACACTGACCCCTCCCCCACACACTGATCCCCCTCCCCCACACACTGACCCCTCCCCCACACACACTGACCCCTCCCCCACACACTGACCCCTCCCCCACACACTGATCCCCCTCCCCCACACACTGATCCCCCTCCCCCACACACTGACCCCTCCCCCACACACTGACCCCTCCCCCACACACTGACCCCTCCCCCACACACTGATCCCCCTCCCCCACACACTGATCCCCCTCCCCCACACACTGACCCCTCCCCCACACACTGACCCCTCCCCCACACACTGACCCCTCCCCCACACACTGACCCCTTCCCCACACACTGACCCCTTCCCCACACACTGACCCCTTCCCCACACACTGACCCCTCCCCCACACACTGACCCCTCCCCCACACACTGATCCCCCTCCCCCACACACTGACCCCTCCCCCACACACTGACCCCTCCCCCACACACTGACCCCTCCCCCACACACACTGACCCCTCCCCCACACACTGACCCCTCCCCCACACACTGACCCCTCCCCCACACACTGATCCCCCTCCCCCACGCACACTGACCCCTCCCCCACACACTGACCCCTCCCCCACACACTGACCCCTCCCCCACACACTGACCCCTCCCGCCCCACACACTGACCCCTCCCGCCCCACACACTGATCCCCCTCTCCCACACACTGATCCTCCTCCCCACACACACTGACCCTTCCCCCCCACACACTGACCCCTCCCCCACACACTGACCCCTCCCCCACACACTGATCCCACTCCCCCACACACTGACCCCTCCCCCACACACTGACCCCTCCCCCACACACTGGCCCCTCCCACACACACTGACCCCTCCCCCACACACTGACCCCTCCCCCACACACTGACCCCTCTCCCACACACTGATCCCCCTCTCCCACACACTGATCCCCCTCCCCCACACACACTGACCCCTCCCCCACACACTGACCCCTCACCCACACACTGACCCCTCCCCCACACACTGACCCCTCCCCCACACACTGACCCCTCCCCCACACACTGATCCCACTCCCCCACACACTGACACCTCCTCCACACACACTGACCACTCCCCCACACACTGACCCCTCCCCCATACACTGATCCCCCTCCCCCACACACTGACCCCTCCCCCACACACTGACCCCTCCCCCACACACTGATCCCACTCCCCCACACACACTGACCACTCCCCCACACACACTGACCACTCCCTCCCACACACTGACCCCTCCCCCACACACTGATCCCCTTCCCCCACACACACTGACCCCTCCCCCACACACTGACCCCTCCCCCACACACTGACCCCTCCCCCACACACTGACCCCTCCCCCACACACTGACCCCTCCCCCACACACTGACCCCTCCCCCACACACTGATCCCACTCCCCCACACACTGACCACTCCCCCACACACACTGACCACTCCCTCCCACACACTGACCCCTCCCCCACACACTGACCCCTCCCCCACACACTGACCCCTCCCCCACACACTGACCCCTCCCCCACACACTGACCCCTCCCCCACACACTGATCCCACTCCCCCACACACTGACCACTCCCCCACACACACTGACCACTCCCTCCCACACACTGACCCCTCCCCCACACACTGACCCCTCCCCCACACACTGATCCCTCCCCCACACACTGACCCCTCCCCCACACACTGATCCCACTCCCCCACACACTGTTCCCCCTCCCCCACACACACTGACCCCTCCCCCACACACTGACCCCTCCCCCACACACTGATCCCCCTCCCCCACACACACTGACCCCTCCCCCACACACTGATCCCCCTCCCCCACACACTGACCCCTCCCCCACACACTGATCCCACTCCCCCATACACACTGACCCCTCCCCCACACACACTGACCCCTCCCCCACACACACTGACCCCTCCCCCACACACACTGACCCCTCCCCCACACACACTGACCCCTCTCCCACACACTGACCCCTCCCCCGCACACACTGATCCCCCTCCCCCACACATACTGACCCCTCCCCCACACACTGACCCCCCCGCACACACACTGACCCCTCCCCACACATTGATCCCCCTCCCCCACACATTGATCCCCCTCCCCCACACACACTGACCCCTCCCCCACATACTGATCCTCCTCCCCACACACACTGACCCCTCCCCCCACACACTGACCACTCCCCCACACACTGACCCCTCCCCCCACACACTGACCCCTCCCCCCACACACTGACCCCTCTCCCCACACACTGACCCCGCCCCCACACACTGACCCCGCCCCCACACACTGACCCCTCCCCCACACACTGACCCCTCCCCCACACACTGACCCCTCCCCCACACACAGACCCCTCCCCCACACACTGACCCCTCCCCCACACACTGACCCCTCCCCCACACACTGGCCCCTCCCCCACACACTGGCCCCTCCCCCACACACTGACCCCTCCCCCACACACTGACCCCTCCCCCACACACACACCCCTCCCCCACACACACACCCCTCCCCCACACACACACCCCTCCCCCACACACACACCCCTCCCCCACACACACACCCCTCCCCACACACACTGACCCCTCCCCACACACACTGACCCCTCCCCACACACACTGACCCCTCCCCACACACACTGACCACTCCCCCCACACAGACCCCGCCCCACACACACTGATCCCTCCCCCCACACACTGATCCCTCCCCCCACACACTGACCTCTCCCCCATACACACTGATCCCTCCCCCACATACACTGACCCCTCCCCCACACACACCCCTCCCCCACACACACACCCCTCCCCACACACACTGACCCCTCCCCACACACACTGACCCCTCCCCCCACACACTGATCCCTCCCCCCACACACTGATCCCTCCCCCCACACACTGATCCCTCCCCCCACACACTGACCCCTCCCCCATACACACTGATCCCTCCCCCACATACACTGACCCCTCCCCCACATACACTGACCACTCTCCCACACAGACCCCTCTGCCGACACACTGACCCCTCAGCCCACACACTGAACACCCCCCCCCCCACGCACACTGACTCCTCCCCTCACACACACTGCCCCTCCCCCAGCTCAGATTCCCCACATCCCCCAGCACAGATTACCTTTCCTTGGCACGAATTCCCACCCTCCCCAGCCCCATTAGCTGCTGGCTTCACTCCACCCGAATGTACGGGTGGTTTTATTCCATGCCAGCGACTGTTTTCCTGTCCACATTGGCTTCATTCCCCGACGTGGGGCAAGGCGTGAGGCAAGGGCCTTAGACCCACAGCTTCCTTCGTGACCAGATCATGTTACAAGAGCTGAAATATCTCCTCTGGCAGAAGCCCATGACAGTTCTGCCCTCTCTTTGCCCAGGGTCTCACGTCCCCATGTTATTGACCAATATCAACAAAGCACAGTCAGGTTGGTGCGTTTCCTAATCCACCCAGACCATTCAGGCCCAGTTTCCCTGGTCTGTTGCCCCAAATCCCTTTAACTCCCCTTCGGCAGCACCTCCTAAACCCGCGACCTCTACCACCTAGAAGGACAAGGGCAGCAGGCGCATGGGAACACCACCACCTCCACGTTCCCCTCCCAGTCACACACCATCCCGACTGGGAAATATATCGGCCGTTCCTTCATCGTCGCTGGGTCACAATCCTGGAACTCCCTCCCTAACAGCACTGTGGGAGCACCTTCACCACACGGGCTGCAGCGGTTCAAGAACAAATGCAATAAATGCTGGCCTTGCCAGCGACACCGACAATCCGTGTCCCATTTAAATTGCTCTATATATAGGACACATGAAAGTGTCATAGGAGTATATAGCATAGCCTCAGTGTTAATTCGCATCTTTGCATGGCTACACTGGATTTGAAATATGCGCAGTTCCACATTGTGCCTGCCCTCCATCACAGCGTGTGTGGAAATAGTTAGATGCTATGTTTGGCTGCAGGCTTGTCTCAGCTCGGCAGAGAGGTATTGTACAGCATACAAGAACTCCCTGCGGAACCAGAAGGATATTTTGTAGTGGGAAACGTCTCTCAGGTTTCCCCGAGATTTCATGGACCAGCTATGTGTGGTATTTTTGTAGAAACATAAGAACGTGTTATTTTAAATTAAAAAGCAGAGTAATCGCAGATACTCACCATCAAGCAGCAAAGTCCGCTTGTCACTCAGGGAAAGGCATTGGAAGATTGAAAAAGAGCAGCATGAGTGTTAGGTGATCACACACGTTATAGGTGAATTCTAAGCTCTTCACAGTGAAGCAAAGCAGAGCGCCTTTTATTCTGAAACACTCCCAGGGCAGGTACAGCACGGGGTTAGATACAGAGTAAAGCTACCTCTACACTGTCCAATCGAACACTCCCAGGGCAGGTACAGCACGGGGTTAGATACAGAGTAATGCTCCCTCTACACTGTACCAGCAAACACTCCCAGGGCAGGTACAGCACGGAGTTAGATACAGAGTAAAGCTCCCTCTACACTGTCCCATCAAACACTCCCAGGGCAGGAGCAGCACACAATAACTAAATGGTTATGCACTAGCTTTGTCTGCTACTTCACAGGTAGAAAGTGGCTCTGGATGATGATCCTATTTGCCCTGCTCGCTGTCCCTGTAGCCCTTTTCGGGAAGACTGCGAAATGAGTTGTGAATTGAGCAGCGATGAGCTCTGGATCCGAAGGCAAAGAATCCCAAGGCAAAAAACAAAAAGGGCCACATTACAACAAAATTCTAAAGAGGCAAGGTGTGTTAAAAAGACAAGCTGAAGGCTCTGTGCCTCAATGCAAGGAGTATTCGGAATAAGGTGGACGAATTAACTGCGCATGGATACGATGTAATTGGCATCACGGAGACATGGCTCCAGGGTGACCAAGGCTGGGAACTCAACATCCAGGGGTATTCAACGTTTAGGAAGGATAAACAGAGAGGAAAAGGAGGTGGGGTGGCGTTGCTGGTTAAAGAGGAAATGAACGCAATAGTAAGGAAGGACATTAGCTTGGATGATGTGGAATCGGTATGGGTGGAGCTGCGGAATACCAAAGGGCAGAAAACACTAGTGGGAGTTGTGTACAGACCTCCAAACAGTAGTAGTGAGGTTGGGGAAAGCATAAAACAACAAATAAGGGATGTGTGCAATAAAGAAAGGTACAGCATTTATCATGGGCAACTTTAATTTACATATAGCTTGGGCTAACCAAACTGGTAGCAATGCGGTGGAGGAGGATTTCCTGGAGTGTATTAGGGATGGTTTTCTGGACCAATATGTGGAGGAACCGACTAGAGAGCTGGCCATCCTAGACTGGGTGATGTGTAATGAGAAAGGACTAATTAGCAATCTTGTTGTGCGAGGCCCCTTGAGGAAGAGTGACCATACATGGTAGAATTCTTTATTAAGATTGAGAGTGACACAGTTAATTCAGAAACTAGGGTCCTAAACTTAAGGAAAGCTAACTTCGATGGCATGAGGCGTGAATTGGCTAGAATAGACTGGCAAATGATACTTAAAGGGTTGACGGTGGATAGGCAATGGCAAACATTTATAGATCACATGGATGAACTTCAACAGTTGTACATCCCTGTCTGGAGTAAAAATAAAACAGGGAAGGTGGCTCAACCGTGGCTAACAAGGGAAATTAAGGATAGTGTTAGATCCAAGGAAGAGGCATATAAATTGGTAGCAAACCTGAGGACTGGGAGAAATTTGGAAATCAGCAGAGGAGGACAAAGGGTATAATTAGGAGGGGGAAAATAGAGTATGAGAGGAAGCCTGCCAGGAACATAAAAACTGACTGCAAAAGCTTCTATAGATATGTGAAGAGAAAAAGATTGGTGAAAACAAATGTAGGTCCCTTGCAGTCGGACTCAGGTGAATTAATAATGGGGAGCAAAGAAATGGCAGACCAATTGAACAAATACTTTGGTTCTGTCTTCACAAATGATCTTCCAGATGTACTAGGGGACCGAGGGTCGAGTGAGAAGAAGGAACTGAAGGATATCCTTATTCGGCGGGAAATTGTGTTGGGATAATTGATGGGATTGAAGGCCGATAAATCTCCAGGGCCTGATTGTCTACATCCCAGAGTACTTAAGGAGGTGGCCCTAGAAATAGTGGATGCATTGGTAATCATTTTCCAACAATCTATCGACTCTGGATCAGTTCCTATGGACTGGAGGGTAGCTAATGTAATCTCCACTTTTTAAAAAAGGAGGGAGAGAAAACGGGTAATTATAGACCGGTTAGCCTGACATCAGTAGTGGGGAAAATGTTGGAATCAATTATTAAGGATGAAATAGCAGCGCATTTGGAAAGCGGTCACAAGATCGGTCCAAGTCAGCACGGATTTATGAAAGGGAAATCATGCTTGACCAATCTTCTGGAATTTTTTGAGGATGTAACTAGTAGAGTGGACAAGGGAAAACCAGTGGATGTGGTGAATTTGGACTTTCAAAAGGCCTTTGACAAGGTACCACATAAGCGATTGGTGTACAAGATCAAAGCACATGGTATTGGGGGTAATGTACTGATGTGGATAGAGAATTGATTGGCAGACAGGAAGCAGAGAGTCGGGATAAACGGGTCCTTTTCGGAATGGGAGGCAATCACTAGTGGGGTGCCGCAGGGCTCAGTGCTGGGACCCCAGCTCTTCACAATATACATTAATGATTTGGATGAAGGAATTGAGGGTAATATCTCCAAGTTTGCAGATGACACTAAACTGGATGGCGGTGTGAGCTGTGAGGAGGACGCTAAGAGGCTGCAGGGTTACTTGGATAGGTTAGGAGAGTGGGCAAATGCATGGCAGATGCAGTATAATGTGGATAAATGTGAGGTTATCCACTTTGGTGGCAAAATCACAAAGGCAGAATATTATCTGAATGGCGGCAGATTAGGAAAAGGGGAGGTGCAACGAGACCTGGGTGTCATGGTTCATCAGTCATTGAAAGCTGGCATGCAGGTACAGCAGGCGGTGAAGAAGGCAAATGGCATGTTGGCCTTCATAGCTAGGGGATTTGTGTATCGGAGCAGGGAGGTCTTACTGCAGTTGTACAGGGCCTTGGTGAGGCCTCACCTGGAATATTGTGTTCAGTTTTGGTCTCCTAATCTGAGGAAGGGCATTCTTGCTATTGAGGGAGTGCAGCGAAGGTTCACCAGACTGATTCCAGGGATGGCTGGGCTGACATATGAGGAGAGACTGGATCAACTGGGCCTTTATACACTGGCGTTTAGAAGGATGAAAAGGGATCTCATAGAAACATATAAGATTCTGACGGGACGGGACAGGTTAGATGCGGGAAGAATGTTCCCGATGTTGGGGAAGTCCAGAACCAGGGGACACAGTCTTAGGATAAAGGGTAGGCCATTTAGGACTGAGATGAGGAGAAACTTCTTCACTCAGAGAGTTGTTAACCTGTGGAATTCCCTGCCGCAGAGAGTTGTTGAGGCCAGTTCATTGGATATATTCAAGAGGGTGTTAGATATGGCCCTTACGGCTAAAGGGATCAAGGGGTATGGAGAGAAAACAGGAAAGGGGTACTGAGGTGAATGATCAGCCATGATCTTATTGAATGGCGGTGCAGACTCGAAGGGCCGAATGGCCCACTCCTGCACCTATTTTCTATGTTTCTATGGATATGTGAACACTAGGAGTCTGTCAGACAATGTGAGTTTAGGGCCGCTCACCTGCACTGGTTTCAAGCCAAGGTCACAGAGGTGAAAGTTATAACTGTCGTGTGCTGTCATTTCCTTAGTTTCAGAATAAGGGGCCGCCCATTTAAAACTGAGGTGAGGAGGAATTTCTTCTCTCTGAGGGTTGTAAATCTGTGAAATTCTCTGCCCCAGAGAACTGTGGAGGCTGGGTCATTGAATATATTTAAGGCGGAGATACAGATTTTTGAGCGATAATGGAGTAAAGGGTTATGGGGAGCGGGCAGGGAAGTGGAGCTGAGTCCATGATCAGATCAGCCATGATCTTATTAAATGGCGGAGCAGGCTCGAGGGGCCAAATGGCCGAATCCTGCTCCTATTTTTTAATGGCCCAGAAATCTCGGTTTCTTCTTCCCACGAACGTTTGACTAAAAGCAGGAGAAAAGATGCGCCCTTAATTTTTGGTTGAGCACTCGCCAGAGATCCCGGATTTGAGGCCCCCTCTTCTTGCGCAATGGAGTGCGTTCACGTTGGGGCGTTCCGTAGAAGTCACGTGGGCCTGGACACCCAATCACGGTATAAAGTATTTTCTCATTCATCCAAATAGGAGTTTGGTAAGTCCGCAACTCCTGTTACTATGAATGAGAAACACCCCCAAACACCCAAACACTACATAAAACATTAAAAAAAAACTCCTCACTTAAATACACTATAGAAATTAAAGTTGATAGAAATGTTTTTGAAAAAAAAAATATATTTGCCGATTTCTAAAAAAACATTTCAATTATGGTTTAAAATAAAATTACCTGAGTGGGCAGGGTTTTTAACATAAATATGTGTTTTTAAATTTTATTTTAATATGTTTTTACCAGGCGCAAGAGTTTTCAGGACATTCGCTGGCTAGATAGCCCAATCTCTGCCGTGGGGACGTCCTCGCTCCCGACATGTGGGAGATCTGTCAAGCCAGAAACTGGACGGATCGGAAAAGCCGGTTTTCAGTGCATGCGCATTGTGCGCCGAAAACCGGCTTTTCCGATGCCTTCCCGGGTCCGTACACACTCCGTACCGACCCGGGAAGGCCGGGATTTCAGGGTCATTATTTTCTTATTGGTCCTGAAATTGCAGTTGGAGGCTTCCCGCGGGCAACTGCCTCCGACCGGAGAATTTTAGCAAAAGTACCTGGTGGTCCCGGAGGCCCTCCGGATTCCGGTGGGGAGGCCTTCCCTTCCCGCGTTGCAAAGCCCATTCCCGTCCTCCAGGTTCCCACGGAGACGGTGCAGTCACGTGTGACTGCTCGGCCAATCAGGTACTGTATTCTCAATTACTAGCAATGGGAACTCCGTATCTACCAGTTCTCATTGCTATTAATTGAGAAAAAAAACCAAACGCTAACATCAAATAAAAAACACACCTCACATAATTAAAATTAATTGAAATTAAAGTTAATAAATATCTTAGGGGAATTTTCACTGAGTTTTTAATAAGTTTTTTAAATTATGGTTTAAAATAAATTTAACGTAGTGGGCAGGGTTTTTAAAAATAAAATGTGTATTTTTAATTTTATTTTTTATGTTTTAAGTGTGTTTGAAGACCCTTAGTCGGCTATGCGCCTGCTTTTATCAGGCGCAAGAGTTTTGAGGACATTTTCTGGGCAAGATAGCGGTAAATCCCGCAATCCTGCTCTTGCAAGTGTCCTCACTCCCGAGATGTGAATGATCTGTCAAGCGCACGCGCATTGTGCGCTGAAAACCGGCTTTTGCGATGCCTTCCCGGGTCCGTACGCACTCCGTACGCACGCCATACACACTCCGTACACTGTACGCACTCCATAAACACTCTGTACGCACTCCGTACACATAGAAACATAGAAAATAGGTGCAGGAGCAGGCCATTCAGCCCTTCTAGCCTGCACCGCCATTCAATGAGTTCATGGCTGAACACTTCAGTACCTCCTTCCTGCTTTCTCGCCATACCCCTTGATCCCCCGAGTAGTAAGGACTTCATCTAACTCCCTTTTGAATATATTTAGTGAATTGGCCTCAACTACTTTCTGTGGTAGAGAATTCCACAGGTTCACCACTCTCTGGGTGAAGAAGTTTCTCCTCATCTCAGTCCTAAATGGCTTACCCCTTATCCTTAGACTGTGACCCCTGGTTCTGGACTTCCCCAACATTGGGAACATTCTTCCTGCATCTAACCTGTCTAAACTAGTCAGAATTTTAAACGTTTCTATGAGGTCCCCTCTCATTCTTCTGAACTCCAGTGAATACAAGCCCAGTTGATCCAGTCTTTCTTGATATGTCAGTCCCGCCATCCCGGGAATCAGTCTGGTGAACCTTCGCTGCACTCCCTCAATAGCAAGAATGTCCTTCCTCAAGTTAGGAGACCAAAACTGTACACAATACTCCAGGTGTGGCCTCACCAAGGCCCTGTACAACTGTAGCAACACCTCCCTGCCCCTGTACTCAAATCCCCTCGCTATGAAGGCCAACATGCCATTTGCTTTCTTAACCGCCTGCTGTACCTGCATGCCAACCTTCAATGACTGATGTACCATGACACCCAGGTCTCGTTGCACCTTCCCTTTTCCTAATCTGTCACCATTCAGATAATAGTCTGTCTCTCTGTTTTTACCACCAAAGTGGATAACCTCACATTTATCCACATTATACTTCATCTGCCATTCTTTTGCCCACTCACCTAACCTATCCAAGTCACTCTGCAGCCTCATAGCATCCTCCTCGCAGCTCACACTGCCACCCAACTTAGTGTCATCCGCAAATTTGGAGATACTACATTTAATCCCCTCGTCTAAATCATTAATGTACAATGTAAACAGCTGGGGCCCCAGCACAGAACCTTGCGGTACCCCACTAGTCACTGCCTGCCATTCTGAAAAGTACCCATTTACTCCTACTCTCTGCTTCCTGTCTGACAACCAGTTCTCAATCCACATCAGCACACTACCACCAATCCCATCAGCTTTAACTTTGCACATTAATCTCTTGTGTGGGACCTTGTCGAAAGCCTTCTGAAAGTCCAAATATACCACATCAACTGGTTCTCCTTTGTCCACTTTACTGGAAACATCCTCAAAAAATTCCAGAAGATTTGTCAAGCATGATTTCCCTTTCACAAATCCATGCCGACTTGGACCTATCATGTCACCATTTTCCAAATGCGCTGCTATGACATCCTTAATAATTGATTCCATCATTTTACCCACTACTGAGGTCAGGCTGACCGGTCTATAATTCCCTGTTTTCTCTCTCCCTCCTTTTTTAAAAAGTGGGGTTACATTGGCTACCCTCCACTCCATAGGAACTGATCCAGAGTCAATGGAATGTTGGAAAATGACTGTCAATGCATCCGCTATTTCCAAGGCCACCTCCTTAAGTACTCTGGGATGCAGTCCATCAGGCCCTGGGGATTTATCGGCCTTCAATCCCATCAATTTCCCCAACACAATTTCCCGACTAATAAAGATTTCCCTCAGTTCCTCCTCCTTACTAGACCCTCTGACCCCTTTTATATCCGGAAGGTTGTTTGTGTCCTCCTTCGTGAATACCGAACCAAAGTACTTGTTCAATTGGTCCGCCATTTCTCTGTTCCCCGTTATGACTTCCCCTGATTCTGACTGCAGGGGACCTACGTTCGTACGCACTCCGTACAGACCCGGGGAGGCTGGAATTTCTGGGCCATTATGTTCCTTGGTGTGGCAGAGATTGGACCATTGCCTTTTGGTGGTCAGTGGGTTAAATCACTGCAGAAAAGTCATCATTACTCAGGCTGCCATTACATGGCCTGCTGTATTTGGGGTGCCAGGAAGAATAGTAAAATAGCCTCAGTACTTCATTTGTGATTGGGTTTTCCTTTAACCTACCATCCTGCCATTCCCCCCCCACCTATGTATTTAACCTGAGTTGTAATGCAATGATCCCGTATAGCTCACTCCCCATCTAGTCTGCAGCTAAATGCTCTCGCATGCCGTTTCAGTCAGCGGTGTAACCACAACATAGAATCTGTAGGACATTGTCAGACACGGCTACTCACCAGGGCCATAGGAACCGGAGGAGGCCATTCAGCTCCTCAAGACTCTTCCCCCTATTCAATTATCACATGGCTGTTTGTGGGAGCTTGCTGTGTGCAAATTGGCTGCCACATTTCCTACATTACAACAGTGACTACACTTCAAAAGTACTTCATTGGCTGTAAAGTGCTCGGACCACCCACCATCAAGGGCGCTACTCGGCACCGGGCTTGCGGCCAACGTCTCACCGTAGGCAACGAGGCCCACACAGCGAAGCCTGGTCTCCAGTCGTCTTGGACCCCCTTGCCACTGGACCAAGACCTTGCTCAGCTAAGCCTGCGTGTAGCCCGTGTGCAATGGCTACCTCACGTTAAAAGAACTCATGCACAGACATCTTCCACGCCGTTAACATGAAGTTCAGGCACTGGAACATCAGGACGCTCATGGACAACTCCTAACAGCGACAGGCCGGTACGTCACACCGCCGTAGTTGCCCAGGAACTTAGACGCTGTGACATCGACATCGCAGCCCTAAGTGAGACCCAACAGGCAGGGGAAGGCCAGCTCAAGGAACATGGTGGAGGTTACACCTTTTTCTGGAAAGGGAAACCAGAGGAAGAACGCCGCTTTCACGGAGTTGGCTTTGCCATCAAAAACGAGCTGGTCGACCGCCTCAAAGACTCCCCCTGCGGTGTTAACGAATGCCTCTTGACTCTTCGATTCACCCTATCCCAGAACCAATGCGCCAGTTATCAGTGCAAACGCCCCAACACTCGATGCAACTGATGAGACCAAAGAGGGTTTTTACTCCAACCTCGAAAAATCCGTCCCGCATCCCCGCGGACGACAAACTGATCCTCCTGGGTGACTTCAATGCCAGGATCAGCAAAGAGACAGCCCTCTGGGGAAGCCAACTCCAGTGGTACCCGTCTAGAACACGACCTTGTCATCACCAACACCCTGTTCCGTCAGAGGGACAAATACAAGGCATCGTGGCAACACCCTCGCTCCAAACACTGGCATCTGCTCGACTATGTCATTGCCCGAGCCAGGGATCGCAAGGATGTGCGCATCACCCGCGCCATGACAGGAGCTGACGACTGCTGGACGGATCATCGCCTAATCAGATCCATCATCAACATTAACATAGCCCCAAAGCAGAGCCCCACAGCAGAAACAGTGCTGCAAAAAAGTAAATGCCGGAGCACTTAAAGACCCAGCTAAGAGAGCCCTATACAACCAGCACCTCACAGCTAATCTGGCGTGCCTTGATGACCCTGAGATGCAGAATCCCCACAGCGCTTGGTCTGCCCTCCAGGCCTCTATAACCAGTGCCTGTGAAGAGACACTTGGTCACTCAACCAGAAAACACCAGGACTGGTTTGATGAGAATGATCAGAAGATCCTAGAACTAATAGATCGCAAGCGCAGAGCATTTCTGAGCCTTAAGCAACAACCCAACGCGGGAGCAGAAAAGCAGCATTACAGACGGCTCAAGGCTGAGGTCCAACAAAAAACCCGGGACCTAAAGAACAGTTGGTGGATGGAGAAAGCACAGGAGATACAACAACTGGCCGACAGCCATGATGTGTGAGGATTCTTCATCGCAGTCAAGGCCACCTATGGTCCAAACACCCAAGGCCCCACCCCACTGCTGGCCAAGAACGGGGAAACACTCATCAAGGACACCGAGGCTGTCAGGGCCCACTGGAAGGAGCACTTCGAAGATCTCCTCAATCGAGACTCTGCCTTTGACTCGCGTGTTCTCGACTCCATCCCGCAGTATGCTACCCGCCACCACCTCAGGGAAATCTCAACGTTGCACGAGGTAAGCAAAGCCATAAGACAGCTTACGAACAACAAGGCTACGGGAGCAGATGGAATCCCTGCTGAGGTACTAAAGTATGGCGGAGAGGTGCTGTTGGCACAGATACATGGCCTCATCTCTCATCTGGAGGGAGGAGAGCATGCCGGGAGATTTCAGAGATGCAGTGATTGTGACTATCTTTAAAACAAGTCCGACTGCGGCAACTACAGGGGAATCTCCCTGCTATCAGCCACTGGGAAAGTTGTCGCAAGAGTCCTCCTCAACCGTCTTCTCCCTGTGGCCGAGGAGCTCCTCCCAGAGTCACAGTGCAGATTTCGTCCCCTACGGGGTACAACAGACATGATCTTTGCAGCGCGACAGTTGCAGGAAAAATGCAGGGAGCAGTGCCAGCCCTTATACATGGCCTTCTTTGATCTTACAAAGGCCTTTGACACTGTCAACCGTGAGGGTCTATGGAGCGTCCTCTTCCATTTCGGATGCCCCCAAAAGTTCATCAACATCCTCCATTTGCTTCATGACGACATGCAGGCCGTGATCCTTACCAATGGATCCATCACAGACCCAATCCACGTCCGGACCGGGGTCAAACAGGGCTGCATCATCACCCCAACCCTCTTCTCAATCTTCCTCGCTGCCATGCTCCACCTCACAGTCAACAAGCTCCCCGTTAGAGTGGAACTAAACTACAGAACCAGTGGGAAGCTGTTCAGCCTTCGCCGTCTCCAGGCCAAGTTCAAGACCACCCCAACCTCTGTCATCGAGCTACAGTAAGCGGACGACGCCTGTGTCTGCGCACATACAGAGGCTGAACTCCAGGACATAGTCAATGTATTTACTGAGGCTTACGAAAGCATGGGCCTTACGCTAAACATCCATAAGACAAAAGTCCTCCACCAGCCTGTCCTCGCCGCACAGCACTGCCCTCCAGTCATCAAGATCCACGGCGCGACCCTGGACAACGTGGACCATTTCCCATACCTCGGGAGCCTCTTATCAACAAAAGCAGAAATTAATGAAGAAATTCAACACCGACTCCAGTGCGCCAGTGCAGCCTTCGGCCGTCTGAGGAAAAGAGTGTTCGAAGACCAGACCCTCAAATCTACCACCAAGCTCATAGTCTACAAGACTATAGTGATACCTGCCCTTCTGTATGGCTCAGAGACATGGACCATGTACAGTAGACACCTCAAGACGCTGGAGAAATATCACCAACGATGCCTCTGCAAGATCCGACAAATCCTCTAGGAGGACAGATGCACCCACATTAGTGTCCTCGACCAGGCCAACATCCCCAGCATTGAAGCACTGACCACACTCGATCAGCTCCACTGGGCAGGCCACATTGTCCGCATGCCAGACACGAGACTTCCAAAGCAAGTGCTCTACTCGGAACTCCTTCATGGCAAACAAGCCAAAGGTGGACAGAGGAGACATTTCAAGGACACCCTCAAAGCCTCCCTGATAAAGTGAAACATCCACACTGACACCTGGGAGTCCCTGGCCAAAGACCGCCCTAAGTGGAGGAAGTGCATCCGGGAGGGCGCTGAACACCTCAAATCTCGTTGCCGAGAGCATGCAGAAACCAAGCGCAGGCAGCAGAAAGAGCGTGCGGCAAACCTGTCCCACCCTCCCTTTCCCTCAACAACTGTCTGTCCCACCTGTGACAGGGACTGTGGCTCTCGTATTGGACTGTTCAGCCACCTAAAGACTCATTCTAAGAGTGGAAGCAAGTCTTCCTCGATTCTGAGGGACTGCCTCTGATAATGATGAGCCTGTAGCTAAATGCTCTCGCATGCCGTTTCAGTCAGCAGTGTAACCACAACATAGAATCTGAATTGTAGACATTGTCGGACATGGCTACTCATCAGAGACATAGGAACAGGAGCAGGCCATTCAGCTCCTCAAACCCGTTCCCCCATTCAATTAGAACATTGCTGTTTGTGGGAGCTTGCTGTGCGCAAATTGGCTGCCGCGTTTCCCACATTACAACAGTGACTACACTTCAAAAGTACTTCATTGGCTGTAAAGCGCTTTGCAACATTCTGAGGTTGTCCTGAAAGGCGCTATCGAAATGCAAGTCTGTCTTTCTTCCCTAGCTGATCTGTACCTCAGCTCCATTTACCCAGCTTAACTCCGGATCTCTTGATAACTTTACCCAACAAAAATCTTATCAAACTTGAGTTTTGAAATTTTCACTTTAACCCCCCGACCACAACAGCTTTTTGAGGGAGAGTGGGAAGAAGTGCTTCCTGGCTCTAAGTTTAAGGTGATGCTCCCTTGTTCTGGATTCCCCCCACGAGAGGAAATCGCTTCTCTATCTCTACTTTACAAAGTCATTTTTTCATTTTAAATACCTCAATCAGATCACCCCTCAATCTTCTAAACTCAAGAGAATAAGCCAGGTTTATGCAAGCTGGCCTTATAATTTAATCCTTGAAGCCCCGAAATCGTCACTCTTTGCATTCCCCCAGTCCAAAAAACACCCATTTTCACTACAGGTACTCTCTGTTTGCTGCTGTTAACCAGCTTCTAGTGTCAGCTGTGGCTCAGTGAGTAGCACTCTCACCTCTGAGTCAGAATCTGGTGAGTTCAAGTCCCACTCCAGACACTTGAGCACAAAAATCTAGGCTGTGCTCCAGTATAGTATTGAGGGGGTGCTGCACTACAGGGCATTTCTGAGCCTTAAACAACAACCCAACTCGGGAGCAGCAAAGCAGCATTACAGACGGCTTACGGCCGAGGTCCAACAAAAAACCCGGAACTTAAAGAACAGGTGGTGGATGGAGAAAGCACAGGCGATACAGCAGCTGGCCCGGCAGCCATGATATGCGAGGATTCTTCATCGCAGTCAAGGCCACCTACGGCCCAAATACCCAAGGCCCCACCCCACTGCTGGCCAAGAACAGGGAGACACTCATCAAGGACACCGAGACTGTCAGGGGCCGCTGGAAGGAGCACTTCGAAGATCTCCTTAACCGAGACTCTGCCTTTGACTCAAGTGTCCTCGACTCCATCCCGCAACATGCTACTCGCCACCACCTCAGCAAAACCCCAGCCCTGCACGAGAAAAGGCCATCCGCCAGCTCAAGAACAACAAGGCTACGGGTGCGGATGGAATCCCTGCTGAGACACTGAAGTGTGGCGGGGAGGCGCTGTTGGTGCGAATACATGACCTCATCTCTCTCATCTGGAAGGTGGAGAGCATGCTGGGA
This sequence comes from Pristiophorus japonicus, assembly GCF_044704955.1. NCBI lineage: Eukaryota > Metazoa > Chordata > Chondrichthyes > Pristiophoridae > Pristiophorus > Pristiophorus japonicus. Next base: position 314,571,891 of record NC_091980.1, on the reverse strand, counting down.
GATCTCAGAGATGCAGTGATCGTGACCACCTTTAAAAAAGGGGACAAGTCCGACTGCGGCAACTACAGGGGAATCTCCCTGTTATCAGCCACTGGGAAAGTTGTCGCTAGAGTTCTCCTCGACCGTCTTCTCCCTGTGGCTGAGGAGCTCCTCCCGGAGTCACAGTGCGGATTTCGTCCACTACAGGGTACAACGGATATGATCTTTATGGCGCAAAACTGCAAGAAAAATGCAGGGAACAGCACCTTGTACATGGCCTTCTTTGACCTTACAAAGGCCTTTGATACTGTTAACCGCGAGGGACTATGGAGCGTCCTCCGTTTCGGCTGCCCCCAAAAGTTTGTCGCCATCCTCCGCGTGCTCCACAATGACATGCAGGCCGTGATCCTGACCAATGTATCCATCACAGACCCGATCCACGTCCAGACCGGGGTCAAGCAGGGCTACGTCATCGCGCCAACCCTCTTCTCGATCTTCCTCGCTGCAATGCTCTATCTCACACTCAACACGCTCCCCGCTGGAGTGGAACTAAACTACAGAATCAGTGGGAACCTGCTCAACCTTCGCCGCCTGCAGGCCGGGTCCATGACCATCCCAACCTCTGTCGTCGAGCTACAGTACATGGACGATGCCTGCATCTGCGCACATTCAGAGACTGAACTCCAAGTCATCGTAAACATCTTCACTGAGGCGTATGAAAGCATGGGCCTTACACTAAACATCCATAAGACAAAGGTCCTCCACCAGCCTGTCCCCAACGCACAGCACTGCCCCCCAGTCATCAAGATCCACGGCGCGGCCCTGGACAACGTGGACCATTTTCCATACCTCGGGAGCCTATTATCAGCATTGACGACAAGGTTCAACACCGACTCCAGTGCGCCGATGCAGCCTTTGGCTGCCTGAGAAAGAGAGTGTTCGAAGACCAGGCCCTCAAACCTGCCACCAAGCTCATGGTCTACAGGGCTATAGTAATACCCGCCCTCCTGTATGGCTCAGAGACATGGACCATGTACAGTAGACACCTCAAGTCGCTGGAGAAATACCACCAACGCTATCTCCGCAAGATCCTGCAAATGCCCTGGAAGGACAGACGCAACAACATTAGTGTCCTCGATCAGGCCAACATCCCTAGCATCGAAGCACTGACCGCACTCGATCAGCTCCACTGGGCAGGCCACACTGTTGGCATGGCAGACACGAGACTCCCAAAGCAAGCGCTCTATTCGGAACTCCTACACGGCAAGCGAGCCCCAGGCGGGCAGAGGAAACGTTACAAGGACCCCCTCAAAGCCTCCCTAATAAAGTGTAACATCCCCACTGACTCCTGGGAGTCTCTGGCCTGAGACCGCCCTAAGTGGAGGAAGAGCATCCGGGAGAGCGCTGAGCACCTCGCGTCTCGTCGCCGAGAGCATGCAGAAACCAAGCGCAGGCAGCGGAAGGAGCGTGCGGCAAACCAGTCCCACCCTCCCCTTCCCTCAACCACTGTCTGTCCCACCTGTGACCGGGACTGTAATTCCTGTATTGGACTGTTCAGTCACCTGAGAACTCACTTTTAGAGTGGAAGCAAGTCTTCCTCGATTCCGAGGGACTGCCTATGATGACGATGCACTGCTGGAGGGGCCAATATTTATCCCTCAATCAACATCACTAAAACCGATTATCTGGTCATTATCACGTTGCTGTTTGTGGGAGCTTGCTGTGTGCAAATTGGCTGCTGTGTTTCCTACATTACAACAGTGACTACACTTCAAAAGTACTTCATTGGTTTCTGGTGGTCGTGAAAGGCGTTATATAAATGCAAGTCTTTCTTTCCCATGTGCCTTATCTTTCTCAACAGGACGTTTACTGACAGTCCAAGTACCCAGCATCCATTGCAACTCCTTCACCATGACACTTTTCCTGCAACGGTGAAGTTAGCGACGAGCACCCTCGACTTTGCCAGCAATCCGCCGGTCTTGCCGTTAATAACTTACTCGTTATTTAGCTGGCTCTCTAACTAGAATACGGCGTAGCGAACATTGCGGCGAATCAGAAGGGGTGAAGCTCGCGGAAAGGTCCATTGCGGTGCGTGTAATGCTGCTCTCAGCTGTCACTAGAAGTTCAGCGAAATACATTCAAAATTTGTGCTGTTGTCTCGAATGCTGCGGGAATAAGTAAGACAACGTAGATTTATTTCTGCCTTGCAAAGAACAGCTTGCCTTTTCACTCTCGTGGGTAATGCTGCTCACGTGGCCATTCCAGTCTAGTCAGAGCTGTTTGTTTTCAACACAAAATGCCTGATAGACAAAGATAATAGGGTTACTGAAAACGCTGGCTGGAATAGCAGCGTTTTTCTCCGTGTAACCAAAGATCGCAAGCAAGTCGATGGAAATCCTATCGGATTATATGATTTAGCCCGCCAGCTATCTCGGCTCCAGCGTGAGAAGCAGCTCATTGCGTCTGCAACTTCTGCAGTTATTTTATCCGAGACTCGTTTCTCCCTTTCATCTTTCCACCGGTAATCTTCCCATTCTTCCCTTGACAATGGCTGTTCTCTCTCCCCTCCTAAGTGGATTAAAGCTCATTCTTTGACCCTTATCAAACTCTGAATATGTTCTCAGGAAGTGAGACGCTGCTTCTTCCTGCCTCAGTTAGAATTCACAGCTCAATGTACCCTTGGACTTGTTTTAATCATTCTCGGGATGTGGGCATAGCTGGCAAGGCCAGCATTTATTGCCCACCCTTACTTTCCCTAGAGGAGGTGGTGGGCCTTCTCCTTGAGCGTTGGGTGTGCAGTAAGTTTTGGGCCCACATGTCTGATAATGCGGACCACCTTTTCTCCATGGTTCATTAATAAGACCACTTTCTTTCACCTCTGAGAAGGGGCTGGTGTACCTTCTGTTATGTATGCAACACCTTGTAACCAGCATTCTACCGCCACCAGAGGGCGCATCTGCTGGAGCGCCAAGGGATCCCAGCATCCCTTGGGAGCACTGCATATAAGCAGGCCTCCCATGCTGTGCGAGCAATCCGGAGTTAGAATAAAGAGACTAAGGTCACATTACTCAAGTCTACAGTACTCAGTCACATTGCTTTATTTGAGACATAACAACTGGCAATGAGTAATAGATAACGAACCATCACACGAAAATGCAGAGAACTGTTGGTATCCTGGAGAAATTCTCCGAAGGGGCCGATTGGGAGGCCTTCGTGGAGCGACTCGACCAATACTTTGTGGCCAATGAGCTGGAAGGGGAGAAGAACGCTGCCAAACGAAGGGCGATCCTCCTCACCGTCTGTGGGGCAACAACCTATGGCCTCATGAAGAATCTTCTCGCTCCGGTGAAACCAGATACCAAATCATATGAAGAACTGTGCACACTGGTCCGGGAGCACCTAAACGCGAAGGAGAGCGTTCTGATGGCAAGGTATCGATTTTAAACATCTCAGCGGTCTGAAGGCCAGGAAGTGGCGAGCTACGTCGCCGAACTAAGGCGCCTTGCAGGACATTGCGAATTCGATGGATTCCTGGAGCAAATGCTACGAGACTTTTTTGTGCTTGGCATTGGCCATGAGGTTATCCTTCGCAAACTATTGACTGTTGAAACACCGAACCTGAGCAAAGCCATAACGATAGCCCAGGAATTTATATCCACCAGCGATAACACCAAACAAATTTCACAGAAAAAAGATGCATCGGCAAGTACTGTACACAGAGTAACGCCGTTTTCAGGCAGGAATGCATATGGCAGAACGTACACGCCTGCAGCTGCACGACCTCAGATGACCCAGAGTCTGCCATCAAGTGTGAATGCGAGGCAATTAACACCTTGTTGGCGCTGCGGTGGTGTGATCATCGAGCCCATCAATGCCGCTTCAAACACTATGGGCCCAAGTTTCCACATGATAAAAAATGGGCGCCCCTCCGAGCTGGGCGCCCGTTTTCCGCGCCTAAAACGGCGCCTAAAAAAATACTCGCGATTCTGGAGCGCCCTGCAGCTCCTTGTCTGTTTGGCGCGGCGCACAGGGGGGGGCGGAGCCTACACTCGCGCCGATTTTGTAAGTGGGAGGGGGCGGGTACCATTTAAATTAGTTTTTTTCCTGCCGGCAACGCTGCGCGTGCGCGTTGGAGCGTTCGTGCATGCTCAGTGTGAAAAAAACATTGGCACTCGGCCATTTTTGTAGTTCTTTATAGCTGTTTAATTTTTGAACATTTTTAAATAAAACCACATTGCCATCAGCACTGAGGCTTCCTGCAGCAGCGAGAAGGTGCAGGAAGCCTCAGAAAGTTGAGGCAGCCGTTTCCCTCCCCCCCCCCCCCCCCCCCCCCCCCCCCCGCGGGAACGAACGGCCCCCCCCCCCCCCCCCCGCGGGAACAAACGGAACGCCCCCCCCCCCCCGCGGGAACAAACGGAACGGGCCCCCCCCCCGCGGGAACAAACGGAACGGGCCCCCCCCCCGCGGGAACGAACGGAACGGGCCCCCCCCCCGCGGGAACGAACGGAACGGCTCCCCCCCCCCCCCCCCCCCCCGCGGGAACGAACGATGGCTGAAGCACTTTCACACAGGTAGGAAGATGGTTTATTTAATCTTTTCTTTGCTTATAAATATTTATTCAGATTGGATTTATTTGTATAATATTTGTAGATGTATAAATAAGGATTTATTATAGAATTTAATGACTTCCCTTCCCCCCCTCCCCCCCCCCCTCGTTCTGGACGCCTAATTTGTAACCTGCGCCTGATTTTTTAATGTGTAGAACAGGTTTTTTCAGTTCTACAAAAATCTTCACTTGCTCCATTCTAAGTTAGTTTGGAGTACGTTTTCACTGTGGAAACTTTGAAATCAGGCGTCAGTGGCCGGACACGCCCCCTTTTGAAGAAAAAATTCTGTTCCAAAATAGAACTGTTCTACCCGCCTAGAACTGCAGAAAAAAAAATGTGGAGAATTGCGATTTCTAAGATAGTCCGTTCTCCACCAGTTGCTCCTAAAAATCAGGCGCAAATCATGTGGAAACTTGGGCCCTATGCGTGCAAAGGTTGTGGAACAATGGGACACCTCCAGCGAATGCACAGACAAGCTGTAAACCCTGCAAACCACCACGTTGCAGAGGAAGACCGATACATGGCGGATCAAACTGAACTAGAGATTCGAACCGAGGAGGCAGAAGTGTACGGGGTACACACCTTCACCACGAAACGTCCACCGATCATGTTAAAAGTTGAACTAAACGGAATTCATGTATCCATGGAATTGGACACGGGTGCGAATCAGTCTATAATAAGCAAAAAGGCCTTCGAGAGGCTGTAGTACAACAAGGCACAAAGGCCCAAGCTGAGCCCTATTCATACCAACTGAGAACTTACACTAAACAGCTGATCCCTGTAATTGACAGTGCAGCAGTAAAAGTTTCCGATGATGGAGCGGTGCACGAACTACCACTATGCATTGTACCAGGAGATGGCCCCACACTGTTCGGCAGAAGCTGGCTGGGACAAATCCGCTGGGGCTGGGACGACATCCGAGCGCTTTCGTCCATCGACGATGCCTCATGTGCCCAGGTTTTGAGCAAGTTCCCATCGTTTGAGCCAGGCATTGGAAATTTCTCGGGGGCGAAGGTGCAGATCCACTTGGTTCCTGGTACACGACCCATCCACCACAAGGCTCGTGCGTTGCCATACATGATGCGAGAGAAAGTGGAGATCGAGCTGGACAGGCTGCAACGAGAGGGCATTATTGCGCTGGTTGAGTTCAATGAGTGGGCCAGTCCGATTGTTCCGGTTCTCAAAGGTGATGGTACGGTCAGAATTTGTGGGGACTATAAGGTAACGATTAACCATTTTTCGCTGCAGGACCAGTACCCGCTACCCAAGGCAGACGACCTATTTGCGACGCTGGCAGGAGGGAAGACATTCACCAAGTTGGACCTGACCTCGGCCTACATGACACAGGAGCTGGAGGAATCTTCGAAAGGCCTCACCTGCATCAACACGCACAAAGGTCTGTTCATCTCCAATAGATGCCCGTTTGGGATTCGATCGGCCGCGGCTATTTTTCAAAGGAACATGGAAAGTCTACTAAAGTCAGTTCCGCGCACCGTGGTTTTCCAGGACGAAATATTAATCACAGGTCGGGACACCATCGAACACTTGCAGAACCTGGAAGAGGTTCTAAGTCGGCTAGATCGCCTGGGACTCAGGTTGAAACGCTCAAAGTGTGTTTTCCTGGCGCCAGAGGTCGAGTTCTTCGGGAGAAGAATCGTGGCAGACGGCATCACACCCACAGACGCCAAGACGGAGGCCATCAACATCGCGCCGAGACCACAGAACGTGACGGAGCTGCGATCGTCCCTGGGACTCCTCAATTATTTTGGTAACTTCCTACCCGGGTTAAGCACCTCTACATGTTAAGCAGGCGGTTAAGAAAGCAAGTGGCATGTTGGCCTTCATAGCGAGGGGATTTGAGTACAGGGGCAGGGAGGTGTTGCTACAGTTGTACAGGGCCTTGGTGAGGCCACACCTGGAGTATTGTGTACAGTTTTGGTCTCCTAACTTGAGGAAGGACATTCTTGCTATTGAGGGAGTGCAGCAAAGGTTCACCAGACTGATTCCCGGGATGGCGGAACTGACATATCAAGAAAGACTGGATCAACTGGGCTTGTATTCACTGGAGTTCAGAAGAATGAGAGGGGATCTCATAGAAACGTTTAAAATTCTGATGGGTTTAGACAGGTTAGATACAGGAAGAATGTTCCCAATGTTGGGGAAGTCCAGAACCAGGGGTCACAGTCTAAGGATAAGGGGTAAGCCATTTAGGACCGAGATGAGGAGAAACTTCTTCACCCAGAGAGTGGTGAACCTGTGGAATTCTCTACCACAGAAAGTTGTTGAGGCCAATTCACTAAATATATTCAAAAAGGAGTTGGATGTAGTCCTTACTACTCGGGGGATCAAGGGGTATGGCGAGAAAGCAGGAATGGGGTACTGAAGTTGCATGTTCAGTCATGAACTCATTGAATGGCGGTGCAGGCTCGAAGGGCCGAATGGCCTACTTCTGCACCCAATTTCTATTTTTGTATGTGTTGCTACGCAAGGGAGATGACTGGGTATGGGGGAAATCACAAGGGACTGCTTTTGAGAAAGCCAGAAATCTGTTATGTTCCAACAAACTGCTTGTTCTGAATGACCCATGTAAACGTTTAGTGCTAGCTTGTGATGCGTCTTCGTACAGGGTCGGGTGTGTATTACAACAAGCAAACAAATCGGGAACATTGTAACCGGTCGCTTATGCATCCAGGAGTTTGTTCAAGGCCGAAAGGGCCTACAGAATGATTGAAAAAGAAGCTCTGGTATGCGTTTATGGGGTGAAAAACATGCACCAGTATCTGTTTGGGCTCAAGTTCGAGTTAGAAACTGACCATAAGCCGCTCGTATCGTTATTCTCAGAGAACAATGGTATTAATACCAATGTATCTGCTCGTATCCAAAGATGGCCGCTCTATGTTTCTATGTTTCTATGCTGTCTGCATATAACTATGTAATTCGTCACAGGCCAGGCACAGACAACTGCGCTGATGCTCTCAGTCGGCTACCATTGCTGGGGTGGAAATGGCACAGCCTGCAGACTTGCTCTTGGTGATGGATGTATTTGAAAACGAAAAGTCACCCGTTACGGCCCGCCAGATCAGGATCTGGACCAGCCAGGATCCTTTACTGTCCCTTGTAAAAATCTGTCCTCCATGGGAGCTGGTCCAGCGTCCCAGCAGAGATGCATGAAGAGTTCAAGCCATTCCAGCGGCGCAAAAACGAAATGTCCATACAGGCGGACTGTCCTTTGTGGGGTAATCATGTGGTTTTCCCTGAGAAAGGCAGGGAAACGTTCCTACACGACCTACACAGTACGCACCTAGGCATAGTAATGATGAAAGCTATAGCCAGATCCCATGTGTGGTGCCCTAGCATCGACTCGGATTTGGAGTCTTGCGTGTGCCAATGCAACACTTGCTCTTAACTGAGCAATGCACCCTGGGAGGCACTGCTAAGTTTGTGGTCATGGCCCTCCAAACCGTGGTCTAGGATCCACGTTGACTTTGTGGGCCCGTTTCTAGGCAAAATGTTTTTGGTTGTTGTGGATACTTATTCAAAAATGGATTGAATGTGTAATAATATCTGTAAGCACGTCCACTGCCACCATCGAAAGCCTATGAGCCATGTTTGCCACGCACGGCCTGCCTGATGTCCTTGTCAGCGACAATGGGCCGTGCTTCACCAGCGCTGAATTCAAGGAATTCATGACCCGCAACGGGATCAAGCACGTCACATCTGCCCCCTTCAAGTCCGCATCTAACGGTCAGGCAGAACGGGCAGTCCAAACCATCAAGCAAAGCTTGAAAAGCGTGTCGGAAGGCTTCCTGCAGGCCTGCCTATCCCGAGTTCTGCTAAGCTACTGCACAAGACCCCACTCTGCTGAACTGCTCATGAAAAGGGCACTCAAAACGAGGCTCTCTCTAGCCCATCCTGATCTATCTCCATGATCATGTCGAGGGCAGGCGGCATCAACAAAGCATGTACCATGATTGCACAAATTTGTCACGCGATATTGAAGTCCATGTATTTGTACTCAACTATGGACATGGTCTCAAATGGCTTACTGGCACTGTCGTAGCCAAAAAAGGAAGTAGGGTGTTTGAGGTCAAATTTGCAAATGAACTAACTTGCAAAAAGCATTTGGACTAAACCAAACTGCGATTCACAGATAGCCATGAACAACCTGAAGAGGACACCACCAACTTCGACCCTCCGATACACACACAAGTGGCAACCGACATCACAGTTGACCACGAAGCTGAACTCATCATCCCCAGCAGCCCAGCGAAGGCCCAACCAACTCACCCTCACCTGTGTTTGTACCGAGACGATCGACTCGGGAGCGGAAAGCCCCAGATCGTCTCACCTTGTAAATAAGTGTACTGTTGACTTTGGGGGCAGGGGAGTGATGTTATGTATGTAACACCTTGTAACCAGCATTTCACCGCCGCCAGAGGGCGCATCTGCTGGAGTCCCAAGGGATCCCAGCATCCCTTGGGATCACTGCATATAAGCAGGCCTCCCATGCAGTGCCAGCACTCTGGAGTCAGAATAAAGAGACTATGATCACACTTACTCAAGTCTACAGTACTCAGTCACATTGCTTTGTTTGAGACATATCACCTTCTTCTTAACCCGCTGCAATTTTGTGTGGGGATATTGGCAAATATATTAATGAATTCCACCAAGTTGAGAGAAAGGAAACCGATCTATGAGCGATATTCACACCATTACTAGGCCATCATTGCCATTAATATTAAGTCTAAGAACCAGGGGTGGGAAAACAGGCATTAATCCAGCAAAATCCTGATCACCATTGATTTTAATGGGGTGGGCGGGAAAGCTATGATAACTAACTTCTCCCCATTTTCAACGAGGGTAATGGTGGCGAGGCGAAAACAACCCAAGTAAATGTGGAACGCCATAGTTAATGGCGCAAGTCACTTGCCCCATAATTTCCTCTCTTGCGCTGTTCAAGGGTCCCTGGGCCATTGAAAGGGCCCAGGAAAATCGGGCCCATTATTTCCTCAAAGATCTCTATTAAATTAGTCGTGCAGAGCTGGCCCGTTACAAATCCACACTGGATGTCCTGAATCAACCAATCATTGGAAATATTCCTTGCAGCCACCTCCTTTGTTCTTAACGATAATCGTCGGTCTAAGTCCCTATGTTTCCAATTCGCCAACCATTGGGGAGAAAAACAATTTTTGCACTTTACTTCAATTACTCTCATTCCCAATATAATTCCAGTGAATCTTCACTGTCCCTTTTCTTGGCTAAATATCCTTCCTATAATGCAATGTGGTGGCCAAAACTGCACGCAACACTCAACGCCCGACCAGTCTCTTGTATAAGGGTAAGATTATGAGGAGCTATTACATAAACTAGGCTTGTATTCCCTGATATATAGACGGTTGAACGTGCTTTCGCTCCCAAATCCATTCCCACCTTTCCCGCAATTCCATGTTTGAATCCCTCCAATTCGGTTTCCACGCCTGCCAGAGCCTGCAGCTCATCCGCTGCTGAAGCCCTCATCCACGCCTTTGTTACCTCTAGACTTGACTATTCCAACACACTCCTGGCTGGCCTCCCACATTTTACCCTACGTAAACTAGAGTTGATCCAAAACTCGGCTGCCCGTGTCCTAACTCGCACCGTCCCGCTCACCCATCACCCCTGTGCTTGCTGACCTGTGCTCGCTGACCTACATTAAGCAACGCCTCGATTTTAAAATTCTCGTCCTTGTTTACAAATCCCTTTATGGCCTCCTCGCCCCTCCCTATCTCTGTAATCTTCTCCAGCCCTACAAGCTCCCGAGATGTCTGCGCTCCTCTAATTATCCCCTCTTGAGCATCTCTGATTATAATCGCTCAACCATTGGTGGCTGTGCCTTCTGTTGCCTGGGCCCAAAGCTCTGGAACTCCCTGCCTAAACCTCTCTGCTTCTCTAGCTCTCTTTCCTCCTTCAAGATGTTCCTTAAAACCTACCTCTTTGACCCAGCTTTTGGTCACCTGCGCTAATTTCTACTTATTCGGCTTGATGTCAAATTTTTTATCACATGATACTCCTGTGAAGCGCCTTGGGTCATTTCACTGCATTAAAGGCGCTATATAAATACAAGTTGTTGTTGTATATAAAAGCCAAAATCACATTTTCCTTTTAAATGGAATTTTCTGCCCAGCCCCCTCCACCCAAGACCCGTGTATCTGCACACCACAATCTCTGTTGCTCCAGTCTGTTCTATTCGCATTTCACGGCATCAAACTGCATCTGACTCCTATCTGCCCACTCCGTTAACCTGCCCGTGCCCTCCTGCATGCTTTCACACAATTTGGCATGGACCCTCATTTGGTATCATCATTAAGTACTTGTGCCTATGTCTAAATCATTTATATAAATGGAAAACCGATTCTATGGGCACCTCATTACCCATGTCTAGCTATTCTGACTGAAGGGGATCCAGGGAGCAGGTATACAATGGAGCTGGTGATTGGGCCAGAAACAGACTGAGAGCAGGGCTTTGAGTCAGGAACTCGGCTTGGAAGAGGATTTGGGTAGCTGGTCTGAAGCTTAGCAGGCATGATCAGATCAGCCATGATCTTATTGAGTGGCGGAGCAGTCTCGTGGAGCCAAATGGCTGACTTCTGCTCCGATTTCTTATGTTCTTATGTAGGCCTGGAGCAGAGTTAGGGAACGGGTTGTAAAATGGGGAACCAGGAAGCAGGACTGGAGCAAAGCTAGGGAGCAGGCAACCACAGTGTTTCTCTGTCAGTTAGTGAACTTTAGAAAATAAAATTAATAAAAACAATGGCGCTGCCTCCAACGTCAGATCTGCCAGGGTGTGTAAGGCGGGAGGAATGGCTGAATTTAGATACAGATTAACGGTGAATAACACATGCAGGGTATTGTCTTCCTAACACAGATGAGACTGCACTGAAGTAACAGTGACCTCAGTCTTTATTAAGACACTCCAGAGTGAGGAACAGGCCTTAGGGGCCGGCTTATATACAGTGCTCCCAAGGGATGCTGGGATCCCTTGGGACTTCAGGGGATGCGCTCCCTGGTGGCGGAACATGGGAGTGCATGCTTTACAGATACACAACATCACTCCCCCCCAAAGTCAAAGTGAAAACTATTTACAAGGTGAGGTGGTCGGGAGCCTTTCTTTTCCTGGTGGACCGCCTCGGTACAAATGTCTGTTCTGGTGTGTTGGCTGTGCCCTCGCTGGGCTGGCGTGTTGTTGGCCCTGCAGGGCTGCCGAGTGAGCCTGGCCTTGCTGGGCTGTTGGGCGTGATGGGTTCGATTTCCTGGTCCGGCGTGGTGTCGTCGATCCTTTGGGTGTGTGTTGTGGGCTCGAAAAAAGTGGTGTCTGCTGTGGGTTGTTCAGGGCAGTCTGTGAACCGCAGCCTCGTTTGGTCCAGGTGCTTTCTGCAAATTTGTCCATTGTCTAGTTTGACTACAAACACCCTACTCCTTTCTTTAGCTATCACCGTGCCCACGATCCACTTGGGACCATGTCCATAGTTTAGCACATACAGATCAATTTCCCGTGACACAGTGGCGCGACCATCGTTTACATTTTGTTGCTACCGCCTGCTCTCCACCTGATCATGCAGGTTGGGGTGAACCAGCGAGAGTCTGGTTTTAAGTGTCCTTTTCATGAGTAGCTCAGCCGGGGGCACCCCTGTGAGTGAGTGGGGTCTCGTGCGGTAGCTGAGCAGTACTCGGGACAGGCGGGTTTGGAGTGAGCCTTCTGTGACTCGTTTAAGGCTCTGTTTGATTGTTTGTACTGCCCACTCTGCCTGCCCATTGGAGGCTGGTTTAAACGGGGCCGAGGTGACATGTTTGATCCCATTGCGGGTCATGAATTCTTTAAATTCGGCACTGGTGAAACATGGCCCGTTGTCACTGACCAGTATGTCAGGCAGGCCGTGGGTGGCAAACATGGCCCTCAGGCTTTCAATGGTGGCGGTGGCGGTGCTTCCCGACATTATTTCACATTCAATCCATTTTAAAAAAGCATCCACCGCCACCAGGAACATTTTACCGAGAAACGGGCCCACATAGTCGACATGGATCCTCGACCATGGTCTGGAGGGCCAGGACCACAAACTTAGTGGTGCCTCTCTGGGCGCGTTGCTCAACTGAGCACACATGCTGCATTGCCGTACACAGGACTCTTAAGTCAGAGTCGATACCGGGCCACCACACGTGGGATCTGGCTATCGCTTTCATCATTATTATACCAGGGTGTGTGCTGTGGAGATCCGAGATGAACGTCTCCCTGCCCTTTTTAGGTAGCACTACGCGGTTACCCCACAACAGGTAGTCTGCCTGAATGGACAGCTCGTCCTTTCGCCGCTTGATTAGCTTTTGCATTTCAGCAGGAATGCTGGCCCAGCTCCCATGTAGTACACAGTTTTTTACTAGGGACAGCAGAGGATCTTGGCTGGTCCAAGTCCTAATCTGGCGGGCCGCGACAGGTGATTTATCATTTTCAAACACTTCCATGACCATCAACAAGTCTGCGGGCTGCACCACCATCAACAAGTTTGCAGGCTGCAGCCACCGTGGTGGGCAATGGTAGCCGACTGAGAGCATCCACACAGTTCTCAGTGCCTGGCCTGTGGCAGATAGTATAGTTATACGCTGATAGTGCGAGTGCCCACCTTTGTATGCGGGCTGAGGTATTAGTATTTATCCCCTTGTTTTCAGCAAACAGGGATATGAGGGGCTTGTGATCGGTTTCCATCTCAAATTTGAGGCCAAACAGGTACTGATGCATTTTCTTTACCCCGAACACACACGCTAATGCCTCTTTCTCAATCATGCTGTAGGCCCCCTCGGCCTTAGACAAGCTCCTGGAGGCATAGGCGACAGGTTGCAACTTCCCCGTAACGTTAGCTTGTTGTAATACACACCCGACTCCGTACAACGACGCGTCACATGCTAGCACGAGTCTTTTACACGGGTGATACAATACAAGCAGTTTGTTGGAGCATAACATTTTTCTGACTTTCTCAAAAACAATTGTTTTTTTCCCCATACCCAGTTCTCACCTTTACACAATAACACATGTAGGGGCTCTAAGAGGGTGCTTAACCCCGGTAGGAAGTTACCAAAATAGTTGAGGAGTCCCAGGAACGACCGCAGCTCCGTGACGTTCTGTGGCCGGGCACGTTCCTGATAGCCTCTGTCTTGGCGTCAGTGGGCCGAATGTCGTCCATCTCGATCTTTCTCCCCAAAAACTCTACTTCTGTTGCCATGAAGACACATTTCGACCTCTTCAGCCGCAGCCCTACGCGATCCAGTCGCTGGAGGACCTCCTCCAGGTTTTGTAGGTGCTCGGCGGTGTCCTGACCCGTGACCACTATGTTGTTCTGAAAAACCACCGTGTGTGGTACCGACTTACATAAGAACATAAGAATTAGGAACAGGAGTAGACCATCTAGCCCCTCGAGCCTGCTCCGCCATTCAATAAGATCATGGCTGATCTGGCCGTGGACTCAGCTCCACTTACCCGCCCTCTCCCCGTAACCCTTAATTCTCTTATTGCTTAAAAATCTATCTATCTGTGACTTGAAAACATTCAATGAGCTAGCTTCAACTGCTTCCTTGGGCAGAGAATTCCATAGATTCACAACCCTCTGGGAGAAGAAATTCCTTCTCAACTCGGTTTTAAATTGGCTCCCCTGTATTTTGAGGCTGTGCCCCCTAGTTCTAGTCTCCCCGACCAGTGGAAACAACCTCTCTGCCTCTATCTTGTCTATCCCTTTCATGATTTTAAATGTTTCTATAAGATCACCCCTCATCCTTCTGAACTCCAACGAGTAAAGACCCAGTCTACTCAATCTATCATCATAAGGTAACCCCCTCATCTCCGGAATCAGCCTAGTGAATCGTCTCTGTACCCCCTCCAAAGCTAGTATATCCTTCCTTAAGTAAGGTGACCAAAACTGCACGCAGTACTCCAGGTGCGGCCTCACCAATACCCTGTACAGTTGCAGCAGGACCTCCCTGCTTTTGTACTCCATCCCTCTCGCAATGAAGGCCAACATTCCATTCACCTTCCTGATTACCTGCTGCACCTGCAAACTAACTTTTTGGGATTCATGCACAAGGACCCCCAGGTCCCTCTGCATCTCAGCATGTTGTAATTTCTCCCCATTCAAATAATATTCCCTTTTACTGTTTTTTTTCCCCAAGGTGGATGACCTCACACTTTCCTACATTGTATTCCATCTGCCAAACCTTCGCCCATTCGCTTAACCTATCCAAATCTCTTTGCAGCCTCTCTGTGTCCTCTACACAGCCCGCTTTCCCACTAATCTTAGTGTCATCTGCAAATTTTGTTACACTACACTCTGTCCCCTCTTCCAGGTCATCTATGTATATGTATATTGAGTAGGCTCTCCATGTTTCTCTGGAAGATCGCTGCATCCGACCGAATTGCAAACGGGCATCTGTTGTAGATGAACAGTCCCTTGTGCGTGTTGATGCAGGTGAGGCCCTTCGAAGACTCCTCCAGCTCCTGCGTCATGTAGGCCGAAGTCAGGTCGAGCTTGGTGCACGTCTTGCCTCCTACCAGCGTCGCAAATAGGTCGTCTGGTCTTAGGTAGCGGGTATTGGTCCTGTAGCGAGAAATGATTAATAGTTACTTTATAATCAGCTCAACTCCTGACCGTGCCATCACTTTTGAGTACTGGAACAATCGGGTTGGCCCACTCGCTGAATTCCACTGGGGAGATGATGCCCTCGCGTTCCAGCCTGTCCAGCTCAATTTCCACTCTCTCCCTCTTGTGAGGTACCGCTCGCGCCTTGTGGTGAATGGGTCGTGCCTCTGGGACCAAGTGGATCCGCACCTTCACCCCGGAAAAGTTTCCAATGCCTAGCTCAAAAAGGGAAGGAAATTTGTTAAGAACCTGGGTACATGAGGCCTCATCGACATGTGATAGCGCTCGGATGTCATCCCAGTTCCAGAAGATTTTGCCCAGCCAGCTCCTTCCAAGCAGTGTGGGGCCATCGCCCGGGACAATCCAGAGTGGCAGTTTGTGCACCGTGCCCTCGTAGGTGACCTTGACCAAGGCGCTGCCCAGGACAGTGATAAGCTCTTTGGTGTACTTTCTCAGTTTCGTGTGGATGGGGCTCAGGGCTGGTCTGAGTGCCTTGTTGCACCACAGTCTCTCAAACATCTTTTTACTCATGATGGATTGGCTCGCGCCAGTGTCCAGTTCCATGGCTATGGGTAAGCCATTCAATTTTACATTTAGCATTATAGGTGGACATTTCGTCGAAAATGTGTGCACCCAGTGTACTTCAGCATCTGCCTCCTCTCTCTGAGGCTCGAAATTGCTTTGACCCACCATGGACCGATCTTCCTCTGCCACGTGCAGGTTTTGCAGAGCTAGCAGCTCGTCTGCAAGCTCATTTGAGGTGCCCCATTGTTCCAAAGCTCTTGCAAACATACCCTTTGAAGCCGCATGAATAGGCTGAATGGAAGCCTCCATAATGCCAACAAGGTGTGAATTGCCTTCCATTCATCCTTTGTTGCGGACTCGAGTCATCTGGGTCACCTGGGGGCTGCTGGCAGTTGCAGACTCATGGTTTCTGCCCTGTACATTTCTGCTCGCAAACACTGCCAGTTAATTTATGAACATTGCTAGCACTTGTGTGCTGAGAGATTTGTTTGGTGTTATCACTGGTGGACATAAACGCCTGTGCTAGCGCAATGGCCTTACTTCGGGTCGGTGTCTCTACAGTCAAAAGTTTTCGTAGGATGGTCTCGTGGCCAATGCCCAGTACAAAAAAGTCTCTGAGCATTTGCTCCAGGTAGCCATCAAACTCACATTGTCCTGCAAGTCGCCTTTGCTCGCCACTTCCTGACCTTCAGATCGCTGGCACGTGTAGAACCGATACCTCGCCATCAGCACGCTCTCCCTTGGGTTAAGATGCTCCCGAACCAGTGTACACAGCTCCTCATACGACTTATCTGTGGATTTCACCGGAGCCAGAAGATTCTTCATGAGGCTGTAGGTCGGTGCCCCGCAGACCGTGAGGTGGACCGCTCTCCTTTTTGCAGCGCTTCCTTCTCCGTCCAGCTCGTTGGCTACAAAGTACTGGTCTAGCCGTTCGACATAGGCTTCCCAGTCCTCACCCTCCGAGAACTTCTCCAGGATGCCCACAGTTTGCTGCATCTTTGCTTTGGATTCATATACTCGCCGCCAGTTATTGTGTTCATAACACAGATGAGACTGCACACAGGGAGGTTAAAGTAACAGTGACCTCAGTCTTTATTAAGACACTCCAGAGTGAGGAACAGGCCTTAGGGGCCGGCTTATATACAGTGCTCCCAAGGGATGCTGGGATCCCTTGGGACTTCAAGTGACGAGCTCCCTAGTGGCGGAACATGGGAGTGCATGCTTTACAGATACACAACACAGGGGAGAACTGGTTCCGACTCATTTGGTGAGTTGGCGTGGAGTTTAGTGCGAAAGCGGGCGACTGCAACTGGAAGGACAACAAAATTTACCAACAATTGAAAGGAAATTGATCACAATAGTCTTTGGAGGTTTTCGAGCTTGATGGAGTTATTTCAAACATTGCTCAGTAATAACCTCACCTTCTAGCACACTCGGGATTCTGACAAACGTGTGATTGGCTCAAACAGTCACAGTCAGCAGTGCTCAGTGTAAAGGTACCCTGCAGTCATGTTTTCACGAGCCAAGTAGAGAGTACATAAAAACACAGGCATCCTAAAGGGTTTGTTCGAGGAAGTAAAGAGAAAGTGGTTCCAGTGGCGGGAGGGTCAGTAACCAGAGGACACAGATGTCAGGTCATTGGCAACAGAACCAGAGGGAGACGAAAACTTGTTTTACGCAACGCTGCCTGAAAGGACGGAGGAAGAAGATTCAATAGTAACTTTCAAAAGAGAATTGGATAAATACTTAAACAGCAAAATGTACAGGAATGTGCAGGATAGTGAGATTAATTGGATAGCTCTTGTAAAGGCTGACTCGGGCACGATGGACTGAATGACCTCCTGTGCTGTAGGATTCTCTGATTCTAACTCACCCTGCCCACTTCACTCTCTGCAACTCATTTCCATGTCCCACTCATCCAGCCCAGCTGACTCCTTCACGCTCACCCTCTGTTAGTTCCAAGCACAGTATCGGATCTGGGCATTCCCATCTCCTGCTTGCTGCTCCCAGGCGAATCACGGGATCCCTCCACAGAAAGTGTTTCACTTCAGAGTTATGCGAGTGTCACTGTGTTAGGGGGCAGCGTCACCCACTTCTCGTCTCTCTCGTCAAATTTTAGATGTCAACTTCATTTGTGCAAAGGCTGATGAAAGACCCGGGTTCCTCCATCTCCACATCAGCTGTGAATTCCCATGGAAAAGCAGTGTTAACGTTAAATAGTGCAGGAAGGAAAGAGTTACCAGTGTTCACTATGGGTCAATAAACCTGCAGTGATCCTTTATGTGAAAACTGTGAGGTGTCCATGGTAACGGGGGACTGGAAGTCCTATCTCACATTCTGGCATTTTTTTAGACATACATACATATATATATATATATATATGGAAAAGGCTCCCTTGGTTCCTGAAATAAAGTTTTTGTGCGCAAGAGGATAGATTCCTGGCAGGGTTGGCTGATCGATTGTGCCATTGCCTGCCAACACTTCCCCAGTTTAGAGCCAAACAGCAGCAGGAGTTCAGTTGTAGTGCAAAAATAACACCCAGATCAAAGGCCTCCTTTAATCTCAGTGACTCCCGAGCTGCCTTTGTGAAACCGGTGGAGAAATTAGTGAGAGACCGATGGGGCGCTCACAGGGGCTATATTATTTTTTTAAATTACATCCAAATAGCTGAGAAGCCTCCCTTGGATATTAATAGATATTAACGGGGAGGTAGCGCTGGTTGTAAGTCTCAAGTCCTCTGGTTATTAGCAACATCTTTCCAGAAAGTTTGAGAAGATATCGGTTCCCTCAGTGCTCAGCCCCATCCAATATATCCTGCTCTCCCACATTAATCGACCCACCAACCGATTCACCACATCCCACCCCAGTTCAGGCTAATTTTGCTGCCCCAACTGAAGCAGAGACTTAGAAACATAGAAACATAGAAAATAGGTGCAGGAGCAGGCCATTCAGCCCTTCTAGCCTGCACCGCCATTCAACGAGTTCATGGCTGAACATGAAACTTCAGTACCCACTTCCTGCTTTCACGCCATACCCCTTGATCCCCCGAGTACTAAGGACTTCATCTAACTCCCTTTTGAATATATTTAGTGAATTGGCCTCAACTACTTCCTGTGGTAGAGAATTCCACAGGTTCACCACTCTCTGGGTGAAGAAGTTTCTCCTTATCTCGGTCCTAAATGGCTTACCCCTTATCCTTAGACTGTGACCCCTGCTTCTGGACTTCCCCAACATTGGGAACATTCTTCCTGCATCCAACCTGTCCAAACCCGTCAGAATTTTAAACGTTTCTATGAGGTCCCCTCTCACTCTTCTGAACTCCAGTGAATACAAGCCCAGTTGATTCAGTCTTTCTTGATAGGTCAGTCCCACCATCCCGGGAATCAGTCTGGTGAATCTTCGCTGCACTCCCTCAACAGCAAGTATGTCCTTCCTCAAGTTAGGAGACCAAAACTGTACACAATACTCCAGGTGTGGCCTCACCAAAGCCCTGTACAACTGTAGCAACACCTCCCTGCCCCTGTACTCAAATCCCCTCGCTATGAAGGCCAACATGCCATTTGCTTTCTTAACCGCCTGCTGTACCTGCATGCCAACCTTCAATGACTGATGTACCATGACACCCAGGTCTCGTTGCACCTTCCCTTTTCCTAATCTGTCACCATTCAGATAATAGTCTGTCTCTCTGTTTTTACCACCAAAGTGGATAACCTCACATTTATCCACATTATACTTCATCTGCCACGCATTTGCCCACTCACCTAACCTATCCAAGTCACTCTGTAGCCTCATAGCATCCTCCTCGCAGCTCACACTGCCACCCAACTTAGTGTCATCCGCAAATTTGGAGATACTACATTTAATCCCTTCGTCTAAATCATTAATGTATAATGTAAACAGCTGGGGCCCCAGCACAGAACCCTGCGGTACCCCACTAGTCACTGCCTGCCATTCCGAAAAGTACCCATTTACTCCTACTCTTTGCTTCCTGTCTGACAACCAGTTCTCAATCCACGTCAGCACACTACCCCCAATCCCATGTGCTTTAACTTTGCACATTAATCTCCTGTGTGGGACCTTGTCGAAAGCCTTCTGAAAGTCCAAATACACCACATCAACTGGTACTCCTTTGTCCACTTTATTGGAAACATCCTCAAAAAATTCCAGAAGATTTGTCAAGCATGATCTCCCTTTTACAAATCCATGCTGACTTGGACCTATCATGTCACCATTTTCCAAATGCGCTGCTATGACATCCTTAATAATTGATTCCATCATTTTACCCACTACTGAGGTCAGGCTGACCGGTCTATAATTCCCTGCTTTCTCTCTCCCTCCTTTTTTAAAAAGTGGGGTTACATTGGCTACCCTCCACTCGATAGGAACTGATCCAGAGTCAATGGAATGTTGGAAAATGACTGTCAATGCATCCGCTATTTCCAAGGCCACCTCCTTAAGTACTCTGGGATGCAGTCCATCAGGCCCTGGGGATTTATCGGCCTTCAATCCCATCAATTTCCCCAACACAATTTCCCGACTAATAAAGATTTCCCTCAGTTCCTCCTCTTTAATAGACCCTCTGACCACTTTTATATCCGGAAGGTTGTTTGTGTCCTCCTTAGTGAATACTGAACCAAAGTACATGTTCAATTGGTCTGCCATTTCTTTGTTCCCCGTTATGACTTCCCCTGATTCTGACTGCAGGGGACCTACGTTTGTTTTTACTAACCTCTTTCTCTTTACATACCTATAGAAACTTTTGCAATCCGCCTTAATGTTCCCTGCAAGCTTCTTCTCGTACTCCATTTTCCCTGCCCTAATCAAACCCTTTGTCCTCCTCTGCTGAGTTCTAAATTTCTCCCAGTCCTCAGGTTCGCTGCTATTTCTGGCCAATTTGTATGCCATTTCCTTGGCTTTAATACTATCCCTGATTTCCCTAGATAGCCACGGTTGAGCCACCTTCCCTTTTTTATTTTTACGCCAGACAGGAATGTACAATTGTTGTAATTCATCCATGCGTTCTCTAAATGTCTGCCATTGCCCATCCACAGTCAACCCCTTAAGTATCATTAGCCAATCTATCTTAGCCAATTCATGCCTCATACCTTCAAAGTTACCCTTCTTTAAGTTCTGGACCATGGTCTCTGAATTAACTGTTTCATTCTCCATCCTAATGCAGAATTCCACCATATTATGGTCACTCTTCCCCAAGGGGCCTCGCACAATGAGATTGCTAATTAATCCTCTCTCATTACACAACACCCAGTCTAAGATGGCCTCCCCCCTAGTTGGTTCCTCGACATATTGGTCTAGAAAACCATCCCTTATGCATTCCAGGAAATCCTCCTCCACCGTATTGCTTCCAGTTTGGCTAGCCCAATCTATGTGCATATTAAAGTCACCCATTATAACTGCTGCACCTTTATTGCATGCACTCCTAATTTCCTGTTTGATGCCCTCCCCAACATCACTACTACTGTTTGGAGGTCTGTACACAACTCCCACTAACGATTTTTGCCCTTTAGTGTTCTGCAGCTCCACCCATATAGATTCCACATCATCCAAGCTAATGTCTTTCCTAACTATTGCATTAATCTCCTCTTTAACCAGTAATGCTACCCCACCTCCTTTTCCTTTTATTCTATCCTTGCTGAATGTTGAATACCCCTGGATGTTGAGTTCCCAGCCCTGATCATCCTGGAGCCACGTCTCCGTAATCCCAATCACATCATATTTGTTAACATCTATTTGCACAATTAATTCATCCACCTTATTGCGGATACTCCTTGCATTAAGACACAAAGCCTTCAGGCTTGTTTTTTTAACACCCTTTGTCCTTTTAGAATTTTGCTGTACAGTGGCCCTTTTTGTTCTTTGCCTTGGGTTTCTCTGCCCTCCACTTTTCCTCATCTCCTTTCTGTCTTTTGCTTTTGCTTCCTTTTTGTCTCCCTCTGTCTCCCTGTATAGGTTCCCATCCCCCTGCAATATTAGTTTAACTCCTCCCCAACAGCACTAGCAAACACTCCCCCTAGGACATTGGTTCCGGACCTGCCCAGGTGCAGACCGTCCGGTTTGTACTGGTCCCACCTCCCCCAGAACCGGTTCCAATGCCCCAAGAATTTGAATCCCTCCCTGCTGCACCACTGCTCAAGCCATGTATTCATCTGCGCTATCCTGCGATTCCTACTCTGACTAGCACGTGGCACTGGTAGCAATCCCGAGATTACTACTTTTGAGGTCCTACTTTTTAATTTAGCTCCTAGTTCCTTAAATTCTTTTCGTAGGACCTCATCCCTTTTTTTACCTATGTCGTTGGTACCAATGTGCACCACGACAACTGGCTGTTCTCCCTCCCATTTCAGAATGTCCTGCACCCGCTCCGAGACATCCTTGACCCTTGCACCAGGGAGGCAACATACCATCCTGGAGTCTCGGTTGCGTCCGCAGAAACGCCTATCTATTCCCCTCACCATCGAATCCCCTATCACTATCGCGCTCCCACTCTTTTTCCTGCCCTCCTTTGCAGCAGAGCCACCTACGGTGCCATGAACTTGGCTGCTGCTGCCCTCCCCTGATGAGTCATCCTCCCCAACAGTACTCAAAGCAGTGTATCTGTTTTGCAGGGGGATGACCACAGGGGACTCCTGCACTATCTTTCTTGCACTGCTCTTCCTGTTGGTCTTCCATTCCCTATCTGGCTGTGGACCCTTCTCCTGCGGTAAGACCAACTCACTACACGTGATACTCACGTCATTCTCAGCATCAGACTTGCGACCTTCCTCATCAGTATGGCCCTGGACACCAGGGGATTCCTTCACCCATAACCATCTGCCCAACTGCCGTGCTGCGTGTATTGCGTGGAGCCTGATTGGCTGTTCAAGCTCGCGATCTGGAATCGCCCCTCCCCACCCTAGGATGCTAGCACTGCGTTGCGGGCGCTGGATGCCCAGTCCAGTCGCTTGCTGTGTTCCGCAGACTTGTGGAGCGGATCTGTGTGGTGATACTTCCTCGTTCTGTGCACTTGCTCACATTCTGACACCATTTGCTGACAGCTTCTTGAAGCAATTTTCCCTCCAAACCCAGCTCTTGAAAAACCACAACTTTTAAAAGTTGTTGGGTTGCCAGAGCAAAAAAATGAAGAGTTTATCCTTTAACTGCGTACGATTCCTGCACCGAAACAGCATTTATTCAGGCAGAAAAAAATCAAAGAGCAAGTTATTATTTAAATGGAGAAAGATTACAAAGTGCTGCAGTACAGCGGGACCTGGGGGTACTTGTGCATGAAACACATAAGGATAGTATGCAGGTACAGCAAGTAATTAGGAAGGCCAATATATTGTCTTTATTGCAAAGGGGATGGAGTATAAAAGCAGGGAAGTCTTGCTACAGTTATACAGGGTATTGGTGAGGCCACACCTGGAATACTGCGTGCAATTTTGGTTTCCATATTTAAGAAAGGATATACTTGCTTTGGAGGCAGTTCAGAGAAGGTTCACTCGGTTGATTCCGGGGATGAGGGGGTTGACTTATGAGGGAAGGTTGGACCTCTACTCATTGGAATTCAGAAGAATGAGAGGTGATCTTATCGAAACGTATAAGATTATGAGGGGACTTGACATGGTGGATGCAGAGAGGATGTTTCCACTGATGGAGACTAGAACTAGGGGGCATGATCTTAGAATAAGGGGCCGCCCATTTAAAACAGAGATGAGGATGAATTTCTTCTCTCTCAGGGTTGTAAATCTGTGGAATTCGCTGCTTCAGAGAGCTGTGGAAGCTGGGACATTGAATAAATTTAAGACAGAGATAGACAGTTTCTTAAATGATAAGGGAAGAAGGGGTTATGGGGAGCGGGTGGGGAAGTGGAGCTGAGTCCATGATCGGATCAGCCATGATCGTATTAAATGGCGGAGCAGGCTCGAGGGGCCGTATGGCCGACTCCTGCTCCTATTTCTTATGTTCTTATTTTCCAAGAGGAGAGATTTATTTTGGGTGATTACGTTGACTGCTAACGGAGTGATTTAGAACATGGACCAATGGGTGAATGCTGGAGGCAGCCATTCGACTGCACTGGAATCTTACTGTGCTGAATATGGCTAGGGAGAGAAAGATTGCAGCTGCTGTTTTGTCTTGCTCAACTCCCTGCGGCTTCAGCATAATCTTTCTTCAGGCTATGGACCAATGGAAGTCTTATTCTCCAGTTATTTTAACCCGGTGGTTAGATTCCAGCTTGTAACTCACTCCCGGGTATCTGTTATTCTATATATAAACCCCCCGAACCCCTCGATTAGATCCCAGCCTGTAACTCACTCCCGGGTATCTGTTATTCTATATATAAACCCCCCGAACCCCTCGATTAGATCCCAGCCAGTAACTCACTCCCGGGTATCTGTTCTTCTATATATAAACCCCCCGAACCCCTCGATTAGATCCCAGCCTGTAACTCACTCCTGGGTATCTGTTATTCTATATATAAACCTCCTGAGCCCCTCGATTAGATTGTGCTTTTGTTGATTGCTGCTTCACGGACGGGAGCAGGTTCGATCTCAGCTGTGATGGCCCCCATGACAAAATATCCTGCCTTCGCTTACTGCTTAGCTATAGACATGGGGAGATGCACCTGCCTAATGCACTGTCCTTCAGTACTGTGAACCAGCCATGATGGAAGGGTTGGCCTATGAGGAGACATTGAGCAGATTGGGCCTGCACTCTCGAATTTAGAAAAATGGGAGGTGATCTAATTGAAATATATAAGATTCTGAGGGGGATTGACAGGTTAGATGCTAAAAGGTTGTTTCCCCCGGGCTGGCACGTCTAGAACTAGGGGTCACAGTCTCAGGATAAGGGGTCAGCCTTTAAAGACTGTGATGAGGAGGAATTTCTTTACTGAGGGTGGTGAATCCTTAGAATTCTCTACCCAGAGGGCTGTGGATGCTGAGTCGTTGAGTATATTCAAGGCTGTGATCAATAGATTTTTGGGCACGAAGGGAATCAAGGGATTATGGGGATCGAGCGGGAAAGTGGAGGTCGATGATCAGCCAGGATCTCATTGAATGGCGGAGCAGGCTCGAGGGGCCGAATGGCCGACTCCTGCTCCTATTTCTTGTGTTCGCGGTGAGGGATACAATGCAGTCGGAATATATTTACTATAAAAGAATGATTGTATGGATTGATGAACTGCTGCTGATGGAGTAGATGATGTCATTGTGAACAGTGCTTTGTATTGAGCCTTCTGTTTCTCACTATAATCTCAGAGCTGCTCTGTAACCAGAGGCTCTTTTCATCTCAGTAAAAATAAAGTTGCTTGCATCGAATTATTTTCCTGTGGGTCCTCTAATGCAAATTAACTTTTTTTATAGTTTTCAATTAGACTGAGCGCAGAGCAGCTTTAAGCAGGAATGGGTGACCCTTCGCTGGGCTGCAGAGTGTCATCTCCTTAACGTGAGTGGAGCGTTTTGTGGGTTGGAATGTTTATTAGACTGACTCCAGGACTGGTTCTCCCCAAGGGTCACCTCGTGCTTCACTGAGCATTCCACTTTCAGACAGTGATTACTTTTTTTGTGTGTTTGCAATTCCAAGTGCCTGTTAACTGCTAGACATTTTCCTCCCCCTCCCTAACCTTTTCTGCCGATCTGCACACCAGGTAACGAAAATCCCAGAACAAATAGTGGAAAGGAAACGTAGAAAGAGGAGGGAATGAAATTGAAGAACACACGGAGGAGAGTGGGCCCACCTCCTCTTCACTCTCTGCCCCGAAGCCCTGTCTACTGGCATTGTTAGTCCGGGAGCACATCCCACAGCACTATTGGAAGAGGAAACACAGACACTAGGTGCAGGAGTAGGCCATTCGGCCCTTCGAGCCTGCACCACCATTCAATAAGATCATGGCTGATCATTCCCTCAGTACCCCTTTCCTGCTTTCTCTCCATACCCCTCGATCCCTTTAGCCGTAAGGGGGTTTTCCCGGTGTGCTGGCCAACGTTTCCCCCGCAACTAACACCACCAAAACCAGATTTACTGGTCATTCATCTCACCTCACTGCTGTTTGTGGGGTCTTACTCTGCACAAATTGGTGATATAACAGTGGCTTCAAAGTAATTTATTGTCTGAACCACTTTGCTTCTGAAAGACTTGATAAGGCACTATGTAAATTTGACTGAAATACACGTTATTCCCCAGTGTTGCTGTTTTTCTTGCTCTAATTCCTTTTTGGGGTCATCTGGTTGGGGAACGCCCTTTCTTGCGTGTTTTAGCAAAGGAGCGTGGATCTCCCGCTCCTCCTGGCCTCCTGTACAGGGCTGTAATCTGCTGTTGCTAAAGGTGGCCTCCCACAGTTTGGCAGTGGGAGCGAAGTTGACCTCGAAAAGATGATTGCCAGTTTAATTGCTGTAGTTTCAGCTTAGTGGGTTACAGGCTCTGGATGTGGATCAGCCTTACCTCATAGCAGGGTGAAGGCATTATCCTCAGACCATGCCGCAAATGGTGCCAGCGTTCTGTTACAGTACACTGCACTCCTTCAGAGCAGCCCATCAGGGGCATACATGCTGCTGTATGGGTATTAGCAGTTGTTTTGTCTTACTAATTGGACCACACTGAAGATGCCAGAATGCCTTCTCAGTCATTTGACTCTCCTGGCATTCGTGTTCTGGGAAACCCTATCGCTAGCAAAGGCTGGCCCAGAGTTGGGGGAGTGTGTGTTCTCACTGCTGTGATTCACGGAAGCTGCAGGTTAAGGTCGGGAGACCTTGGATACGTTTCTCCAGGCGATATCTGTAATACTGCTCCCTACACAAGTCCTTACAAATGTAACTGCTGCGGCTTGTGTTTACGTTGTGAAGGTTGTGTATGGTTGTACGCTCTGCCGTTGATGCAGGCGTGGGGTGCAAACTGGGGAGCAGCCCCTTCCCTCCTCCAGCGGCATCTCTGGGTGAGAGTTCTTTGAGACATAATGGGACGGGACAACAAAAGGAAAATACAGGCTGTTATTTATACAGCACCTTATCATTGCCTCTCAGAAACATGCTTGGGTGTTTCACAATCAGCTACTTTCAAACAATCACCTCCAGACAGAACGTTTTCAGCACCATCCTCATCATCAACATCAGAGGCAGTCCCTCGGAATCGAGGAAGACTTGCTTCCACTCTTAAAAATGAGTTCTTAGGTGGCTCCACAGTCCAATACAAGAGCCACAGTCCCTGCCTAAGGCGGGACAGACAGTCGTTGAGGGAAGGGGTGGGTGGGACAGGTTTGCTGCATGCTCTTTCCGCTGCCTGCGCTTGATTTCTGCATGCTCTCGGCGATGAGACATAGAAACATAGAAAATAGGTGCAGGAGTAGGGCATTCGGCCCTTCGAGTCTGCACCACCATTCAATATGATCATGGCTGATCATGCAACTTCCGTACCCCATTCCTGCTTTCTCTCCATACCCCTTGAGTCCTTTAGCCGTAAGGACCACATCTAACTCCCTTTTGAATATATCTAACGAACTGGCCTCAACAACTTTCTGTGGTAGAGAATTCCACAGGTTCTCAAGGTGTTCAGCGCCCTCCCGGATGCACTTCCTCCACTTAGGGCGGTCTTTGGCCAAGGACTCCCAGGTGTCAGTGGGGATGTTGCACTTTTTCAAGGAGGCTTTGAGGGTGTCCTTGTAACGTTTCCTCTGCCCACCTTTGGCTTGTTTGCCGTGAAGGAGTTCTGAGTAGAGCGCTTGCTTTGGGAGTCTCGTGTCTGGCATGTGAACAATGTGGCCTGCCCAGCGGAGCTGATCAAGTGTGGTCAGTGCTTCAATGCTGGGGATGTTGGCCTGGTCGAGGACACTGATAGTGCGGCTGTCCTCCCAGGGTATTTATAGGATCTAGCGGAGGCATCATTGGTGATTTGAGGTGTCTACTGTACATGGTCCATGTCTCTGAGCCATACAGGAGGGCGGATATTACTACAACCCTGTAGACCATGAGCTTGGTGGCAGTTTTGAGGGCCTGGTTTTCAAACACTCTTTTCCTCAGGTGACCGAAGGCTGCACTGGCGCACTGGAGGCGGTGTTGAATCTCGTCGTCAATGTCTGCTCTTGTTAAGAGGCTCCCGAGGTATGGGAGATGGTCCACGTTGTCCAGGGCCGCGCCGTGGATCTTGATGACTGGGGGACAGTGCTGTGTGGCGGGGTCCAGTTGGAGGAGGACCTTTGACTTACGGATGTTTAGTGTAAGGCCCATGCTTTCGTACGCTTCAGAAAATACGTCGACTATGCACCACCCTCACTGGTCTCCTGAACCCTCCACGACATAGACTCCGACTCACCCAGACCACCACCCACAGCTTCCCCCTCCCCCATCCCCCCATCCTAACTCTCGGCCACCTTTCACCAGCCTGTGTTGGATCCCCATCCTCATCTGCCAATCCTTCCGTAGTCTGCATCCTATCGATTTGCAATGCTCGCCAGCCCTGCATTCTTGCCTGTATTCTTCACTCTTCCAGCACTGCCTCAAGCACTTGGTGTCATCAGCAAACACTCCCAGATCAGGCAGAGCACAGCTCGATGCAGTCAAACTCTCAGCTCCTCATCATCATCATCATCATCATCATCATCATCATCATAGGCAGTCCCTCGGAATCGAGGAAGACTTGCTTCCACTCTTAAACTGAGTTCTTAGCTGACTGAACTGTCCAATACTGGAATTACAGTCTCTGTCACAGGTGGGACAGCCAGTTGTTGAGGGAAGGGGAGGGTGGGATTGGTTTGCCGCACACTCCTTCCGCTGCCTGCGTTTGCTTTCTGCATGCTCTCAGCGACGAGACTCGAGGTGCTCAGCGTCCTCCCGGATGCACTTCCTCCACTTAGGGCGGTCTTTGGCCAGGGACTCCCAGGTGTCAGTGGGAATGTTGCACTTTATCAGGGAGGCTTTGAGGGTGTCCTTGTAACGTTTCCGTTGCCCACCTTTGGCTTGTTTGCCGTGAAGGAGTTCCGAGTGGCCTTTCTTAGGCAATGCTTAGTGTTCCCAGGAGCCCAGTCTGAGAGATTGAAGTTAGAGCATTGTTCTTCATATCCTCGGGGAGAGGATTGTCAGTGTATCATAGTGGGCGATTTGACCACTCTGACCAATAATACAGGGCCAGTGTGGAGAGGGTCCCAGGCTGTGGGAATGGGGGGTGAGGGTTGCTTGTCAGCACATAATGCTTTGGTATAAAGTGTCCTTATTAATTTTCCCTGCAGATGTAATTCTATGTAACTCCATGTAAATGCACTAAGTATGCCAGCACCAATAATATACAGCGTCATTTCTTGGTTAGACAATGTTATTTATAACAATTATTTAAATATCTTTGAATTTGAAAGGATGTCTCCAGTCAAACTCTTCACTGTAAAACCCTGAAAACAATTAGCTCAGTGAAGAGGACATTCTTCTGGAGTGTGTCCATCACCCAGCATTGAGACCATGGACATGCCCTGTGGGTGTGTCTCTCCTCACCCCTCCCCTTACACCTTTAACGCCTTTAACGTAGCAAAATGTCCCAAGGTACTTCACAGGAGCGATTCCCAAACAACATTTACATACAGAGATGACCAAAAGCTTGGTTAACAAGGTAGGTTTCAAGGAGCATCTTGAAGGAGGAAAGAGAGGGGGAGAGGTTTACGGAGGGCATTCCAGAACTTGGGAGAACTTCTAAGCCTAGGCTACTAGACCGCCAATGATGGAGCAATTAAAATTGGGAATGCACAAGAGGCCAGAATTGGAGTAGCGCAGAGATCCTGAAGGGTTGTGGAACTGGAGGAGGTTCCAGAGATCGGGATTACAACAAAGGACAATGTATCTGTGGCTCCATGAGTGGATTTCAGTGGGAGTGAGGTTTAAGTGTGTACTGCCTGAAGGTGTAATGAACGCGCATTTGTCTGGTCAGAGAACAGTGCACACACAGGGGACCCCGCTCCTTACCCGGGCCGAGGGGACCCCGCATGGAACTGCGACTCATGCTCGAGGCTTGCCCCTGGGGACCGAGCCCGGCACCGCCCGGGAAACACAGCGGAAAACTGGGACCGCCTGGGGAACCGGGCCTGGCCTGGCACCGCCTGGGACACACAGCAGGGCCCCAAGCCCGGGACACACACACCAAGGAAAATGGACAACAAGCCAAGGAGAGTGAGGGTAGCAGCCCTGACCGGCTCGGTGTCAGTCGGTGCCAAAAACCCACGGAGCCATCTTCGGCCTGGTGTGCTCGCTCGACGAATCTGTGTGGGCCCGGCGCTGGCCAGCTTCTGTCCTGGGCTGAAAGGACCCCTGCACTGGCCCGTTTCTACCTCAGCCAGGAGGACCCCTGCACCTTAAACTTTTAATCGACTTTTAATTCCTTTTTTTTTTAAAAACTCTTAATCAATCTTAAACTTTTAAACAATTGGGGAAACTTTTATAACCTATTATTGATCTACATCGTAGACTTTTTAACAACTCTTACAAACCTTTTAAACAAATTGGGAATTTTTATCAAATTTTAACTCTTAAAATATCTTTGGAAGTGACCTTCCTAATGCCTGCCCCCCAACCAAGCCTCGGCCATCTAGCATCAATGGCGCTACTCGGTGCCGAGCTTGTGGCCAACACTTCGCCGGAGGCAATTAGGCTTATCGAGCTGTGCCTGGTCTCCAGTTGTCTCGGAACCACTTGCCACTGGACCAAGACCTTGCTCGGCTAAGCCCGTGTGGTTGCTGGTGGGCAGCGGCCACCCCATGTTAAAAGAACTCACACGCTGGCATCTTCCACTTCATCAGTGTGAAGTTCAGGACCTGGAATGTCAGGATGCTCATGGACAATCCCAACAGCAACAGGCCGGAATGCCGCACCACCATAGTTGCCCGGGAACTCAGACGTTTTGACGTTGACATCGCCGCCCTAAGCGAGACCCGGCGGGCAGGGGAAGGCCAGCTCAAGGAACAAGGTGGAGGTTACACCTTCTTCTGGAAAGGGAAAGCAGAGGCAGAACGCCGCCTTCATGGAGTCGGCTTTGCCGTCAAGAATGAGCTGGTCGACCGCCTCAAAGACTCCCCCTGTGGTGTTAACGAACGCCTCATGACTCTTTGTCCCATCCTATCCCAGAACCAATGCGCCACAGTCATCAGTGCGTACGCCCCTACACTCGATGCAACGGATGAGACCAAAGAGGGTTTTTATTCCAATCTCGAGACATCCTTATCCCGCGTCCCCACGGGCGACAAATTGATCCTCCTGGCTGACTTTAATGCCAGGGTCGGCAAAGACACAGTCCTCTGGGGACGTGTGATTGGCAGAGAGGGGGTAGGGAAAGCCAACTCCAGTGGTACCCTACTCCTGACAAAATGTCTAGAACATGAACTCCTCATCACCAACACCCTGTTCCGCCAGAAGGACAAATACAAGGCATCGTGGCAACACCCTCGCTCCAAACACTGGCACCTGCTCGACTGTGTCATCGCCGAGCCAGGGATCGCAAGGATGTGCGCATCACCTGCGCCATGACGGGAGCAGACGACTGCTGGACGGACCACCGCCTAATCCGATCCATCATCGACATCAACATAGCCCCAAAGCAGAGGGGACAGCAGAAGCAGTGCTGCAAAAAAGTTAATGCCGGGGCACTGAGAGACCCAGATTAGAGAGACCTATACAGCCAGCGCCTCACAGCCAATCTGGCGACCCTTGATGACCCTGAGATGCTGAATCCCCACAGCGCTCGGTCTGCCCTCCAGGCCTCCATAACCAGTGCCTGTGAAGAGACACTTGGTCACTCAACCAGAAAACATCAGGACTGGTTTGATGAAAATGACCAGGAGATCGAAGAACTAATAGATCGCAAGCACAGAGCATTTCTGAGCCTCAAGCAACAACCCAACTCGGGAGCTGCAAAACAACATTACAGGCAGCTCAAGGCTCAAAAAACATGGGACCTAAAGAACAGGTGGTGGATGGAGAAAGCACAGGAGATACAACAACTGGCTGACAGCCATGATATTGCGAGGATTCTTCAATGCAGTCAAGGCCACCTATAGTCCAATCTCCCAAGGCCCCACCCCACTCCTGGCCAAAAACGGGGAAACCCCTCTTCATCATGGACACCGAGGCTGTCAGGGCCCGATGGAAGGAGCACTTTGAAGACCTCCTCAATCGAGACTCTGCCTTTGACTCGAGTGTTCTCGACTCCATCCCGCAGCCTGCCACCCGCCACCACCTCAGTGAAACTCCAACGTTGCATGAGGTAGGCAAAGCCATAAAACTGCTCAAGAATAACAAGGCTACGGGAGCAGATGGAATCCCTGCTGAGGCGCTAAAGTATGGCGGAGAGGCACTGTTGGCATGAATGCATGACCTCATCTCTCTCATCTGGAAGGAGAGCATGCCGGGAGATCTCACAGATGCAGTGATCGTGACCATCTTTAAAAAAAGGGGACAAGTCCGACTGCGACAACTGAGGGGAATCTCCCTGCTATCAGCCACTGGGAAAGTTGTTGCTAGAGTTCTCCTCAACCGTCTTCTCCCTGTGGCCGAGGAGCTCCTCCCGGAATCACAGTGGCACAACGGACATGATCTTTGCAGCGCGACAGTTGCAGGAAAAATGTAGGGAGCAGCGCCAGCCCTTATACATGGCCTTTTTCGATCTTACAAAGGCCTTTGACACTCAACCGCGAGGGTCTATGGAGCATCCTGCTCCGTTTTGGATGCCCCCAAAAGTTTGTCAACATCCTTCGCCTGCTCCACAATGACATGCAGGCCGTGATCCCTATCAACGGATCCATTACAGACCCAATCCACGTCCGGACTGGGGTCAAACGGCTGTGTCATCACTCCAACCCTCTTCTCAATCTTCCTCGCTGCCATGCTCCACCTCACAGTCAACAAGCTCCCCGCTGGAGTGGAACTAAACTACAGAACCTGTGGGAAGCTGTTTAACCTACGCCGCCTCCAGGCCAGGTCTAAGATCACCCCAACCTCTGTCGTTGAGCTACAGCACGCGGACTGCGCCTGTGTCTGTGCACATTCTGAGGCTGAACTCCAGGATATAGTCGATGTATTCACCGAGGCATATGAAAGCATGGGCCTTACGCTTAACATCCGTAAGACAAAGGTCCTCCACCAGCCTGTCCCCGCCGCTCAGCACTTTCCCTCCAATCATCAAGATCCACGGCGCAGCCCTGGACAACGTGGACCATTTCCCATATCTCGGGAGCCTCTTGTCAACAAAGGCAGACATTGATGCGGAGATTCAACACCGCCTCCAGTGCAGCCTTCGGCCGTCTGAGAAAAAGAGTGTTTGAAGACCAGGCCCTCAAATCTACCACCAAGCTCATGGTCTACAGGGCTGTAGTAATACCCGCCCTCTTGTATGGATCTGAGGCATGGACGATGTATAGAAGGCACCTCAAGTCGCTGGAGATATATCACCAACGATGTCTCCGCAAGATCCTGCAAATCCCCTGGGAGGACAGGCGCACCAACATCAGTGTCCTCGTCCAGGCCAACATCCCCAGCATTGAAACATAGAAACATAGAAAATAGGTGCAGGAATAGGCCATTCGGCACTTCGCGCCTGCACCACCATTCAATAAGATCATGGCTGATCATTCACCTGAGTACCCCTTTCCTGCTTTCTCTCCATACCCCTTGATCCCTTTATCCGTAAGGGCCACATCTAACTCCCTCTTGAATATATCCAATGAACTGGCATCAACAACTCTCTGTGGTAGAGAATTCCACAGGTTCACCACTCTCTGAGTGAAGAAGTTTCTCCTCATCTCAGTCCGAAATGGCTTACCCCTTATCCTAAGGCTATGTCCCCTGGTTCTGGACTTCCCCAACATCGGGAAGATTCTTCCTGCATCTAACCTGTCCAGTCCCGTCAGAATTTTATATGTTTCTATGAGATCCCCTCTCATCCTTCTAAACTCCAGTGAATACAGGCCCAGTCGATCCAGTCTCTCCACATATGTCAGTCCAGCCATCCCGGGAATCAGTCTGGTGAACCTTCGCTGCACTCCCTCAAGAGCAAGAATGTCCTTCCTCAGATTAGGAGACCAAAACTGAACACAGTATGCCAGATCAGGCCTCATCAAGGCCCTGTACAACTGCAATAAGACCTCCCTGCTCCTATACTCAAATCCCCTAGCTATGAAGGCCAACATACCATTTGCCGCCTTCACAACCTGCTGTACCTGCATGCCAGCTTTCAATGACTGATGTACCATGACACCCAGGTCTCGTTGCACCTCCCCTTTTCCTAATCTGTCACCATTCAGATAATATTCTGCCTTCGTGTTTTTGCCACCAAAGTAGATAATCTCACATTTATCCAGATTATACTGCATCTGCCACGCGTTCGTCCACTCACCTAACCTGTCCAAGTCACCCTGCAGCCTCTTAGCGTCCTCCTCACAGCTCACACTGCCACCCAGCTTAGTGTCATCTGCAAACTTGGAGATATTACACTCAATTCCCTTATCCAAATCGTTAACGTATATTGTAAATAGCTGGGGTCCCAGCACTGAGCCCTGCGGCACCCCACTAGTCACTGCCTGCCATTCTGAAAAGGACCCGTTTATCCCGACTCTCTGCTTCCTGTCTGCCAACCAGTTCTCTATCCATGTCAGTACATAACCCCCAATACCATGTGCTTTAATTTTGCACACCAATCTCTTGTGTGGGACCTTGTCAAAAGCCTTTTGAAAGTCCAAATACACCACATCCACTGGTTCTCCCTTGTCCACTCTACTAGTTACATCCTCAAAAAATTTTAGAAGATTTGTCAAGCAGGATTTCCCTTTCTTAAATCCATGCTGACTTGGACCGATCCCGTGACTGCTTTCCAAATGTACTGCTATTTCATCTTTAATAATTGATTCCAACATTTTCCCCACTACTGATATCAGGCTAACTGGTCTATAATTACCCGCCTTCTGTCTCCCTCCCTTCTTAAAAAGTGGTGTTACATTAGCTACCCTCCAGTCCATAGGAACTGATCCAGAGTCGACAGACTGTTGGAAAATGATCACCAATGAATCCACAATTTCTAGGGCCACTTCCTTAAGTACTCTGGGATGCAGACTATCAGGCCCCGCGGATTTATCGGCCTTCAATCCCATCAATTTCCCGAACACAATTTCCCGCCTAATAAGGATATCCTTCAGTTCCTCCTTCTCACTAGACCCTCGGTCCCTTAGTATTTCCGGAAGGTTATTTGTGTCTTCCTTCGTGAAGACAGAAACAAAGTTTTTGTTTAACTGGCCCGCCATTTCTTTATTCCCCATTATAAATTCACCTGATTCTGACTGCAAGGGACCTACATTTGTCTTCACTAATCTTTTTCTCTTCACATATCTATAAAAGGTTTTGCAGTCAGTTTTTAATGTTCCCAGCAAGCTTCCTCTCATACTCTATTTTCTTCCTCTTAATTGAACCCTTTATCCTCCTCTGCTGTATTATAAAATTCTCCCAGTCCTCAGGTTTGCTGCTTTTTCTGGCCAATTTATATGCCTCTTCCTTGGAGTTAACACTATCCTTAATTTCCCTTGTTAGCCACGGTTGAGCCACCTTTCCCGTTTTATTTTTACTCCAGACAGGGATGTACAATTGTTGAAATTCATCCATGTGATCTTTAAATGTTTGCCATTGCCTATCCACCGTCAACCCTTTAAGTATCACTCACCAGTCTATTCTAGCCAATTCAGGTCTCATACCATCAAAGTTACCTTTCCTTAAGTTCAGGACCCTAGTCTCTGAATTAACTGTGTCACTCTCCATCTCAATAAAGAATTCTACCATATTATGGTCACTCTTCCCCAAGGGGCCTCGCACAATAAGATTGTTAATTAGTCCTTTCTCATTACACATCACCCAATCTAGGATGGCCAGCCCTCTAGTTGGCTCCTCAACATATTGCTCTCGAAAACCATCCCTAATACACTCCAGGAAATCCTCCTCCACCGCATTGCTACCAGTTTGGTTAGCCCAATCAATATGTAGATTAAAGTCGCCCATGATAACTGTTGTACCTTTATTGCACACATCCCTAATTTGTTGTTTGATGCTGTCCCCAACCTCACTACTACTGTTTGGTGGTCTGTACACAACTCCCACTCATGTTTTCTGCCCTTTGGTATTCCGTAGCTCCACCCATACCGATTCCATATCATCCAAGCTAATGTCCTTCCTTCCTATTGCATTAATTTCTTCTTTAACCAGCAACGCCACCCCACCTCCTTTTCCTTTCTGTCTATCCTTCCTAAATGTTGAATACCCCTGGATGTTGACTTCCCAGCCTTGGTCACCCCGGAGCCATGTCTCCGTGATGTCAATTACATCATATATGTTGACTGCTATCTGAGCAGTTAATTTGTCCACCTTATTCCGAATACTCCTCGCATTGAGGCACAGAGCCTTCAGGCTTGTCTTTTTAACACTCTCTGCCCCTTTAGAATTTTGCTGTAATGTGGCCCTTTTTGTTTTTTGCCTTGGGTTTCTCTGCCCTCCACTTTTACTTTTCTTCTT
The DNA here is from genome assembly GCF_044704955.1 of Pristiophorus japonicus. Lineage (NCBI taxonomy): Eukaryota > Metazoa > Chordata > Chondrichthyes > Pristiophoridae > Pristiophorus > Pristiophorus japonicus. The sequence continues at coordinate 314,535,618 of NC_091980.1, read as the reverse complement.
TCTATCTTTTGCTTATGCCCCCATTCTACTTTCCTCTGTCTCCCTGCATAGGTTCCCATCCCCCTGCCAGATTAGTTTAACTCCTCCCCAACAGCACTAGCAAAAACTCCCCCTAGGACATTGGTTCCGGTCCTGCCCAGGTGTAGACCGTCCGGTTTGTACTGGTCCCACCTCCCCCAGAACTGGTTCCAATGTCCCAGGAATTTGAATCCCTCCCTTCTGCACCACACCTCAAGCCACGTATTTATCTATCCTGCGAGTCCTACTCTGACTAGCACATGGCACTGGTAGCAATCCTGAGATTACTAAGTTTGAGCTCCTCGCTCCCTAAATTCGTCCTGTTGGACCTCATCCCATTTTTTACCTATATTGTTGGTACCTATATGCACCACGACAACTGGCTGTTCACCCACCCCCTTCAAAATGTCCTGTTCCCGCTCCGAGACATCCTTGACCCTTGCACCAGGGAGGCAACATACCATCCTAGAGTCTCGGTTGCTGCCGCAGAAACTCCTATCTATTCCCCTTACAATAGAATCCCCTATCACTATCACTCTCCCACTCTTTTTCCTGCCCTCCTGTGCAGCAGAGCCACCCACGGTGCCATGAACTTGGCTGCTGCTGCCCTCCGCTGATGAGTCATCCCCCCCCAACAGTACCCAAAGCGATGTATCTGTTTTGCAGGGGGACGACCGCAGGGGACCCCTGCACTACCTTCCTTCCACTGCTCTTCCTGTTGGTCACCCATCCCCTATCTGGCTGTGTAACCTTTACCTGCGGTAAGACCAACTCACTAAACGTGCTATTCGCGTCATTCTCAGCATCGCGGATGCTCCAGAGTGAATCCACCCGCAGCTCCAGTGCCGCAATGCGGTCTGTCAGGAGCTGCAGCCATACACACTTCCCGTATATGTAGTCGTCAGGGACACTGAAAGCGTCCCTGACTTCCCACGTAGTACAGGAGGAGCATAACACGTGTCCGAGCTCTCCTGCCATGAGTTAACCCCTAGATTAACTTAATTTGGCAACAATAGTGCTAAATGTTACTTACTGATGAAGAAAAAAAAAAGAAAAACTACTCACCAATCACCAGCCAATCACTTGCTCCCTCGGCTGTGATGTCACCTTTTGATTTCTTTCTACTTCTTTTTGCCTTCTCTACCTGCTGCAGCTGCACCGGCTGGGCCTCTCCAACGGCTGATGGGCCTTTATAGGCCTCCCAAACTCCCTGGACTCGCGCTGCTCCGAACTCCCGCCTCTCCAACGGCTGATGGGCCTTTATAGGCCTCCCAAACTCCCCGGACTCGCGCTGCTCCGAACTCCCGCCTCTCCGACGACTGATGGGCCTTTATAGACTCCCGAACTCCCCGGACTCGCGCTGCTCCGAACTCCCGCCTCTCCGACGACTGATGTGCCTTTATAGCCTCCCGAACTCCCCGGACTCGCGCTGCTCCGAACTCCCGCCTCTCCAACGGCTGATGGGCCTTTATAGACCTCCCAAACTCCCCGGACTCGCGCTGCTCCGAACTCCCGCCTCTCCGACGGCTGATGGGCCTTTATAGACCTCCCGAACTCCCCGGACTCGCGCTGCTCCGAACTCCCGCCTCTCCAACGGCTGATGGGCCTTTATAGACCTCCCGAACTCCCCGGACTCGCGCTGCTCCGAACTCCCGCCTCTCCAACGGCTGATGGGCCTTTATAGACCTCCCAAACTCCCCGGACTCGCGCCGCTCCGAACTCCCGCCTCTCCGACGACTGATGTGCCTTTATAGCCTCCCGAACTCCCCGGACTCGCGCTGCTCCGAACTCCCGAACTAAAAATCACACTCGATCAGCTTCGCTGGGCAGGCCACATAGTTCGCATGCCAGATACGAGACTCCCTAAGCAAATGCTTTATGCGGAGCTCCTTCATGGTAAACGAGCCAAAGGTGGGCAGCGGAAACGTTATAAGGACACCCTCAAAGCCTCCCTGGTAAAGTGCGACATCACCACTGACACCTGGGAGACCCTGGCCGAAGACCGCCCGAGGTGGAGAAAGTGCATCCGGGAGGGCATTGAGCTCTTTGAGTCTCGCCGCAAGGAGCATGAAGCGCAGGCAGCGGAAGGTGCACGCAGCAAACCAGCCCCACAGACCCATTCCCTTGACCAATGTCTGTCCCACCTGTTAAAGGGTCTGTGGTTCTCGTATTGGACTGTTCAGCCACCAAAGAACTCACTTTGGGAGTGGAAGCCAGTCTTCCTCGATTCCGAGGGACTGCCTATGCTGATGGCTCACAACATTCTCCGTGTCCCTCCCATTGTATGGCCCACTGCTCAAGCTGCATGGATGACAGGGATTTTGCAGCGTAGGATAAAAGTGAGAGTTTCTTGAGCAGATTAACTTTGAGGAATCATAAGGAAAAGATCAGTGTGTTCTTTATTCCCATTCTTTGATCCTGGACAAATCTGCTTTTGTGCCATGATACAGTAATTTAAAACATATCAGATCAACCAATCAGCTTCTGTCTACAAAGGGGATGGAGCTAAATCTGGAGAAGTATTCAGGTCTGTGATGTCTCACGATTGAGGCTTGATAGTACAGTACACCGACATTTCACTCTTACTACTGAGGCCTGAGCATCAACCCTGCACACACACACACACAACGATCACCAGCCCACTCTGTGCAGCACTGTGCTAGACACTTACAACACTGTTCTTTCCCCCAGGAGCTGAGCTCACATCACACTGATGTGGCAAGACGAAAGGCTCTCGTTCTGCTGAGGTGTGGGTGATGCAATGTGGCTGAGTATTCTTCCATCTGGGTTCATGTCACACTGACATGGGAAGGATGAAGGCCGCTTTTCTTTTCTTTAAGAGACCAAATGGTAAGTTGGCCTTTAATACAAGAGGATTTGAGTATAAGAGTAAAGACGTCTTACTGCAATCATATAAGGCCCCGGTGACACCGTACCGGGAGTATTGTGTACAGTTGTGGTCTCCTTACCTAAGGAAGCATATACTTACCATGCAGTGAGTGCAACGAAGGTTCACCAGACTGATTCCTGGGATGGGGGGATTGTCCTATGAGGAGAGATTGAGCAGACTAGGCCGATATTCATAGAAACATAGAAAATAGGTGCAGGAGTAGGCCATTCGGCCCTTCTAGCCTGCACCGCCATTCAATGAGTTCATGGCTGAACATTCAACTTCAGTACCCCATTCTTGCTTTCTCGCCATACCCCTTGATCCCCCTAGTAGTAAGGACCTCATCTAACTCCTTTTTGAATATATTTAGTGAATTGGCCTCAACAACTTTCTGTGGTAGAGAATTCCACAGGTTCACCACTCTCTGGGTGAAGAAGTTCCTCCGCATCTCGGTCCTAAATGGCTTACCCCTTATCCTTAGACTGTGACCTCTGGTTCTGGACTTCCCCAACATTGGGAACATTCTTCCTGCATCTAACCTGTCTAACCCCGTCAGAATTTTAAATGTTTCTATGAGGTCCCCTCTCATTCTTCTGAACTCCAGTGAATACAAGCCCAGTTGATCTAGTCTTTCTTGATAGGTCAGTCCCGCCATCCCGGGAATCAGTCTGGTGAACCTTCGCTGCACTCCCTCAATAGCAAGAATGTCCATCCTCAGGTTAGGAGACCAAAACTGTACACAATACTCCAGGTGTGGCCTCACCAATGCCCTGTACAACTGTAGCAACACCTCCCTGCCCCTGTACTCAAATCCCCTTGCTATGAAGGCCAACATGCCATTTGCTTTCTTAACCGCCTGCTGCACCTGCATGCCAACCTTCAATGACTGATGTACCATGACACCCAGGTCTCTTTGCACTTCCCCTTTTCCTAATCTGTCACCATTCAGATAATAGTCTGTCTCTCTGTTTAGAGTTTAGAAGAATGAGAGGTGATCTCATTGAAACATACACAATTCTTACAGGGCTTGACAGGGTAGTGACCATCAGTTCCCCATCCTCCAGTACCCCAACTCCCTGTGTGTCTGACCCTGTCAGTTCCCCATCCTCCAGTACCCCAACTCCCTGTGTGTCTGACCCTGTCAGTTCCCCATCCTCCAGTCCCCCAACTCCCTGTGTGTCCGACCCTGTCAGTTCCCCATCCTTCAGTCCCCCCAACTCCCTGTGTGTCTGACCCTGTCAGTTCCCCATCCTCCACTACCCCAACTCCCTGTGTGTCTGACCCTGTCAGTTCCCCATCCTCCAGTCCCCCAACTCCCTTTAACATTATTGATGGATTCAGCGCCCACCACCTTTGCAGGCGGAGCGTTCCAGATCCCACAACTCTCGGTGAAAACATTTCTCCTCAGCTCCCCTCTCCATCTTTTGCCAATGATTTAGAATCTGTGTCCCCTGGTTATTGACCCACTCACCCCAGGGAATCGTTTCTCTCTCTACTCCATCAAAACCGCTCATCGCCGTGAAAACCTTTGTTCACCTTTAACCTTCTCTGTTCCAAGCTGCCTCGTTCACTTGCATTGGCTCCCTGTCCCCAAATCTACATCCATCATCCTGGTCAGGTAAGGAAGGTGCATTTCTCGAGCACCTTTTGTGGCCTCAGGAAGTTCCAAAGCTCTTTACTGTCAATTAAAAACTTTTTGATGTGTAGTTACTGTTGTAATGTAGGTAGAACATGAGATAGCTACGATGACAGCTTGCATTTATATCGGGCCTTTAACATACAAAACCTACCAAAGCCCCTCCTAAAGATGCAAGGAGAAAAGTGGCCACCAAATCAAAGGAAATATTAGGAGGGGAAAGAGGTGGGTTTACAAAGGGTCTTCAAGAAGAATAGAGGCAACGTTTAGGGAGGGAGTTCCAGGTCACTGCTCTGAGGCAGCTGAAGGCACGGCTGACAATGGTGATGCAAGGTCGGCTGGGGAAACAGAAGGGGCCAGTCAGAGGAGCAGTGAGTTCCCGGAGGGTTGCAGGGCTGGAGGAGGTTACAGAGATAGAGAGGGGACGAGGCCATGGAGGGATTTAAACACCAAGATAATCATTTTAAACGTGAGGTGTGAAAGTAGATGTCTTTGTGATGGAGATACATGGGATAAGAAACTAACCTCAGTGTCAAACCGAGTAAAGCTCCCTCTACACTGTCCCATCAAACACTCCCAGGGCAGGTACAGCACGGGTTAGATACAGAGTAAAGCTCCCTCTACACTGTCCCATCAAACACTCCCAGGGCAGGTACAGCACGGGGTTAGATACAGAGTAAAGCTCCCTCTACACTGTCCCATCACTCCCAGGGCAGGTACAGGGGGTTAGATACAGAGTAAAGCTCCCTCTACACCGTCCCATCAAACACTCCCAGGGCAGGTACAGCACGGGGTTAGATACAGAGTAAAGCTCCCTCTACACTGTCCTATCAATCACTCCCAGGGCAGGTACAGCACGGGTTAGATACAGAGTAAAGCTCCCTCTACACTGTCCTATCAATCACTCCCAGGGCAGGTACAGCACGGGTTAGATACAGAGTAAAGCTCCCTCTACACTGTCCCATCAAACACTCCCAGGGCAGGTACAGCACGGATTAGATACAGAGTAAAGCTCCCTCTACATTATCCCATCAAACACTCCCAGGGCAGGTACAGGGGGTTAGATACAGAGTAAAGCTCCCTCTACACTGTCCCATCAAACACTCCCAGGGCAGGTACAGCACGGGGTTAGATACAGAGTAAAGCTCCCTCTACACTGTCCCATCAAACACTCCCAGGGCAAATAAAGCACGGGGTTAGATACAGAGTAAAGCTCCCTCTACACTGTCCCATCAAACACTCCCAGGGCAGGTACAGCACGGGGTTAGATACAGAGTAAAGCTCCCTCTACACTGTCCCATCACTCCCAGGGCAGGTACAGGGGGTTAGATACAGAGTAAAGCTCCCTCTACACCGTCCCATCAAACACTCCCAGGGCAGGTACAGCACGGGGTTAGATACAGAGTAAAGCTCCCTCTACACTGTCCTATCAATCACTCCCAGGGCAGGTACAGCACGGGTTAGATACAGAGTAAAGCTCCCTCTACACTGTCCTATCAATCACTCCCAGGGCAGGTACAGCACGGGTTAGATACAGAGTAAAGCTCCCTCTACACTGTCCCATCAAACACTCCCAGGGCAGGTACAGCACGGGTTAGATACAGAGTAAAGCTCCCTCTACACTGTCCCATCAAACACTCCCAGGGCAGGTACAGGGGGTTAGATACAGAGTAAAGCTCCCTCTACACTGTCTCATCACACACTCCCAGGGCAGGTACAGGGGGTTAGATACAGAGTAAAGCTCCCTCTACACTGTCCTATCAAACACTCCCAGGGCAGGTACAGGGGGTTAGATACAGAGTAAAGCTCCCTCTACACTATTGCAATAATGTGCCTCAATCTCGAAGTGTTTTGCTTGCTGTTTCCAGTTTTACAGCCTATCTGGGTACGGCTTTGTGCCAATTTGCAGACAGATTTGCACTGTTGACTCGTTCCTGATAAAACTGCCCAAACTCTTTCACATAGGAACCTTAACAGTGAGCAAAGAAAGGAGACTTTGATGCGATCGTTACTGCGAGCTCGATTCAGGCCCAGGTCACAGAAATGAAAAGACTGTGTGCGAACCCAATAAGCTACCCAGTTCCGGCACTTTGTGTGTGCCCTTGCAGCAGCACACAGTGCGTGTATAGAAAGATGCTGAAGGTAGGCCGATCCACTGGAACATGTTGTGTTACTGCAGGGCATTACGTGCCTTTCTGCTGCTGCGTGGGATTACTTCAGCAGCATGCTGCGAAAAGAATATTAAAAGTTTTACATTCAGCTCCTTTCAGACGTCAGGACGACCCAAAATGCTTTACACCGCATGAAGTACTTTTGGAGTGTAGTCACTGCTGTAATGTAGGAAACACGGCAGCAATTTTGCCCACAGCAAGCTACCACAAACATCAATGTGATAATGACCAGATAAGAAATAGGAACAGGAGTCGGCCATTCGGCCCCTCGAGCCTGCTCCGCCATTCAATAAGATCACGGCTGATCTGATCTTGGCCTCAACTCCACTTCCCCGCCCGCTCCCCATAACCCTTGACTCCGTTAGCATTCAAAAATCTGTCTATCTCTACCTTAAATACATTCAATGACCCAGCCTCCACCGTTCCCTGTGGTAGAGAATTCCTCCTCATTTCCGTTTTAAATGGGTGCTCCCTTATTCTGAAAGTATGCCCCCTAGTTCTAGATTCCCCCACGAGGGGAAACATCCTCTCTGCATCTATCCTGTCAAGCACCCTCAGGATCTTATACATTTCAATAAGATCACCTCTTATTCTGCTAAACTCCAATGAGTACAGGCACAACTTTTCTTCATAAGACAACCCCTTCATCTCAGGAATCAAGTGCATGAAGCTTCTCTGAACAGCCTCTAATGCAATTATATCCCATCTTAAATAAGAAGACCAAAACTGCATGCAGTACTCCAGGTGTGGCCTCACCAATACCCTGTACAGTTGTAGCAGGACTTCTCTGCTTTTATACTCCATCCCCCTTGCAATAAAGGCCAACATTCCATTTGCCTTCCTGATCACTTGCTGTACCTGCATACTAACTTTTTGTGTTTCATGTACAAGGACCCCCAGGTCCCTCTGTACTGCAGCATTTTGTAATTGCTCCCATTTAAATTATAATTTACGTTTTTATTTTTCCTACCTAAGTGGCTAACCTCATATTTTCCCACATTATACTCCATCTGCCAAATCTTTGCCCACTCACAACCTATCTATATCCCTTTGCAGATTCTTTGCGTCCTCCTCACAACTTGCTTTCCCAACTGTCTTTGTATCATCAACAAATTTGGCTACATTACAGTCGTTCCTTTCTGTTTTAGTGATGTTGATTGAGGGATAAATATTGGCCCAGGACACCACTCTTCAAAATAGTGCCTTAGGATCTTTTACATCCACCTGAGAGAGCAGACGGAGCCTCGGTTTAATGTCTCATCTGAAAGACGGCACCTCCGACAGTGCAGCGCTCCCTCAGTACTGCCCCTCCAACAGTGCAGCGCTCCCTCAGTACTACCCCTCCGTCAGTGCAGCGCTCCCTCAGTACTGCCCCTCCGACAGTGTGGCGCTCCCTCAGTACTGCCCCTCCGACAGTGCGGCGCTCCCTCAGTACTGCCCCTCCGACAGTGCGGCTCTCCCTCAGTACTGCCCCTCCGACAGTGCGGCACTCCCTCAGTACTGCCCCTCCGACAGTGCAGCACTTCCTCAGTACTGCCCCTCCGACAGTGTGGCGCTCCCTCAGTACTGCCCCTCCGACAGTGCGCGCTCCCTCAGTACTGCCCCTCCGACAGTGCAGCGCTCCCTCAGTACTGCCCCTCCAACAGTGCAGCGCTCCCTCAGTACTACCCCTCCGACAGTGCAGCGCTCCCTCAGTACTGCCCCTCCGACAGTGCGGCGCTCCCTCAGTACTGCCCCTCCGACAGTGCGGCGCTCCCTCAGTACTGCCCCTCCGACAGTGCGGCTCTCCCTCGGTACTGCCCCTCCGACAGTGCAGCACTTCCTCAGTACTGCCCCTCCGACAGTGTGGCGCTTCCTCAGTACTGCCCCTCCGACAGTGCGCGTTCCCTCAGTACTGCCCCTCCGACAGTGCAGCACTCCCTCAGTACTGCCCCTCCGACAGTGTGGCGCTCCCTCAGTACTGCCCCTCCGACAGTGCGCGCTCCCTCAGTACTGCCCCTCCGACAGTGCAGCACTCCCTCAGTACTGCCCCTCCGACAGTGCGGCGCTCCCTCAGTACTGCCCCTCCGACAGTGCGGCGCTCCCTCAGTACTGCCCCTCCGACAGTGCGGCGCTCCCTCAGTACTGAACTGAAGTTTCAGCCTGGATTTTGTGCTCGGGTCTGTGGAGTGGGACTTGAACTTATGACCACCTGACTCCGAGGTGAGAGTGTTAGCCAGCGAGCCAAGGCACCTGGAGCGTTTGTGGATCAGCCACCTCACCGGTGGATGTTGTATTACCGAGGCTGCATGGTGTCGCGGTACTTTGTTGCTACGTGGTGGCACGGTGTAGATTCCCCCATTGTGGATGTGCCATGCTAATATATTACCCCCAACCCATGAACTTTTATCTTGTGCAGTAACCTTTTATGTGGCACCTTGTCAAAATGCCTTCTGGAAGTCCAAATACACCACATCCACTGGTTCCTCTTTATCCACCCTGTTCGTTACATCCTCAAAGAACTCCAGCAAATTTGTCAAACATGATTTCCTCTTCATAAATCCATGCTGACCCTGCCTGACCACAACGTTCTCGCGCTGTGAAACTTTCTTGCTGGCAAACTAAGCATGTGAATCCCATTCTAATCCTGTAATTGGAGGCCCCTGGCTACCAAGCTGACCATCACCGATACCTGCCACCAATCAGTGACCAAGGTCTCAGAGGGAGCTGTCAATCAAACCCACGCCCCCAGGCTCCACCCCCATTCTTTGATCTGTGCCGTGAACCTGAGAACTTGTCACCTTTCTTGAAGATGGTCACCTCATAGTACTGGAGAATTACCACCAACGCTGCCTCCGCAAAATTCTGCAAATCCATTGGCAGGCTAGACGCACCAATATCAGTGTTCTCTCTCAGGCTAACATCACCAGCATCGAGGCACTGAGCATGCTCGATCAGCTCCGATGGACGGGCCACATTGTCCACATGCCTGATACCAGACTCCCGCAACAAGCACTCTACTCTGAGCTACGTCACGGCAGGCGAGCCCCAGGAGGGCAGAGAAAACACTTCAAGGACACCCTCAAAGCTTCCTTGAAAAAAAATGTATCATCCCCACCGACACCTGGGAATCTCTGGCCTGAGACCGCCCAAAGTGGAGGAGCAGTATCCGAGAAGGCGGCGAACACTTCGAGTCTCTTTGTCAGAAGCCAAGTACAAACAGCGCAAAGAGCGTACGACAGATCAAGCACCCCATCCACTCGACTCTCCAACCGCCATCTGCCCCGCCTGTGACCTGAGAGAGACTGTACATCCCGTATGGGTCTCACCATTTTAGTGTGGAAGCAAGTCATCCTCGACTCCGGCGGACTGCCGAGCGAGAAGAAGAAACTTGAGGTTATCCAAAAGTCTGCTGCCCGTTTCCTAACTTGCAGCAAGACCCGTTCACCCATCACCACTGTTGGGCATAAGCTGTGTGGGTACGCAGCTCCACGCCACACAGCACTCAGGAGATCCCGCGCGGGCCGCTCAAATGCTGGGAGAGATACTGCGCATGCGCTGCCACACAGCAAATTTTAAGGAAGTGTGCGCAAAAAAAATGAGGGGGAACATTGCCCATCACCCCTGGGCTCGCTGACCTACATTGGCTCCCGGTCCGGCAACACATCGATTTTAAAATTCTCATCCTTGTTTTCAAACCCCTCCCTATCTCTGTAACCTCCTCCAGTCCTACAAACCCGTCAAGATCTCTGCACTCCTCCAATTTTGTCCTCTTGAGCATCCCCGATTTTAATTGCTCCACCATTGGCGGCCGTGCCTTCAGCTGCAAAGGCTCTAAGCTCAGAAATTCCCTTCCTAAACCTTGCCGCCTCTCTTTCTTCCTTTAAGAAGTTTCTTAAAACCTAAAATAAAAACAGAAAATGCTGGAAATACTCAGCAGGTCAGGCAGCATCTGTGGAGAGAGAGATAGAGATAGAGAGAGAGAGAGACTGGGGGAGAGAGAGAGACTGGGGAGAGGGAGAGAGAGAGAGAGAGAGACTGGGGGAGGGAGAGAGAGAGAGAGAGAGAGACTGGGGGAGGATGGGAGAGGGAGACGGAGGAGAGCGAGGGAGACAGGGGGAGAGAGAGAAAGAGATAGAGATAGAGAGAGACTGGGGCAGAGAGAGAGATAGAGGGAGACTGGGGGGGAGAGAGGGAGACTGGGGGAGAGAGAGAGAGAGACTGGGGAGGGAGAGGGAGATGGGGAGAGAGAGAGAGAGAGAAGGTGGGGAAGAGAGACACGGGTCGGGGGGATGGGAGGGGAGAGAGGGAACTCAGGGAAGATGGATCATGTTCTTCCAATCCCCCCCACAAGGGGCATTGTTGGAGTGGATGAAATCCAGAAGTCACGACACTGTCACTATTCACTTCGAACTCAATAAACCTGTTAACAATCCGCACACAGTGCACCATCTATGGGGGGGGGGGGCGAAGGGTAAGGTCATGCACTTGCGCTGGTGTAAGGAGGGACTTTGGCTGGGGGAGGATGTACTTGTACTGGGGTACAGGACTTTGGCTGGGGGAGGATATACAGGTACTGGGGTACAGGACTTTGGCTGGGGGAGGATATACAGGTACTGGGGTACAGGACTTTGGCTGGGGGAGGATGTACAGGGACTGGGGTACAGGACTTTGGCTGGGGGAGGATGTACAGGGACTGGGGTACAGGACTTTGGCTGGGGGAGGATGTACAGGGACTGGGGCACAGGACTTTGGCTGGGGGAGGATGTACAGGGACTGGGGTACAGGACTTTGGCCAGCCCTGACTGTCTTCTGGGGAGCTCTGTCCTCTGTTGTTTCAGGAAGGCAAAGTGGATCAAGTTACAATTTGCAAAGTCAGTGAGACCTTGGGCTGGGCGGTTCCCGTTACACTTTCCAGTGAAACTTCAGGGTGTGGCTTATCCTCCAAGGGGACCAATCATAGACAAAGGGTGGAGCATGGCAGCCATTTTTACCGTAGAACTAAACACGTCCCCAATCGATCATCCTTCCCTAATATCTCTCACAATACCATGCCCTTTTCAGGCAGCCTGTCTGCTCTGAGGTGATAGCTTCCCCTTGGAGGAATATCCTGTGTGCCAATATGATTTTAGTCCCTTACATGCTGATTACAGCCATTAAAGGCACCAAACAAAAATTGAATACGGACAAAAGATAGGTGTTTGTGACAATCAGGCTCCAGATATCAGCTGGACTCAAGGTTCCAGGTTGTATCTCTGCTCTGTTCTGAATTAGTTGATCGCAGCCCAGGTGCTGTAAGTGCAGTGAAGGCTTCGGGGCTAAGAAACAACAGCTCTCATCTATACAAAAATAAAAACTGCGGATGCTGGGAATCTGAATTAAAAACTGAAAATACTAGTAATATTCAGCGGGTCAGGCAACGTCTGTGGAGAGAGAAACGAAGTAACGATTCAGGTCGATGACCTTGCCTCACAACTGGTTTTAAACAAGTACAGAAGCAGGGAAAGGGGAGAAAGAAGAAAGAAAGAAAGACTTGCATTTATATAGGGCCTTTCATGACCACCAGCCATCTCAAAGCGCTTTACAGCCAATGAAGTACTTTTGGAGTGTAGTCACTGTTGTAATGTAAGAAACATGGTAGGCGGTTTGCGCACAGCAAACTCCCACAAATAGTTAATAATGACCAGATAATCTGTTTTTGTTATGTTGATTGAGGGATAAATATTGGCCAGGACACCGGGGAGAATTTCCCTGCTCTTCAGAATAGCGCCGTGGGATCTTTTGCGTCCACCTGAGAGAGCAGACACGGCCTCGGTTTAACGTCTCATCCGAAAGACGGTCCCTCCGACAGTGCGGCACTCCCTCAGTACTGCTCCTCCGACAGTGCGGCGCTCCCTCAGTACTGCCCCTCCGACAGTGCGGCACTCCCTCAGTACTGCCCCTCTGACAGTGCGGCACTCCCTCAGTACTGCCCCTCCGACAGTGCGGCACTCCCTCAGTACTGCACTGGAGTGTCAGCCCGGATCTATGTGCTGAAGTATCTGGAGTGGGACTTGAACCCACAACCTCTGACTCAGGCGAGAGTGCTGCCCACTGAGACATGGCTGACACAGGGGAGGGGAGGAAAGAACAGAAGGGAAGGTCTGTGATGGGTTGGAAGACAGGAGAGATTAAACGATAAAAGCGATGATGGTGCAAGGCAAAGAGGGATGGTCATGGGACATTTAAAGAAACAAATGATGGGTCTGGAGGAGGTGTAAATAGCAGGTTGGGACCACAAAAGGAGTGGCGAGTGGCCTCGGGAGCAGCGTGGAGGCCCCGAGAGACTACTCCAGGGAGCAGCGCGAGTTGGTGCAGGAGGGCGACGGCAGCGAATGGTGACATCACCAAGGTGCAGGTCGGTGATTGGAGCGTGGGCAGGTACAGCAGGAGCGGCGAGGTCGGGGCGAAGGAACGGCGAGAGATTGTAGAGGGACGTGATCGGGTCCCGGGGGAGGCGTGAGTTCGGGGCCAGGAGCAGCACTGGGTCCGTGCAGCAGAGCAGGTCTCCAGTCGTCCTGGTTAATCCTTGCCACTGGACCGAGACCTGGCTCTGTCAAGCCCGTGTGGTGGCTGGTGTGTAACGGTCACCCCACGTTAAAATAATCCACCCACAGGCATCTTCCACCCTTTAATATGTAGTTCGGGTCCTTCATTCGAAACATCTGTGAACTCATCCTTTTTTGGCGTGGAAGCAAGTCATCCTCGCTTTGAGGGAGCGCCGATGAGAGTGGTGAATAGCAACTACAGAATCATTACCAGCAACTGCTGTCTGAAAACAATGGGAGCGCTGGTTCTGGTCTGAAATTGTTGAACTCGATGTTGAGGCCAGAAGGCTGTAAAGTGCCTAATACAAAAATGAGGTGCTGTTCCTCGAGTTTATGTTGAGCTTCAGGAGAACTTGCATCTATAGATTGCCTTTAATGCGGGAGATTGTCCCAAGATGCTTCACAGGAGCGTAATCAGAGAAAGAATGACAAAAAGTACTAGCGAGCCCAGTCGGGAGATATTTGGATTATAGAATCGCACAGAATTTACAGCACAGGACCAAGCCATTCAGTCCAACTGGTCCATGATAGAGCAAGTGTGGAGGATGCTCAGGAGGCGATAATTGGAGGGGCGCAGGGATCTCGGAGGGCTGGAGGAGGTTATAGAGGTAGGGAGGGACAAGACATTGGGGAGATTTAAAAACAAGGATGAGAGTTTAAAGATCGATACTATTCTGGATCGTGAGCCAATGTAGGTCAGCGAGAACAGGGGTGATGGGTGAACAGGACTTGCTGCGAGTTAGAACACGGGGCATTGAGCACAGGGGGTGATGGGTGAGCGGGACTGGGTGTGAGTTAGGACACAGGGCATTGAGCACAGGGGGTGATGGGTGAGCGGGACTGGGTGTGAGTTAGGACACGGGGCATTGAGCACAGGGGGTGATGGGTGAGCGGGACTGGGTGCGAGTTAGGACACGGGGCATTGAGCACGGGGTGATTGGTGAGCGGGACACGGTGCGAGTTAGGACACGGGGCATTGAGCACAGGGGGTGATGGGTGAGCGGGACACGGTGCAAGTTAGGACACGGGGCAGTAAGCACAGTGGGTGATGGGTGAACAGGACTCGGTGTGAGTTAGGACACGGAGCACAGGGGGTGATGGGTGAGCAGGACTCGGTGTGAGTTAGGACACGGGGCACAGGGGGTGATGGGTGAGCGGGACTGGGTGCGAGTTAGGACACGGGGCACAGGAGGTGATGGGTGAGCGGGACTGGGTGCGAGTTAGGACATGGTCAGCGAGCACAGGGGGTGATGGGTGAGTGGGACTGGGTGTGAGTTAGGACGTGGTCAGCGAGCACAGGGGGTGATGGGTGAGCGGGACTTGGTGCGAGTTAGGACATGGTCAGCGAGCACAGGGGGTGATGGGTGAGCGGGACTTGATGCGAGTTAGGACACGGGGCATTGAGCACGGGGTGATGGGTGAGCGGGACTGGGTGTGAGTTAGGACACAGGGCATTGAGCACAGGGGGTGATGGGTGAGCGGGACTGGGTGTGAGTTAGGACACGGGGCATTGAGCACAGGGGGTGATGGGTGAGCGGGACTGGGTGCGAGTTAGGACACGGGGCATTGAGCACGGGGTGATTGGTGAGCGGGACACGGTGCGAGTTAGGACACGGGGCATTGAGCACAGGGGGTGATGGGTGAGTGGGACTGGGTGCGAGTTAGGACACAGGGCAGTGAGCACAGGGGGTGATGGGTGAGCGGGACACGGTGCGAGTTAGGACACGGGGCAGTGAGCACAGGGGGTGATGGGGAAACGGGACTCGGTGCGAGTTAGGACACGGGGCAGTGAGCACAGGGGGTGATGGGTGTGTGGGACTCGGTGCGAGTTAGGACACGGGGCAGCGAGCACAGAGGGTGATGGGGGAACGGGAGTCGGTGCGAGTTAGGACACGGGGGCAGCGAGCACAGGGGGTGATGGGTGAGTGGGACTGGGTGCGAGTTAGGACACGGGGCAGTGAGCACAGCGGGTGATGGGTGAGCGGGACTTGGTGCGAGTTCGGACACGGGGCAGTGAGCACAGCGGGTGATGGGTGAGCGGGACTGGGTGCGAGTTAGGACACGGGGTAGTGAGCACAGGGGGTGATGGGTGAGCGGGACTCGGTACGAGTTAGGACACGGGGCAGTGAGCACAGGGGGTGATGGGTGAGCGGGACTGGGTGTGAGTTAGGACACGGGGCAGTGAGCACAGGGGGTATTGGGTGAGCGGGACTGGGTGTGAGTTAGGACACGGGGCAGTGAGCACAGGGGGTGATGGGTGAGCGGGACTGGTGCGAGTTAGGACACGGGGCAGTGAGCACAGGGGGTGATGGGTGAGCGGGACTGGTGCGAGTTAGGACACGGGGCAGTGAGCACAGAGGGTGATGGGTGAGTGGGACTCGGTGCGAGTTAGGACACGGGGCAGTGAGCACAGCGGGTGATGGGTGAGCAGGACTCGGTGCGAGTTAGGACATGGGGCAGCGAGCACAGGGGGTGATGGGTGAGCGGGACTCGGTGTGAGTTAGGACACGGGGCAGTGAGCACAGGGGGTGATGGGTGAGCGGGACTGGGTGTGAGTTAGGACACAGGGCAGTGAGCACAGAGGGTGATGGGTGAGCGGGACTGGGTGCGAGTTAGGACACGGGGGCAGTGAGCACAGGGGGTGATGGGTGAGCAGGACTCGGTGCGAGTTAGGACACAGGACAGTGAGCACAGAGGGTGATGGGTGAGTGGGACTGGGTGCGAGTTAGGACACGGGGCAGTGAGCAAAGCGGGTGATGGGTGAGCGGGACTGGGTGTGAGTTAGGACACGGGGCAGTGAGCACAGGGGGTGATGGGTGAGTGGGACTGGGTGTGAGTTAGGACACGGGGCAGTGAGCACAGGGGGTGATGGGTGAGCGGGACTGGGTGTGAGTTAGGACACGGGGCAGTGAGCACAGGGGGTGATGGGTGAGTGGGACTGGGTGTGAGTTAGGACACGGGGCAGTGAGCAAAGCGGGTGATGGGTGAGCGGGACTGGGTGCGAGTTAGGACACGGGGTCAGTGAGCACAGGGGGTGATGGGTGAGTGGGACTGGGTGTGAGTTAGGACACGGGGCAGTGAGCACAGCGGGTGATGGGTGAGCGGGACTGGTGTGAGTTAGGACACGGGGCAGTGAGCACAGGGGGTGATGGGTGAGTGGGACTGGGTGTGAGTTAGGACACGGGGGCAGTGAGCACAGGGGGTGATGGGTGAGCGGGACTGGGTGTGAGTTAGGACACGGGGCAGTGAGCACAGGGGGTGATGGGTGAGTGGGACTGGGTGTGAGTTAGGACACGGGGCAGTGAGCAAAGCGGGTGATGGGTGAGCGGGACTGGGTGCGAGTTAGGACACGGGGTCAGTGAGCACAGGGGGTGATGGGTGAGTGGGACTGGGTGTGAGTTAGGACACGGGGCAGTGAGCACAGCGGGTGATGGGTGAGCGGGACTCGGTGCGAGTTAGGACACGGGACAGTGAGCACAGAGGGTGATGGGTGAGTGGGACTGGGTGCGAGTTAGGACACGGGGCAGTGAGCAAAGCGGGTGATGGGTGAGCGGGACTGGGTGTGAGTTAGGACACGGGGCAGTGAGCACAGGGGGTGATGGGTGAGTGGGACTGGGTGTGAGTTAGGACACGGGGCAGTGAGCAAAGCGGGTGATGGGTGAGCGGGACTGGGTGCGAGTTAGGACACGGGGTCAGTGAGCACAGGGGGTGATGGGTGAGTGGGACTGGGTGTGAGTTAGGACACGGGGCAGTGAGCACAGCGGGTGATGGGTGAGCGGGACTGGTGTGAGTTAGGACACGGGGCAGTGAGCACAGGGGGTGATGGGTGAGTGGGACTGGGTGTGAGTTAGGACACGGGGCAGTGAGCACAGGGGGTGATGGGTGAGCGGGACTGGGTGTGAGTTAGGACACGGGGCAGTGAGCAAAGCGGGTGATGGGTGAGCGGGACTGGGTGCGAGTTAGGACACGGGGTCAGTGAGCACAGGGGGTGATGGGTGAGTGGGACTGGGTGTGAGTTAGGACACGGGGCAGTGAGCACAGCGGGTGATGGGTGAGCGGGACTGGTGTGAGTTAGGACACGGGGCAGTGAGCACAGGGGGTGATGGGTGAGCGGGACTGGGTGCGAGTTAGGACACGGGGTACAGGGGGTAATGGGTGAGCAGGACTTGGTGCGAGTTAGGACACGGGGCAGCGAGCACAGGGGGCGATGGGTGAGTGGGACTCGGTGCGAGTTAGGACACGGGGCAGTGAGCACAGAGGGTGATGGGTGAGTGGGACTTGGTGCGAGTTAGGACACGGGGCAGTGAGCACAGGGGGTGATGGGTGAGTGGGACTGGGTGCGAGTTAGGACACGGGGCAGTGAACACAGGGGGTGATGGG
Source organism: Pristiophorus japonicus (assembly GCF_044704955.1). Taxonomy (NCBI): domain Eukaryota; kingdom Metazoa; phylum Chordata; class Chondrichthyes; family Pristiophoridae; genus Pristiophorus; species Pristiophorus japonicus. Next base: position 314,517,957 of record NC_091980.1, on the reverse strand, counting down.
TGAGTGGGACTGGGTGCGAGTTAGGACACGGGGCAGTGAGCACAGGGGGTGATGGGTGAGTGGGACTGGGTGTGAGTTAGGACACGGGGCAGTGAGCACAGGGGGTGATGGGTGAGCGGGACTGGGTGTGAGTTAGGACACGGGGCAGTGAGCACAGGGGGTGATGGGTGAGTGGGACTAGGTGTGAGTTAGGACACGGGGCAGTGAGCAAAGCGGGTGATGGGTGAGCGGGACTGGGTGCGAGTTAGGACACGGGGTCAGTGAGCACAGGGGGTGATGGGTGAGTGGGACTGGGTGTGAGTTAGGACACGGGGCAGTGAGCACAGCGGGTGATGGGTGAGCGGGACTGGTGTGAGTTAGGACACGGGGCAGTGAGCACAGGGGGTGATGGGTGAGTGGGACTGGGTGCGAGTTAGGACACTGGGCAGTGAGCACAGGGGGTGATGGGTGAGTGGGACTGGGTGTGAGTTAGGACACGGGGGCAGTGAGCACAGGGGGTGATGGGTGAGCGGGACTGGGTGTGAGTTAGGACACGGGGCAGTGAGCACAGGGGGTGATGGGTGAGTGGGACTGGGTGTGAGTTAGGACACGGAGCAGTGAGCAAAGCGGGTGATGGGTGAGCGGGACTGGGTGCGAGTTAGGACACGGGGTCAGTGAGCACAGGGGGTGATGGGTGAGTGGGACTGGGTGTGAGTTAGGACACGGGGCAGTGAGCACAGCGGGTGATGGGTGAGCGGGACTGGTGTGAGTTAGGACACGGGGCAGTGAGCACAGGGGGTGATGGGTGAGTGGGACTGGGTGCGAGTTAGGACACGGGGCACAGGGGGTAATGGGTGAGCAGGACTTGGTGCGAGTTAGGACACGGGGCAGCGAGCACAGGGGGCGATGGGTGAGTGGGACTCGGTGCGAGTTAGGACACGGGGCAGTGAGCACAGAGGGTGATGGGTGAGTGGGACTTGGTGCGAGTTAGGACACGGGGCAGTGAGCACAGGGGGTGATGGGTGAGTGGGACTGGGTGTGAGTTAGGACACGGGGCAGTGAACACAGGGGGTGATGGGTGAGTGGGACTGGGTGCGAGTTAGGACACGGGGCAGTGAACACAGGGGGTGATGGGTGAGTGGGACTGGGTGCGAGTTAGGACACGGGGCAGTGAGCACAGGGGGTGATGGGTGAGTGGGACTGGGTGCGAGTTAGGACATGGGGCAGCAGAGTTTTGGATGAGTTCAAGTTTACAAAGGGTGGAGATGTGAGGCCAGCCAGGAGTGAGTTGGAATAGTCGACTCTGGAGGTAACAAAGGCATGGATGAGGGTTTCAGCAGCGGATGAGCTGAGGCAGGGGCGGAGAGGTTACGGAGGTGGGAGTGGGTGGTCTTGGTGATGGAGAGCATACGGGGTTGGAATTCAGCGCCTTTGGGAGAGGGATGGAAATAACAAGTAAAATTGCGGAGAGCTCACTCACATCTGACGCTGTGTGAATTGTGTCCAATTCTTGTATCTGGGGAACTATGAAGACGGTGAGCTAGCAGAGAAACGATTGCGGAGAAGGACTGTGCGTCTCGGTAACAGTGAGGCTCATATTATGTCGTATTGTGAGTCTCGTGGGCAGCTGTACAAGTGCAGCACTTCTCCAACAATCCACAGCTCATTTCTGTTGCCGCGTGTGGAGGATTTTCCCTGTTGAGGAAGCTGTGAATGTTTACTTCTTGAAAATTCAAAGTACTCATCAAAACAAAAAGTGGAATGGTATCTGCTGCGCTCAGGATTCCGCCAGCCAGCCAGCGCAGTGTGAGCAGGGCGAGAACTGCTGTCTCTTCTCAGTGAAGCGCAGGGAACAGAGAGGGGCACTGTCTGAGGAACGAGTGGCTGTACAATAGCTCCTCAGTGCTGGGAGCAGCACACCCCAGGCTGACCCCCACACTGCACCAACAACCCAGGACCAGAGAGAGAGAGAGAGAGAGAGAGGAAAACAGGTTTTATCTGCACAGCTCGGGCCAGCCGATGCAGCCAGTGGCGGGCGTTCTCCCAGTCACCATGCCAACACTGCCTGGCCCCGAACCGACCGTCTCCCTCACTCAGCGATGCTTCCGAGAGTCGCGGCAGCTCTTTCCAGCTGTGGCACCTTGGTAGTTACACATAGGACAGCGCTCCAAGGGTGTCGCTGGGACCTCGGTGGCTTCGCCCAGCTGAACGCAGCATGAGTATAATATAGTGCCAGGTAGAGGTTGGCCCAGCACCAACACTCTGAACGCTGTTGGAGTACAGGGAGAAAATGTATGGCACGAGGGTTGGATGTCTGACAGATAAAGGCAGTCCTGTCCTGCATCGCAAGGAATTTCCGATTCTACTCCCCTTTATTTTTCTTCCTTTGTATGCCAATTTTCTCTCCTCTCCTGAACGGGCCCAATCTCAATTAGTGGGAGGGAGAATCAGCCCGGGTTCCTGCTCCTGATCACTGCCCAGTGACCCTTGGGTTAGAGAGAGGGGGAAATCAGCCCGGGTTCCTGCTCCTGATCACTGCCCACTAACCCCTGGGTTAGAGAGAGGGGAAATCAGCCAGGGTTCCTGCACCTGATCACTGCCCACTGACCCCTGGGTTAGAGAGAGGGGAAATCAGCCAGGGTTCCTGCTCCTGATCACTGCCCACTGACCCTTGGGTTAGAGAGAGGGGGAAATCAGCCAGGGTTCCTGCTCCTGATCACTGCCCACTGACCCTTGGGTTAGAGAGAGGGGGAAATCAGCCAGAGTTCCTGCTCCTGATCACTGTCCAGTGACCCCTGGGTTAGAGAGAGGGGAAATCAGCCAGGGTTCCTGCTCCTGATCACTGTCCAGTGACCCCTGGGTTAGAGAGAGGGGAAATCAGCCAGGGTTCCTGCTCCTGATCACTGCCCAGTGACCCCTGGGTTAGAGAGAGGGGAAATCAGCCAGGGTTCCTGCTCCTGATCACTGCCCAGTGACCCCTGGGTTAGAGAGAGAGGGGAAATCAGCCAGGGTTCCTGCTCCTGATCACTGCTCAGTGACCCCTGGGTTAGAGAGAGGGGGAAATCAGCCAGGGTTCCTGCTCCTGATCACTGCCCAGTGACCCCTGGGTTAGAGAGAGAGGGGAAATCAGCCAGGGTTCCTGCTCCTGATCACTGCCCAGTGACCCCTGGGTTAGAGAGAGAGGGGAAATCAGCCAGGGTTCCTGCTCCTGATCACTGCCCAGTGACCCCTGGGTTAGAGAGAGGGGGAAATCAGCCAGGGTTCCTGCTCCTGATCACTGCCCAGTGACCCCTGGGTTAGGGAGAGGGGGAATTCAGTCAGGGTTCCTGCTTTTAAAAATTCATTCACAGGATGTGGGTGTCGCTGGCAATGCCAGCATTTATTGCCCATCACTCATTGCCCGCAAGGTAGTGAGCCACCTTCTTGAATACAACTGAATGTCTCACTGGCCCATTTCAGAGTCAACCACATTGCTGTGGGTCTGGAGTCACATATAGGTCAGACCGGGTAAGATATCCTTCCCTGAAGGACATTAGTGAACCAGATGTGTTTTTACGACAATCCCGTAGTTTTATGGTCACCATTACTGATACTAGTTTTTTCTGTTATATTCCCGATTTATTTAATTAACTGAATTTAAATTCCCCAGCTGCCGTGGTTGGATTTGAACTCGTGTCTCTGATCATCAGTTCAGGCCTCGGGATTACTGGTCCAGTAACATAACCACTGTGCTACCGTTCCCCTTTATTTTTTAATTTTATGCAACCTGCCCTCATTATTTAACCCTCTAAGACCCGTTATCATTCTGGTGACTCAGCAAAAAACCCTCTCTCTGCTACCTCCCAACGATTTCCAATCATGACCCATGGTGCTGCCGAAGAAGCCTTGGCGAGTTGCTGCAGTGCATCTTGTAGATGGTGCACACTGCAGCCAGGGGGCGCCGGTGGTGGAGGGAGTGGATGTTGAAGGTGGTGGATGGGGAGCCAATCAAGCAGCTGCTTTGTCCTGGATGGTGTCGAGCTTCTCGAGTGTTGTTGGAGCTGCACCATCCAGGCAAGTGGAGAGTGTTCCATCACACTCCTGACTTGTGTCTTGTAGATGGTGGAAAGGCTTTGAGGAGTCAGGAGGTGAGACACTCGCCGCAGAATACCCAGCCTCTGACCTGCTCTTGTAGCCACAGTATTTATGTGGCTGGTCCAGTTAAGTTTCTGGTCAATGGTGACCCCCAGGATGTTGATGGTGGGGGATTCGGTGATGGTAATGCCGCTGAATGTCAAGGGGCGATGGTTAGACTCTCGCTTGTTGGAGATAGTCATTGCCTGGCACTTGTGTGGCGCGAATGTTACTTGCCACTTATCAGCTCAAGCCTGAATGTTGTCCAGGTCTTGCTGCATGTGGGCACGGACTGATTCATTATCTGAGGAGTTGTGAATGGAACTGAACACTGTGCAGTCATCAGCGAACATCCTCACTTCTGACCTTATGATGGAGGAAAGGTCATTGATGAAGCAGCTGAAGATGGTTGGGCCTAGGACACTGCCCTGAGGAACTCCTGCAGCGATGTCCTGGGGCAGAGAAGATTGAGCTCCAACAACCACAACCATCTTCCTTTGTGCTAGGTACGACTCCAGCCAGTGGGGAGTTTTCCCCCTGATTCGCACTGACCAGTTTTACTCGGGCTCCTTGATGCCACACTCGGTCAAACGCTGCCGTGATATCACGGGCAGTCACTCTCATCTCACTCTGGAATTCAGCTCTTTTGTCCATGTTTGGACCAAGGCTGTAATGAGGTCTGGAGCCGAGTGATCCTGACGGAACCCAAACTGAGCATCGATGAGCAGGTTATTGGTGAGTAAGTGCCGCTTGATAGCACTGTCGACAACACCTTCCATCACTTTGCTGATGATTGAGAGTAGACTGATGGGGCGGTAATTGGTCGGATTGGATTTGTCCTGCTTTTTGTGGACAGGCCATACCTGGGCAGTTTTCCACATTGTCGGGTAGATGCCAGTGTTGTAGCTGTACTGGAACAGCTTGGCTAGAGGCACGGCTAGTTCTGGAGCACAAGTCTTCAGCACAGCAGCCGGAATATTGTCAGGGCCCAGAGCCTTTGCTGTATCCAGTCGCTCAGCCGTTTCTTGATATTACGTGGAGTGAATCGAATTGGCTGAAGACTGGATTCTGTGATGGTGGGGACCTCAGGAGGAGACCGATATGGATCATCCACTCGGCACTTCTGGCTGAAGATGGTGGCAAACGATTCAGCCTTGTCTTTTGCACTCACGTGCTGGGCTCTACCATCATTGAGGATGGGGATATTCATGGAGCCTCCTCCTCCCGTTAGTTGTTTAATGGTCCACCACCATTCACCACTGGGGTAACATTAGCAAATTTCGAATCTCCCTTCGCTCACACTGGGTGCTGGTCTCCCTCACACTGGGTGCTGGTCTCGCTCACACTGGGTGCTGGTCTCGTTCACACTGGGTGCTGGTCTCCCTCACACTGGGTGCTGGTCTCGCTCTCACTGGGTGCTGGCCCTGCTCACACTGGGTGCTGGCCCTGCTCACACTGGGTGCTGGCCCTGCTCACACTGGGTGCTGGTCCCGCTCTCACTGGGTGCTGGCCCTGCTCTCACTGGGTGCTGGTCCCGCTCTCACTGGGTGCTGGCCCTGCTCTCACTGGGTGCTGGTCCTGCTCTCACTGGGTGCTGGTCCTGCTCTCACTGGGTGCTGGCCCCGCTCACACTGGGTGCTGGCCCCGCTCTCACTGGGTGCTGGCCCTGCTCTCACTGGGTGCTGGCCCTGCTCTCACTGGGTGCTGGCCCCGCTCTCACTGGGTGCTGGTCCTGCTCTCACTGTGTGCTGGCCCTGCTCTCACTGGGTGCTGGTCTCGCTCTTACTGGGTGCTGGTCTCGCTCTCACTGGGTGCTGGCCCTGCTCTCACTGGGTTCTGGTCCCGCTCTCACTGGGTGCTGGTCTTGCTCTCACTGGGTGCTGGCCCTGCTCTCACTGGGTGCTGGTCCCGCTCTCACTGGGTGCTGGTCTCGCTCTCACTGGGTGCTGGCCCTGCTCTCACTGTGTGCTGGTCTCACTCTCACTGGGTGCTGGCCCTGCTCTCACTGGGTGCTGGCCCTGCTTTCACTGGGTGCTGGCCCTGCTCTCACTGGGTGCTGGTCTCACTCTCACTGGGTGCTGGCCCTGCTCTCACTGGGTGCTGGTCTCACTCTCACTGGGTGCTGGCCCTGCTCACACTGGGTGCTGGCCCTGCTCTCACTGGGTGCTGGCCCTGCTTTCACTGGGTGCTGGCCCTGCTCTCACTGGGTGCTGGTCTCACTCTCACTGGGTGCTGGCCCTGCTCTCACTGGGTGCTGGCCCCGCTCTCACTGGGTGCTGGTCTCACTCTCACTGGGTGCTGGCCCTGCCCACACTGGGTGCTGGTCTCACTCTCACTGGGTGCTGGCCCTGCCCACACTGGGTGCTGGCCCTGCTTTCACTGGGTGCTGGCCCTGCTCTCACTGGGTGCTGGTCTCACTCTCACTGGGTGCTGGCCCTGCTCTCACTGGGTGCTGGCCCTGCTCTCACTGGGTGCTGGCCCTGCTCACACTGGGTGCTGGCCCTGCTCTCACTGGGTACTGGCCCTGCTCACACTGGCAGCTCTATGACCATTCTTTCTATTGAGGATTAAGCCAGGAGTTACCAGGCATTCTGTGTTGCAGATGTAGTACAATTGACATTTTTGTGGTGAGGTTTCAATCTGTAACGGAAACATTGAGCGCAGGACGGCAAATTCCTGCAGGCTGTCTCACAGGTTTACATCGAGCTGATATGCTTTACCATTTATTTTTCTTTGAATGTAGTTTATTATCTTATAATGGTGCAGGAAAAACCACAGGCGTAAATGGCAACTTGGCTTTTAACTTTGGAAAGTCAGTCCTGAAATAATAATCTGAGGGCGAGTGAATGTCGTGCTCGCCTCGTATTCAGTGCCCCACGGCATCTCTGCTCACAGCCAAACCTCAGCGTTAGTTATTCCCACCTCACACTGACACACACACTGCACTGTGTAACCCCACACACACACACTGCACTGTGTAACCCCACACACACACACACACACTGCACTGTGTAACCCCACACACACACACTGCACTGTGTAACCCCACACACACACACACACACTGCACTGTGTAACCTCACACACACACACACACTGCACTGTGTAACCCCACACACACACACTGCACTGTGTAACCCCACACACACACACACACACTGCACTGTGTAACCTCACACACACACACACACTGCACTGTGTAACCCCACACACACACACACACACTGCACTGTGTAACCCCACACACACACACTGCACTGTGTAACCCCACACACACACACACACACTGCACTGTGTAACCCCTCACACACACACACTGCACTGTTTAACCCCACACACACACACACTGCACTGTGTAACTCCACACACACTGCACTGTGTAACCCCACACACACACACTGCACTGTGTAACCCCACACACACACACTGCACTGTGTAACCCCACACACACACTGCACTGTGTAACCCCACACACACACACTGCACTGTGTAACCCCACACACACTGCACTGTGTAACTCCACACACACTGCACTGTGTAACCCCACACGCACACACTGCTCTGTGTAACCCCACACACACACACACTGCACTGTGTAACCCCACACACACACACTGCACTGTGTAACCCCACACACACTGCACTGTGTAACCCCACACACACTGCACTGTGTAACTCCACACACACACACACTGCATTGTGTAACTCCACACACACACACTGTACTGTGTAACCCCACACACACTGCACTGTGTAACTCCACACACACACTGCATTGTGTAACTCCACACACACACACTGCACTGTGTAACCCCACACACACTGCACTGTGTAACTCCACACACACACACACACACACACACACACACACACTGCACTGTGTAACTCCACACACGCCCACACACACACACACTGCACTGTGAAACCCCACACACACACTGCACTGTATAACTCCACACACACACACTGCACTGTGTAACCCCACACACACACTGCACTGTGTAACCCCACACACACACACACTGCACTGTGTAACTCCACACACACTGCACTGTGTAACTCCACACACACACACACACACACACACTGCACTGTGTAACTCCACACACACACACACACACTGCACTGTATAACTCCACACACACACACACTGCATTGTGTAACCCCACACACACTGCACTGTGTAACCCCCCCACACCCACACACACACACACACTGCACTGTGTAACCCCACACACACACACTGCACTGTGTAACCCCACACACACACACTGCACTGTGTAACCCCACACACACACTGCACTGTGTAACCACACACACACACTGCACTGTGTAACCCCACACACACACTGCACTGTATAACTCCACACACACACACACTGCACTGTGTAACCCCACACACACACTGCACTGTGTAACTCCACACACACACACACACACACTGCACTGTGTAACCCCACACACACACTGCATGTGTAACCCCACACACACACACTGCACTGTGTAACCCCACACACACACTGCACTGTGTAACCCCACACACACACACACTGCACTGTGTAACTCCACACACACTGCACTGTGTAACTCCACACACACACACACACACACACACACACTGCACTGTGTAACTCCACACACACACACACACTGCACTGTATAACTCCACACACACACACACTGCACTGTGTAACCCCACACACACTGCACTGTGTAACCCCCCACACACACACACACACACTGCACTGTGTAACCCCACACACACACTGCACTGTGTAACCCCACACACACACACTGCACTGTGTAACTCCACACACACTGCACTGTGTAACCCCACACACACACACTACACTGTGTAACCCCACACACACACACTGCAATGTGTAACCCCACACACACACACACTGCACTGTGTAACCCCACACACACACACTGCACTGTGTAACCCCACACACACACACTGCACTGTGTAACCCCACACACACACACTGCACTGTGTAACTCCACACACACACACACACACTGCACTGTGTAACTCCACACACACACACACACTGCACTGTGTAACTCCACACACACACTGCACTGTGTAACCCCACACACACACACTGCACTGTGTAACCCCACACACACACACTGCACTGTGTAACTCCACACACACACACACACACACTGCACTGTGTAACCCCACAAACACTGCACTGTGAAACCCCACACACACACTGCACTGTATAACTCCACACACACACACACTGCACTGTGTAACCCCACACACACACACACTGCACTGTGTAACCCCACACACACTGCACTGTGTAACCCCCCCACACACACACACACACACTGCACTGTGTAACCCCACACACACACACACTGCACTGTGTAACTCCACACACACACACTGCACTGTGTAACCCCACACACACATTGCACTGTGTAACCCCACACACACTGCACTGTGTAACTCCCCCCACACACACACACACTGCACTGTGTAACCCCACACACACACACTGCACTGTGTAACCCCACACACACACACTGCACTGTGTAACCCCACACACACACACTGCATTGTGTAACTCCACACACAAACACATTGCACTGCGTAACCCCACACACACACACTGCACTGTGTAACCACACACACACTGCACTGTGTAACCCCACACACACCGCACTGTGTAACACCACACACACACTCACTGCACTGTGTAACCACACACACACACTGCACTGTGTAACCCCACACACACACACACTGCACTGTGTAACCACACACACACACACTGCACTGTGTAACCACACACACACACTGCACTGTGTAACCACACACACACACACTGCACTGTGTAACCCCACACACACACACACTGCACTGTGTAACCACACACACACACACTGCACTGTGTAACCCCACACACACACACACTGCACTGTGTAACCACACACACACACACTGCACTGTGTAACCCCACACACACACACACTGCACTGTGTAACCACACACACACACACTGCACTGTGTAACCACACACACACACACTGCACTGTGTAACCCCACACACACACACACTGCACTGTGTAACCCCACACACTCACACTGCACTGTGTAACCACACACACACACTGCACTGTGTAACCCCACACACACACACACTACTGTGTAACCACACACACACACACAGCACTGTGTTACCACACACACACACTGCACTGTGTAACCCCACACACACACACACTGCACTGTGTAACCACACACACACACACTGCACTGTGTAACCCCACACACACACACTGCACTGTGTAACTCCACACACACACACACACACACTGCACTGTGTAACTCCACACACACACACACACTGCACTGTGTAACTCCACACACACACTGCACTGTGTAACCCCACACACACACACTGCACTGTGTAACCCCACACACACACTGCACTGTGTAACCCCACACACACACACTGCACTGTGTAACCCCACACACACTGCACTGTGTAACTCCACACACACTGCACTGTGTAACCCCACACGCACACACTGCTCTGTGTAACCCCACACACACACACACTGCACTGTGTAACCCCACACACACACACTGCACTGTGTAACCCCACACACACTGCACTGTGTAACCCCACACACACTGCACTGTGTAACTCCACACACACACACACTGCATTGTGTAACTCCACACACACACACTGTACTGTGTAACCCCACACACACTGCACTGTGTAACTCCACACACACACTGCATTGTGTAACTCCACACACACACACTGCACTGTGTAACCCCACACACACTGCACTGTGTAACTCCACACACACACACACACACACACACACACACACACTGCACTGTGTAACTCCACACACGCCCACACACACACACACTGCACTGTGAAACCCCACACACACACTGCACTGTATAACTCCACACACACACACTGCACTGTGTAACCCCACACACACACTGCACTGTGTAACCCCACACACACACACACTGCACTGTGTAACTCCACACACACTGCACTGTGTAACTCCACACACACACACACACACACACACTGCACTGTGTAACTCCACACACACACACACACACTGCACTGTATAACTCCACACACACACACACTGCATTGTGTAACCCCACACACACTGCACTGTGTAACCCCCCCACACCCACACACACACACACACTGCACTGTGTAACCCCACACACACACACTGCACTGTGTAACCCCACACACACACACTGCACTGTGTAACCCCACACACACACTGCACTGTGTAACCACACACACACACTGCACTGTGTAACCCCACACACACACTGCACTGTATAACTCCACACACACACACACTGCACTGTGTAACCCCACACACACACTGCACTGTGTAACTCCACACACACACACACACACACTGCACTGTGTAACCCCACACACACACTGCATGTGTAACCCCACACACACACACTGCACTGTGTAACCCCACACACACACTGCACTGTGTAACCCCACACACACACACACTGCACTGTGTAACTCCACACACACTGCACTGTGTAACTCCACACACACACACACACACACACACACACACACACTGCACTGTGTAACTCCACACACACACACACACTGCACTGTATAACTCCACACACACACACACTGCACTGTGTAACCCCACACACACTGCACTGTGTAACCCCCCACACACACACACACACACTGCACTGTGTAACCCCACACACACACTGCACTGTGTAACCCCACACACACACACTGCACTGTGTAACTCCACACACACTGCACTGTGTAACCCCACACACACACACTACACTGTGTAACCCCACACACACACACTGCAATGTGTAACCCCACACACACACACACTGCACTGTGTAACCCCACACACACACACTGCACTGTGTAACCCCACACACACACACTGCACTGTGTAACCCCACACACACACACTGCACTGTGTAACTCCACACACACACACACACACTGCACTGTGTAACTCCACACACACACACACACTGCACTGTGTAACTCCACACACACACTGCACTGTGTAACCCCACACACACACACTGCACTGTGTAACCCCACACACACACACTGCACTGTGTAACTCCACACACACACACACACACACTGCACTGTGTAACCCCACAAACACTGCACTGTGAAACCCCACACACACACTGCACTGTATAACTCCACACACACACACACTGCACTGTGTAACCCCACACACACACACACTGCACTGTGTAACCCCACACACACTGCACTGTGTAACCCCCCCACACACACACACACACACTGCACTGTGTAACCCCACACACACACACACTGCACTGTGTAACTCCACACACACACACTGCACTGTGTAACCCCACACACACATTGCACTGTGTAACCCCACACACACTGCACTGTGTAACTCCCCCCACACACACACACACTGCACTGTGTAACCCCACACACACACACTGCACTGTGTAACCCCACACACACACACTGCACTGTGTAACCCCACACACACACACTGCACTGTGTAACCCCACACACACACACTGCATTGTGTAACTCCACACACAAACACACTGCACTGTGTAACCCCACACACACTGCACTGTGTAACCCCCCCACACACACACACACACACTGCACTGTGTAACCCCACACACACACACACTGCACTGTGTAACTCCACACACACACACTGCACTGTGTAACCCCACACACACATTGCACTGTGTAACCCCACACACACTGCACTGTGTAACTCCCCCCACACACACACACACTGCACTGTGTAACCCCACACACACACACTGCACTGTGTAACCCCACACACACACACTGCACTGTGTAACCCCACACACACACACTGCATTGTGTAACTCCACACACAAACACATTGCACTGCGTAACCCCACACACACACACTGCACTGTGTAACCACACACACACTGCACTGTGTAACCCCACACACACCGCACTGTGTAACACCACACACACACTCACTGCACTGTGTAACCACACACACACACTGCACTGTGTAACCCCACACACACACACACTGCACTGTGTAACCACACACACACACACTGCACTGTGTAACCACACACACACACTGCACTGTGTAACCACACACACACACACTGCACTGTGTAACCCCACACACACACACACTGCACTGTGTAACCACACACACACACACTGCACTGTGTAACCCCACACACACACACACTGCACTGTGTAACCACACACACACACACTGCACTGTGTAACCCCACACACACACACACTGCACTGTGTAACCACACACACACACACTGCACTGTGTAACCACACACACACACACTGCACTGTGTAACCCCACACACACACACACTGCACTGTGTAACCCCACACACTCACACTGCACTGTGTAACCACACACACACACTGCACTGTGTAACCCCACACACACACACACTGCACTGTGTAACCACACACACACACACAGCACTGTGTTACCACACACACACACTGCACTGTGTAACCCCACACACACACACACTGCACTGTGTAACCACACACACACACACTGCACTGTGTAACCCCACACACACACACTGCACTGTGTAACTCCACACACACACACACACACACTGCACTGTGTAACTCCACACACACACACACACTGCACTGTGTAACTCCACACACACACTGCACTGTGTAACCCCACACACACACACTGCACTGTGTAACCCCACACACACACTGCACTGTGTAACCCCACACACACTGCAGTGTGTAACTCCACACACACACACACACTGCACTGTGTATCCCCACACACACATTGCACTGTGTAACCCCACACACACACACTGCACTGTGTAACCCCACACACACACACTGCACTGTATAACTCCACACACACACACACTGCACTGTGTAACCCCACACACACTGCAATGTGTAACTCCACACACACACACACTGCACTGTGTAACCCCCCACACACACACACACACACACACTGCACTGTGTAACTCCACACACACACACTGCGCTGTGTAATGCCCCACACACACACACTGCACTGTGTAACCCCACACACACACACACTGCACTGTGTAACCCCACACACACATTGCACTGTGTAACCCCACACACACTGCACTGTGTAACTCCACACACACACACACACACTGCACTGTGTAACCCCACACACACATTGCACTGTGTAACCCCACACACACTGCACTGTGTAACTCCACACACACACACACACACACACTGCACTGTGTAACCCCACACACACATTGCACTGTGTAACCCCACAAACACTGCACTGTGAAACCCCACACACACACTGCACTGTATAACTCCACACACACACACACTGCACTGTGTAACCCCACACACACACACACTGCACTGTGTAACCCCACACACACTGCACTGTGTAACCCCCCCACACACACACACACACACTGCACTGTGTAAACCCACACACACACACACTGCACTGTGTAACTCCACACACACACACTGCACTGTGTAACCCCACACACACATTGCACTGTGTAACCCCCCACACACACACACACTGCACTGTGTAACCCCACACACACACACTGCACTGTGTAACCCCACACACACACACTGCACTGTGTAACCCCACACACACACACTGCATTGTGTAACTCCACACACAAACACACTGCACTGCGTAACCCCACACACACACACTGCACTGTGTAACCACACACACACTGCACTGTGTAACCCCACACACACCGCACTGTGTAACACCACACACACACTCACTGCACTGTGTAACCACACACACATACACTGTGTAAAGCCACACACACACACTGCACTGTGTAACCCCACACACACACACACTGCACTGTGTAACCACACACACACACTGCACTGTGTAACCCCACACACACACACACTGCACTGTGTAACCACACACACACACACTGCACTGTGTAACCCCACACACACACACACTGCACTGTGTAACCACACACACACACACTGCACTGTGTAACCACACACACACACTGCACTGTGTAACCACACACACACACTGCACTGTGTAACCACACACACACACACTGCACTGTGTAACCCCACACACACACACACTGCACTGTGTAACCACACACACACACACTGCACTGTGTAACCCCACACACACACACACTGCACTGTGTAACCACACACACACACACTGCACTGTGTAACCCCACACACACACACACTGCACTGTGTAACCCCACACACACTGCACTGTGTAACCCCCCCCCCACACACACACACACTGCACTGTGTAACCCCACACACACACACTGCACTGTGTAACCCCACACACACACACTGCACTGTGTAACCCCACACACACACTGCACTGTGTAACCACACACACACACTGCACTGTGTAACCCCACACACACACTGCACTGTGTAACCCCACACACACACTGCACTGTATAACTCCACACACACACACACTGCACTGTGTAACCCCACACACACACACTGCACTGTGTAACCCCACACACACACACTGCAATGTGTAACCCCACACACACACACACTGCACTGTGTAACCCCACACACACACTGCACTGTGTAACCCCACACACACACACTGCACTGTGTAACCCCACACACACACACACACTGCACTGTGTAACCCCACACACACACACTGCACTGTGTAACCCCACACACACACACTGCACTGTGTAACCCCACACACACACACTGCACTGTGTAACTCCACACACACACACACACACTGCACTGTGTAACTCCACACACACACACACACTGCACTGTGTAACTCCACACACACACTGCACTGTGTAACCCCACACACACACACTGCACTGTGTAACCCCACACACACACTGCACTGTGCAACCCCACACACACTGCACTGTGTAACTCCACACACACACACACACACTGCACTGTGTAACACCACACACACATTGCACTGTGTAACCCCACACACACACACTGCACTGTGTAACCCCACACACACACACACACACACACACACTGCACTGTGTAACTCCACACACACACACTGCGCTGTGTAATGCCCCACACACACATACTGCACTGTGTAACCCCACACACACACACACACTGCACTGTGTAACCCCACACACACATTGCACTGTGCAACCCCACACACACTGCACTGTGTAACTCCACACACACACACACACACACTGCACTGTGTAACCCCACACACACATTGCACTGTGTAACCCCACACACACTGCACTGTGTAACTCCACACACACACACACACACACTGCACTGTGTAACCCCACACACACATTGCACTGTGTAACCCCACAAACACTGCACTGTGAAACCCCACACACACACTGCACTGTATAACTCCACACACACACACACTGCACTGTGTAACCCCACACACACATTGCACTGTGTAACCCCACACACACTGCACTGTATAACTCCACACACACACACACTGCACTGTGTAACCCCACACACACACACACTGCACTGTGTAACCCCACACACACTGCACTGTGTAACCCCCCCACACACACACACACACACTGCACTGTGTAACCCCACACACACACACACTGCACTGTGTAACTCCACACACACACACTGCACTGTGTAACCCCACACACACATTGCACTGTGTAACCCCACACACACTGCACTGTGTAACTCCCCCCACACACACACACACTGCACTGTGTAACCCCACACACACACACTGCACTGTGTAACCCCACACACACACACTGCACTGTGTAACCCCACACACACACACTGCATTGTGTAACTCCACACACAAACACATTGCACTGCGTAACCCCACACACACACACTGCACTGTGTAACCACACACACACTGCACTGTGTAACCCCACACACACCGCACTGTGTAACACCACACACACACTCACTGCACTGTGTAACCACACACACACTGCACTGTGAAACCACACACACATACACTGTGTAACGCCACACACACACACTGCACTGTGTAACCCCACACACACACACACTGCACTGTGTAACCACACACACACACTGCACTGTGTAACCACACACACACACACTGCACTGTGTAACCCCACACACACACACACTGCACTGTGTAACCACACACACACACACTGCACTGTGTAACCGCACACACACACTGCACTGTGTAACCACACACACACACACTGCACTGTGTAACCCCACACACACACACACTGCACTGTGTAACCACACACACACACACTGCACTGTGTAACCCCACACACACACACACTGCACTGTGTAACCACACACACACACACTGCACTGTGTAACCCCACACACACACACACTGCACTGTGTAACCACACACACACACACTGCACTGTGTAACCACACACACACACACTGCACTGTGTAACCACACACACACACACTGCACTGTGTAACCCCACACACACACACACTGCACTGTGTAACCCCACACACTCACACTGCACTGTGTAACCACACACACACACTGCACTGTGTAACCCCACACACACGCACACTGCACTGTGTAACCACACACACACACACAGCACTGTGTTACCACACACACACACTGCACTGTGTAACCCCACACACACACACACTGCACTGTGTAACCACACACACACACACTGCACTGTGTAACCCCACACACACACACTGCACTGTGTAACTCCACACACACACACACACACACTGCACTGTGTAACTCCACACACACACACACACTACACTGTGTAACTCCACACACACACTGCACTGTGTAACCCCACACACACACACTGCACTGTGTAACCCCACACACACACTGCACTGTGTAACCCCACACACACTGCAGTGTGTAACTCCACACACACACACACTGCACTGTGTATCCCCACACACACATTGCACTGTGTAACCCCACACACACACACTGCACTGTGTAACCCCACACACACACACTGCACTGTATAACTCCACACACACACACACTGCACTGTGTAACCCCACACACACACTGCAATGTGTAACTCCACACACACACACACTGCACTGTGTAACCCCACACACACACACACACACACACACACACTGCACTGTGTAACTCCACACACACACACTGCGCTGTGTAATGCCCCACACACACACACTGCACTGTGTAACCCCACACACACACACACTGCACTGTGTAACCCCACACACACATTGCACTGTGTAACCCCACACACACTGCACTGTGTAACTCCACACACACACACACTGCACTGTGTAACCCCACACACACATTGCACTGTGTAACCCCACACACACTGCACTGTGTAACTCCACACACACACACACACACACACTGCACTGTGTAACCCCACACACACATTGCACTGTGTAACCCCACAAACACTGCACTGTGAAACCCCACACACACACTGCACTGTATAACTCCACACACACACACACTGCACTGTGTAACCCCACACACACACACACTGCACTGTGTAACCCCACACACACTGCACTGTGTAACCCCCCACACACACACACACTGCACTGTGTAACCCCACACACACACACACTGCACTGTGTAACTCCACACACACACACTGCACTGTGTAACCCCACACACACATTGCACTGTGTAACCCCACACACACTGCACTGTGTAACTCCCCCCACACACACACACACACTGCACTGTGTAACCCCACACACACACACTGCACTGTGTAACCCCACACACACACACTGCACTGTGTAACCCCACACACACACACTGCATTGTGTAACTCCACACACAAACACACTGCACTGCGTAACCCCACACACACACACTGCACTGTGTAACCACACACACACTGCACTGTGTAACCCCACACACACCGCACTGTGTAACACCACACACACACTCACTGCACTGTGTAACCACACACACATACACTGTGTAACGCCACACACACACACTGCACTGTGTAACCCCACACACACACACACTGCACTGTGTAACCACACACACACACTGCACTGTGTAACCCCACACACACACACACTGCACTGTGTAACCCCACACACACACACACTGCACTGTGTAACCCCACACACACACACACTGCACTGTGTAACCACACACACACACACTGCACTGTGTAACCCCACACACACACACACTGCACTGTGTAACCACACACACACACACTGCACTGTGTAACCCCACACACACACACACTGCACTGTGTAACCACACACACACACACTGCACTGTGTAACCACACACACACACACTGCACTGTGTAACCCCACACACACACACACTGCACTGTATAACCCCACACACACACACTGCACTGTGTAACTCCACACACACACACACACACACTGCACTGTGTAACTCCACACACACACACACACTGCACTGTGTAACCCCACACACACTGCACTGTGTAACTCCACACACACACACACTGCATTGTGTAACTCCACACACACACACTGCACTGTGTAACCCCACACACACACACACTGCATTGTGTAACTCCACACACACACACTGCACTGTGTAACCCCACACACACTGCACTGTGTAACTCCACACGCACACACACACACACTGCACTGTGAAACCCCACACACACACTGCACTGTATAACTCCACACACACACACTGCACTGTGTAACCCCACACACACACTGCACTGTGTAACCCCACACACACACACACTGCACTGTGTAACTCCACACACACTGCACTGTGTAACTCCACACACACACACACACACACACACACACACACACACTGCACTGTGTAACTCCACACACACACACACACACTGCACTGTATAACTCCACACACACACACACTGCACTGTGTAACCCCACACACACTGCACTGTGTAACCCACCCACACACACACACACACACACACTGCACTGTGTAACCCCACACACACACACTGCACTGTGTAACCCCACACACACACACTGCACTGTGTAACCCCACACACACACTGCACTGTGTAACCACACACACACACTGCACTGTGTAACCCCACACACACACTGCACTGTATAACTCCACACACACACACACTGCACTGTGTAACCCCACACACACACTGCACTGTGTAACTCCACACACACACACACACACACACTGCACTGTGTAACCCCACACACACTGCACTGTGTAACCCCTCCACACACACACACACTGCACTGTGTAACCCCACACACACACACTGCACTGTGTAACCCCACACACACACACAGCACTGTGTAACCCCACACACACACTGCACTGTGTAACCCCACACACACACACTGCACTGTGTAACTCCACACACACTGCACTGTGTAACCCCACACACACACACTGCACTGTGTAACCCCACACACACACACTGCAATGTGTAACCCCACACACACACACACTGCACTGTGTAACCCCACACACACACTGCACTGTGTAACCCCACACACACACACTGCACTGTGTAACCCCACACACACACACACACTGCACTGTGTAACCCCACACACACACACTGCACTGTGTAACCCCACACACACACACTGCACTGTGTAACCCCACACACACACACTGCACTGTGTAACCCCACACACACACACTGCACTGTGTAACTCCACACACACACACTGCACTGTGTAACTCCACACACACACACACACTGCACTGTGTAACTCCACACACACACTGCACTGTGTAACCCCACACACACACACTGCACTGTGTAACCCCACACACACACTGCACTGTGTAACCCCACACACACTGCAGTGTGTAACTCCACACACACACACTGCACTGTGTATCCCCACACACACATTGCACTGTGTAACCCCACACACACACACTGCACTGTGTAACCCCACACACACACACACACACACACACACACACACTGCACTGTGTAACTCCACACACACACACTGCGCTGTGTAATGCCCCACACACACATACTGCACTGTGTAACCCCACACACACACACACTGCACTGTGTAACCCCACACACACATTGCACTGTGCAACCCCACACACACTGCACTGTGTAACTCCACACACACACACACACACTGCACTGTGTAACCCCACACACACATTGCACTGTGTAACCCCACACACACTGCACTGTGTAACTCCACACACACACACACACACACTGCACTGTGTAACCCCACACACACATTGCACTGTGTAACCCCACAAACACTGCACTGTGAAACCCCACACACACACTGCACTGTATAACTCCACACACACACACACTGCACTGTGTAACCCCACACACACACACACTGCACTGTGTAACCCCACACACACTGCACTGTGTAACCCCCCCACACACACACACACACACTGCACTGTGTAACCCCACACACACACACACTGCACTGTGTAACTCCACACACACACACTGCACTGTGTAACCCCACACACACATTGCACTGTGTAACCCCACACACACTGCACTGTGTAACTCCCCCCACACACACACACACTGCACGGTGTAACCCCACACACACACACTGCACTGTGTAACCCCACACACACACACTGCACTGTGTAACCCCACACACACACACTGCATTGTGTAACTCCACACACAAACACATTGCACTGCGTAACCCCACACACACACACTGCACTGTGTAACCCCACACACACCGCGCTGTGTAACACCACACACACACTCACTGCACTGTGTAACCACACACACATACACTGTGTAACGCCACACACACACACTGCACTGTATAACTCCACACACACACACTGCACTGTGTAACCCCACACACACACTGCACTGTGTAACCCCACACACACACACACTGCACTGTGTAACTCCACACACACTGCACTGTGTAACTCCACACACACACACACACACACACACACACACACACACACACTGCACTGTGTAACTCCACACACACACACACACACTGCACTGTATAACTCCACACACACACACACTGCACTGTGTAACCCCACACACACTGCACTGTGTAACCCACCCACACACACACACACACACACACTGCACTGTGTAACCCCACACACACACACTGCACTGTGTAACCCCACACACACACACTGCACTGTGTAACCCCACACACACACTGCACTGTGTAACCACACACACACACTGCACTGTGTAACCCCACACACACACTGCACTGTATAACTCCACACACACACACACTGCACTGTGTAACCCCACACACACACTGCACTGTGTAACTCCACACACACACACACACACACACTGCACTGTGTAACCCACCCACACACACTGCACTGTGTAACCCCCCCACACACACACACACTGCACTGTGTAACCCCACACACACACACTGCACTGTGTAACCCCACACACACACACACTGCACTGTGTAACCCCACACACACACACTGCACTGTGTAACTCCACACACACTGCACTGTGTAACCACACACACACACACAGCACTGTGTTACCACACACACACACTGCACTGTGTAACCCCACACACACACACACTGCACTGTGTAACCACACACACACACACTGCACTGTGTAACCCCACACACACACACTGCACTGTGTAACTCCACACACACACACACACACACTGCACTGTGTAACTCCACACACACACACACACACTGCACTGTGTAACTCCACACACACACTGCACTGTGTAACCCCACACACACACACTGCACTGTGTAACCCCACACACACACTGCACTGTGTAACCCCACACACACTGCAGTGTGTAACTCCACACACACACACACACTGCACTGTGTATCCCCACACACACATTGCACTGTGTAACCCCACACACACACACTGCACTGTGTAACCCCACACACACACTGCAATGTGTAACTCCACACACACACACACTGCACTGTGTAACCCCACACACACACACACACACACACACACACTGCACTGTGTAACTCCACACACACACACTGCGCTGTGTAATGCCCCACACACACACACTGCACTGTGTAACCCCACACACACACACACTGCACTGTGTAACCCCACACACACATTGCACTGTGTAACCCCACACACACTGCACTGTGTAACTCCACACACACACACACACACTGCACTGTGTAACCCCACACACACACACACTGCACTGTGTAACCCCACACACACATTGCACTGTGTAACCCCACACACACTGCACTGTGTAACTCCACACACACACACACACACTGCACTGTGTAACCCCACACACACATTGCACTGTGTAACCCCACACACACTGCACTGTGTAACTCCACACACACACACACACACACTGCACTGTGTAACCCCACACACACATTGCACTGTGTAACCCCACACACACTGCACTGTGTAACTCCACACACACACACACACACACTGCACTGTGTAACCCCACACACACATTGCACTGTGTAACCCCACAAACACTGCACTGTGAAACCCCACACACACACTGCACTGTATAACTCCACACACACACACACTGCACTGTGTAACCCCACACACACACACACTGCACTGTGTAACCCCACACACACTGCACTGTGTAACCCCCCCCCACACACACACACACACTGCACTGTGTAACCCCACACACACACACACTGCACTGTGTAACTCCACACACACACACTGCACTGTGTAACCCCACACACACATTGCACTGTGTAACCCCACACACACTGCACTGTGTAACTCCCCCCACACACACACACACTGCACTGTGTAACCCCACACACACACACTGCACTGTGTAACCCCACACACACACTGCACTGTGTAACCCCACACACACACACTGCATTGTGTAACTCCACACACAAACACACTGCACTGCGTAACCCCACACACACACACTGCACTGTGTAACCACACACACACTGCACTGTGTAACCCCACACACACCGCACTGTGTAACACCACACACACACTCACTGCACTGTGTAACCACACACACATACACTGTGTAACGCCACACACACACACTGCACTGTGTAACCCCACACACACACACACTGCACTGTGTAACCACACACACACACTGCACTGTGTAACCCCACACACACACACACTGCACTGTGTAACCACACACTCACGCTGTGTCGGAACATTAGAACATATGAATTAGGAGCAGGTGTAGGCTCTATGTCCCCTCAAACCTGCTGAACCTTTACATGAACTCCACTTTCCCACCTAATCCCCATATCTCTCGATTCCTTTGGTGTATAAAAAATCTATCGATCTCAGCCTTGAATATACTCAATGACTGAGCCTCCACAGCCCTCCAGGGCACGGAATTCTAACGATTCACAACCCTCTGAGTGAAGAAATTTCTCCTCAACTCAGTCTTTAAATGACTTACCCCTTATCCTGAGATAATGACCCCTTGTTCTATACACACACACACACACAAAGACTATACTACTGTACACAGAGCTGTGTGTGTCAGACAGCGCTGTGCACAGAGAGCTGTACACATTGTGGATTAAGTAGGGAAGGTGTTTGGGCTTGTGGTGTATGGAGGCAGTGTGTGTAACTAAGAGCACTCTGTTTTCCTCTGTGTGGGACACTGATAGACGGCCCACTGACAACTTGGCACAATCCCTGAAACTGTGTTTTGACAGCCCATTCCTCCCCATGTATGGAACCATCGGGGAATCTACGGCATGTCTGCACTCCCTCCCTCACTGTATCTCCAAAAGTAGCAAGCACGGAGGCTATAGGTGTGTATCCTGCTGTTGGTGTTTTGTACCAAGCATTGTACATCGAGAAGCTGGGCCGTTGTGTGAAACGGCTTTTAGTACTTTCTAACCAACTGTCATTCTTCAGAGTAGTTTTCCAGTTAACTACCTCAGTAAATCCTTGTGCTTTAACCGGGAAGCGTTGAGGGGACCAGTTTATTGAGCTGCCAAGACCTTCCGTGCTAAAACCTCCAGCTCCCAGGATTACCGGCTGTTTCCGAACTAGTTAACCATTGCTTTACTCAGCTTAGCAGTTACTTTGCCCAAGTGTACTCGTCACTGGATAACTCTGTATGTTTATAAGAACATAGGAAATCATTGCAGGAGTAGGCCATTTGGCCCCACAAGCCTGCTCCAGCATTCAATAAGATCATGGATATGCAACTTTCTATTCCTTCGTCCAAGTCATTGATGCATGTGATGAAAAGCTGAGGCCCCAGTACAGACTCCTGGGAACATGATTTGTCACATCCTGCTAATCAGCGAATAAACCCTTTATCTCTACTCTGTCTCCTACCTCCCAACAATTACCAACCCATGGCACAAGGTTACCTAATGTTCCGTATGTTTTCATGCTAATAATCTCTGGTGCAGAAACTTAGTAAGTGTCTTCTCGAATTCCATATTACGACATTCATAAACACTCCCCTATCCCCCATACTTGTGGCCTCATCAAAGTAGTACGCCTAGATTAGTCAGGCATGATTTCTCTGAGCCTGGGCCCAGAAGAGCCGAGGGCCTAGGGGCAGCACCGGCCTGCGGTATATGTGCACTGGGTCTGTGCAGTAGAGCAGGTCTACAATCATCCTGGTTAATCCTTGCCACTGGACCAAGACCTCGCTCTGTCAAGCCCGGGTGGTGGCTGGTGTGCAATGGACACCCCACGTTAAAACAATCCACCCACAGGCATCTTCCACCCTTCAATTGGAGTTCAGGACTGGAACATCGGGTCCTTCATTGAAACACCTGTGAACTCATGTGGAAGCAAGTCATCCTCGCTCGATGGACCACCTATGATGATGAGCGGCTGATCTGATCTGGGCCTCAACTCCACTTCCCTGCCTGTTCCCCATAGTCCTTCACTCCCTTATCATTCAAAAATCTGTCTATCTCTACCTTAAATACATTCAATGACCCAGCCTCCACAGCTCTCTGAGGTAGAGAATTTCACAGACCCTCGGAGAGAAGGAAACTTGGAGATGTGTTTAATCTAACAGATCAAGGCCGTTCTGCACGAGACCTCCTCACTGCTGTCACTGTGTTGGAATTGAGACTAGGCACAGCCTCCCACTCCGACTCACTCCTTCCCCACTGTGGCACTCCTCACTTTCCTCAGTCCTCCCCTACCCCAACAACCTTTTCAAACTCAAGCTGGTTACTCCCTCTTGATAACAGTCACTGCAATGTATTTGCTTCATGGGTTCTTTACTTAAGAATTCATAGCAACACATTGCTATTAAGAACTAGTTGGTTTATTAGCAAAGGTTTAACAATCACATGACACATTACCGGTTCATTCACCAGGCTCACAACCACCTGCCCCGCCGTGGATCCCCTGAACCCAACTGGCTGGGGTTTTATTGAGTCTTGTGAACATCACAGGCTGGATTTTCGGCTCATTTGCGCCTGGATTAGCGCCCTGGGGGGGGCGTTAAATGCTGTTTTTGGGCGCTATGCCGGGCGTCCAAGATTTACCTCCCGGCCGAAAGATTCGGCGATTGGTTTGCGTCGGTGCAAATACTTACCGCCACGCCCTCCGTTTACTGCGTGATGATGACGTCAATTGTAGTGCAACGCTGCGCTAGCGCCCCGGATGGAACGTTCAGCCTTAACGCCTCATTTAACGCCTGCCCCAGGAAACGCCTGAAAAAACCAGGCGGTCCCAGGGTGCAGCAGGCGGTATTGGCGGCGCATTTAAATGGAGGGATGGGGATCCGACATCGCAGGTCACACTGACATCAACAGTTGTGCACATAATGATGCGTGAAGCTTCAACTTGCAAACTTCACTTTTATCTGCCATTACAGTGCCCTTACAACATCAGTGAGAGAATTTAATGGGGGCATTACTAGTTCACCAGCGTATCAAGCTCCATGCTATTGCCTGGCGGTGTCAAGCTAGAGGAAGGACTCTTGGCCATGTCGGCCCACGGATAAGGAGAGGCCAAAGAGTTCCGGGGAGGAGAGCTTACCCCCCACGGGTTTACAGGCACCAACGCTCAGGCCTCCAGCTCTCTGAGGAGCAGTGTGTGAGAAGGCTGTGTTGCCGAAAGGAAGTGCTGACAGAGATACACCGTCTCCGACAGGCAGACCGATGCCTGGACCGCTCTGGAGGCAGCCTTCAATACTCCCCTCAACAGGTATCCCAATTCATTGTGGTGAGCTGCATGTAGCACAGCTTGGCCACCATGAGGGGCCAGGCATTGCCCGTGGGGATTGCAGGCCCACCTCAGGAGGAGGAGGACGATGAAGAGGAGCCTGGCGAGGCCCCCATTGGATAGCCCCCCATCCACGGGGGAGGCAGCGTGGAGATGCTGCCAGACCAACACTCGCTCGTCGCCAGCTTGTAATGGACCGGTTCCTAAATGGAGAAACTGAGGGATGGAGCTAATACTGGACACGCTATGTGCCCCATAAAGGCACATCTCCAGTGAACGTGGGAATGATGCACAAGGCACCAATGGCAAATGATGAGTCATAAATCTTACTGCAACAAGGCCACAAAACTCCCCCCACCAAAATGAAATCATTCAATGTACAACGTTACGTTGCAGGGCACTGAACAACAATCAAACTTCTTTACCGACGCAAGTTTCGGGCGCTCAAAGTCCGTTGTGTAACACCTGACTTAAGGCCAGCATTCCTCCACCTTACATTTTTGTCGAAACTTGCAGTCAGAGGCACAAACTATTTTCAGGCACTAACTTTAACGCCCCCATGTCTGGCTAAGCCACTCTTAACTCAACAGCTCTACAACTATTTTGGTAGAATGTTAATTCAAGTGCCCCCTTTTGTAAGGGCACAAATAACCACAATTAAATAACAAACATTAAAGGGAACCTTGACAAATCAAGATAAATTAAAATTTTGTATCCTGTTGAAATGATGTATTCCAGTCCCTCTGGCGGAAGGCCGCGAGCGTACCGGTGGACACCGCGTGCTCCATCTCCAGGGACATCCTGGCGCGAACGTAACCGCGGAAGAGAGGCAGGCAGTCGGGCTGAACGACCCCCTCGACCGCCCGCTGCCTGGACCTGTTAATGGCCCCCTTGGCCAGGCCCAGGAGCAGTCCTGCGAGGAGGCCCTCTGACCTGCCCGCTCCGCACTGGGTGCCCAGAGATCAGGAGCTCATCAGCTCTACAAACCTGTGAGCATACATTACAGTCACCACATTACAGGAAAGATGTGATTTCACTGGAGAGGGTACAGAGGAGATTTACGAGGATGTTGCCTGGACTGGAGAATTTTAGCGATGAGGAAAGATTGGATAGGCTGGGGTTGTTTTCTTTGGAACAGAGGAGGCTGAGGGGAGATTTAATTGAGGTGTATAAAATTATGAGCGGCCGAGAAAGAGTGGATAGGAAGGACCTAGTCCCCTAAGCAGAGGGGTCAATAACCAGGAAGCATAGATTTAAAGTAATTGGTAAGAGGTTTAGAGGGGAGATGAGGAGAATTTTTTTCACCCAGAGGGTGGTGGGGGTCTGGAACTCACGGCCTGAAAGGGTGGTAGAGGCAGAAACCCTCACCACATTTAAAAAGTACCTGGATATGCACCTGAAGTGCCGTAACCTACAGGGTTACGGAACGAGAGCTGGAAAGTGGGATTAGGCTGGATAGCTCTTTTTCGGCCAGCGCGGACACGATGGGCCGAATGGCCTCCTTCTGTGCCATAAATTTCTATGATTTATTTTATCTTCTGTCCGATATCCAGCCTGAATGGTGTACTGCTCTGTTTTATTAGTTAATCAAGTGTCTGACACACCCATTGGTATAATTAATAATCTCCAAGCTGAGCTACATGTAATGTATACGTGTAGAGTTTCTGTTTGCCCGAGGCATGGTGCACATCTCCCACCCCCGGGAACCAGAATGAGGTGACCCAGAGTGTGTACAGGGGTCTGACAGGAGCTTAAACTGCACTGCTTCCTGCTGCTTGTAAAGCCACGACCACGCTTTCCCACTGAGGGCTCGGACTTTGAGTTTTCTGGAGCAGAGTGGCGAGACCCCAGTCCCCATGATGTGCCAAACTCTGCCATCTCCATTAGTCAAGTGGCAGGTGACTGGAGCCTCAGTAGCCGTAAGCTGGAGCCATGCGGGCCCAGACTGGTCCACGCAGGTCCTTGCTGGTCCTGCTCCGAGGGGACAGGGATTGATGGGCAGAACTGGAGAGCAAATATTTGGTATGACTCATGGCCCACTCCGATGCATTGTTTTCCTAAATAATCTGTGAATGTGCCATGTAACTCACTTTCTGTAGTGAGCTGGAGTTGTGAGTCACTGTGTAGTGAGGCTGGAGTTGTGCGTCACTCTGTAGTGAGCGGGAGTTGTGACACTGGGAGGTGTGTCGCACTTGGTGAGTGAGCGGGAGTTGTGAGTCAATCTGTAGTGAGCGGGAGTTGTGCTTCATTCTGTAGTGAGCGGGAGTTGTGAGTCATTCTGTAGTGAGCGGGAGTTGTGCTTCATTCTGTAGTGATCGGGAGTTGTGAGTCACTTGTAGTGAGCGGGAGTTGTGAGTCACTGTTAGTGAGCGGGAGTTGTGAGTTACTGTGTAGTGAGCGGGAGTTGTGCGTCACTGTGTAGTGAGCGGGAGTTGTGCTTCACTGTGTTATGTGAGCGGGAGTTGTGAGTGAGTTGTGCGTCACTCTGTAGTGAGCGGGAGTTGTGCTTCATTCTGTAGTGAGCGGGAGTTGTGAGTCACTCTGTAGTGAGCGGGAGTTGAGTTTGAGTCTGTAGTGAGCGGGAGATGTGAGTCACTCTGTAGTGAGCGGGAGTTGTGAGTCACTCTGTAGTGAGCGGGAGGTGGTCACTGTAGTGAGCGGGAGATGTGAGTCACTCTGTAGTGAGCGGGAGTAGTGAGTCACTGCAGTGAGCGGGAGTTGTGAGTCACTCTGTAGTGAGCAGGAGTTGTGATCCACTCTGTAGTGAGCAGGAGTTGTGAGTCACTCTGTAGTGAGCTGGAGTTGTGAGTCACTGTAGTGAGCAGGAGTTGTGATCCACTCTGTAGTGAGCAGGAGTTGTGAGTCACTCTGTAGTGAGCGGGAGTTGTGAGTCACTCTAGTGAGCGGGAGTTGTGACTCACTCTGCAGTGAGCAGGAGTTGTGAGTCTGTAGTGAGCGGGAGATGTGAGTCACTCTGTAGTGAGCGGGAGTTGTGAGTCACTCTGTAGTGAGCGGGAGGTGTGACTCAGTAGTGAGCGGGAGATGTGAGTCACTCTGTAGTGAGCGGGAGTAGTGAGTCACTGCAGTGAGCGGGAGTTGTGAGTCACTCTGTAGTGAGCAGGAGTTGTGATCCACTCTGTAGTGAGCAGGAGTTGTGAGTCACTCTGTAGTGAGCGGGAGTTGTGAGTCACTCTGTAGTGAGCAGGAGTTGTGATCCACTCTGTAGTGAGCAGGAGTTGTGAGTCACTCTGTAGTGAGCGGGAGTTGTGAGTCACTCTGTAGTGAGCAGGAGTTGTGATCCACTCTAGTGAGCAGGAGTTGTGAGTCACTCTGTAGTGAGCGGGAGTTGTGAGTCACTCTGTAGTGAGTGGGAGTTGTGAGTCACTCTGTAGTGAGCGGGAGTTGAGAGTCACTCTGTAGTGAGCGGGAGTTGTGAGTCACTCTGTAGTGAGCTGGAGTTGTGAGTC
Organism: Pristiophorus japonicus; assembly: GCF_044704955.1. Taxonomy (NCBI): domain Eukaryota; kingdom Metazoa; phylum Chordata; class Chondrichthyes; family Pristiophoridae; genus Pristiophorus; species Pristiophorus japonicus. Next base: position 314,487,174 of record NC_091980.1, on the reverse strand, counting down.
ACTGTAGTGAGCGGGAGTTGTGAGTCACTCTGCAGTGAGCGGGAGTTGTGAGTCACTCTGCAGTGAGCGGGAGTTGTGAGTCACTCCGTAGTGAGCAGGAGTTGTGAGTCACTCTGTAGTGAGCGGGAGTTGTGCTTCATTCTGTAGTGAGCGGGAGTTGTGACTCACTCTGTAGTGAGCGGGAGTTGTGAGTCACTGTGGTGAGCGGGAGTTGTGACTCACTCTAGTGAGTGGGAGTTGTGAGTCACTCTGTAGTGAGCGGGAGTTGTTAGTCACTCTGTAGTGAGTGGGAGTTGTGAATCACTCTGTAGTGAGCGGGAGTTGTGACTCACTCTGTAGTGAGCGGGAGTTGTGAGTCACTCTGTAGTAAGTGGGAGTTGTTAGTCACTCTGTAGTGAGTGGGAGTTGTGACTCACTCTGTAGTGAGCGGGAGTTGTTAGTCACTCTGTAGTAAGTGGGAGTTGTTAGTCACTCTGTAGTGAGTGGGAGTTGTGAGTCACTCTGTAGTGAGCGGGAGTTGTTAGTCACTCTGTAGTGAGTGGGAGTTGTGAGTCACTCTGCAGTGAGCAGGAGTTGTGAGTCTGTAGTGAGCGGGAGATGTGAGTCACTCTGTAGTGAGCGGGAGTTGTGAGTCACTCTGTAGTGAGCGGGAGGTGTGACTCTGTAGTGAGCGGGAGATGTGAGTCACTCTGTAGTGAGCGGGAGTAGTGAGTCACTGCAGTGAGCGGGAGTTGTGAGTCACTCTGTAGTGAGCAGGAGTTGTGATCCACTCTGTAGTGAGCAGGAGTTGTGAGTCACTCTGTAGTGAGCGGGAGTTGTGAGTCACTCTGTAGTGAGCAGGAGTTGTGATCCACTCTGTAGTGAGCAGGAGTTGTGAGTCACTCTGTAGTGAGCGGGAGTTGTGAGTCACTCTGTAGTGAGCAGGAGTTGTGATCCACTCTAGTGAGCAGGAGTTGTGAGTCACTCTGTAGTGAGCGGGAGTTGTGAGTCACTCTGTAGTGAGTGGGAGTTGTGAGTCACTCTGTAGTGAGCGGGAGTTGAGAGTCACTCTGTAGTGAGCGGGAGTTGTGAGTCACTCTGTAGTGAGCTGGAGTTGTGAGTCACTGTAGTGAGCGGGAGTTGTGAGTCACTCTGCAGTGAGCGGGAGTTGTGAGTCACTCTGCAGTGAGCGGGAGTTGTGAGTCACTCCGTAGTGAGCAGGAGTTGTGAGTCACTCTGTAGTGAGCGGGAGTTGTGCTTCATTCTGTAGTGAGCGGGAGTTGTGACTCACTCTGTAGTGAGCGGGAGTTGTGAGTCACTGTGGTGAGCGGGAGTTGTGACTCACTCTAGTGAGTGGGAGTTGTGAGTCACTCTGTAGTGAGCGGGAGTTGTTAGTCACTCTGTAGTGAGTGGGAGTTGTGAATCACTCTGTAGTGAGCGGGAGTTGTGACTCACTCTGTAGTGAGCGGGAGTTGTGAGTCACTCTGTAGTAAGTGGGAGTTGTTAGTCACTCTGTAGTGAGTGGGAGTTGTGACTCACTCTGTAGTGAGCGGGAGTTGTTAGTCACTCTGTAGTAAGTGGGAGTTGTTAGTCACTCTGTAGTGAGTGGGAGTTGTGAGTCACTCTGTAGTGAGCGGGAGTTGTTAGTCACTCTGTAGTGAGTGGGAGTTGTGAGTCACTCTGTAGTGAGTGGGAGTTGTGAGTCACTCTGTAGTGAGCGGGAGTTGTTAGTCACTCTGTAGTGAGTGGGAGTTGTGAGTCACTCTGTAGTGAGTGGGAGTTGTGAGTCACTCTGTAGTGAGCGGGAGTTGTGACTCACTCTGTAGTGAGTGGGAGTTGTGAGTCACTCTGTAGTGAGCTGGAGTTGTGAGTCACTCTGTAGTGAGCGGGAGTTGTTAGTCACTCTGTAGTGAGCGGGATTTGTGAGTCACTCTGTAGTGAGCGGGAGTTGTGAATCACTCTGTAGTGAGCTGTGGTTGTGTGTCACTGGGAATAATTTTGACTTTCTTCTCTACCGCCCACCCAAATATGATAAAAATTTATCACGGATATTTCTTCACTGCTTTCCTCCCTCAGCCTATGCACCAAACGACTTCTCATCCTTGGTGATTTTAACCTCCATCTCAATTCACCATGCTCTCTCCTCTGAGTTCACTACCCCGTGTCCTCCCTTAATCTCTCCCTCCATGTAAATTCCTCAACCCATATTCACGGCCACCCCGTTGACCTTGCAATCTCTCGTGGCCTTGCTATAACCGTGTCAATTAAAGATAAGGCCATCTCTGATCATTTCCTCCTATCACTCTCGACCCACATCCCCCTTCCTCAATCCAAATCTACTTCCTTCTGCATCTGCCCCTGGAAAAAACTCTCCAAACTCTCTTACAACTGCACTTATCAACTCAAAACTGTCCAACCTTTAGCTTACTTTTAACAATGACATTTCTGCAGCGATCTGCTCAACCACACCCTCACCATCACCCTTGATGCCCTAGTCCCTATTAAAACCACCACTCTCTCTCACCCCGGCCGTTGCCCCTGGTACAGCCCTCATCTTTGCTCCGTCAAGTCCACAGGGCGCAGACTTGAACGGATGTGGCGGACAACTAGTTTAGCCATTCACCGCCAAACACTATTGGTTCCTACTCTCGTCTACAAAAACTGCTCACTATTCCAGGATCATTCTGCATTGCAAAAATATCCCCCGGCTACTATTCCCTACTGCTAACCGCCCCCTTAAACCCCTCTCCCCTGTCTCCATCTGATCAGCTGCCTCTGCCGGTTCCCTTCCTTCCCCTAGCCCACGGGGACAAACTTCATCTGCGGCTCCCACCTGCCCTAGCCCTAAACTCACATCTTTCTCTATCTTCCCGTTGATCTCCCCTCTTGATCTCTCCAAACTCATCTTGTCCATGAGACCTACTTCCTGCTCCCTTGGCCCTATTCTCACTAAACTGCCCAACTTCCTTTTTTGGCTCCCATGTTAGCCGACATTATTTACCATTCTCTCTCCCTTCAGGTCGTCTCCTTTCCTCAAATCTGCCGTCATCACCCCTCTCCTCAAAAAAACATCTCTTGACCCCACTCTGCTTGTTAGCTATATCGCCCCATCTCCAACCTCCCTTTCCTCTCCAAAGTCCTTGAACGTGTTGTCACCTCCCAAATCCGTGCCCACCTTTCCCACAATTCCATGTATGAATCCCTTCAATCTGGTTTCCACCATGCCACAGTACCGAAATGGATCTCATCAAAGTCACAAATGACATCTTTTTTGAGTGTGACAAAGGTAAACCACCCCTCCTCGTCCTCCTGGCCCTGACTGCAGCCTTTGACAAGGTTGACCACTCCATCCTCCTCCAACACCTCTCCCCCATGGTCCAGCTGGGTGGGACTGCACTCGCCTGGTTCCATTCTTATCCATCTCATCGTAGCCCGAGAATCACCTGCAACGGCTTCTCTTCCCACCCCCACATCGTTACCTCTGGTGTCCCCCAAGGGTCTATCCTTGGCCCCTCCTATTTCTCATCTATATGTTGCCCCTCGGTGACATCATCTGGAAACACGGAGTCAGTTTCCACATGTACGCTGATGACATCCAGCTCTACCTCACCACCACTTCTCTCGACCCCTGTTTGGTTTCCAAATTGTCAGATTGCTTGTGCGATATCCAGTGCTGGATGAGCAGAAATTTGCTCCAATTAAGTATTGGGAAGACTGAAGCCATTATCTTTGGTCCCGCCACAAACTGCGTTCCCTAACCACTGACTCCATCACTCACCCTAGCATCAATCTGAGGGTGAACAAGACTGTTCGCAGCCTAGGTGTCATATTTGACCCTGAGATGAGTTTCCAGCCACATATCCGCCTAAAACCGCCTTTTTCCACCTCCGTAACATCGCCCGCCTGCCTCAGCTCTTCTGCTGCTGAAACCCTCATTCATTCCTTTGTTACCTCTAGACTTGACTACCCCATCTCACTCCTGGCTGGCCTCCCACTTTCTACACGACGTAAACTTGAGGTCATCCAAAACTCAGCAGCCTGTGTACTAACTCGCACCAAGTCCCGCTCACCCATCGCCCCCTGTGCTCGCTGACCTACATTGGTTCCCGGTTAAACAAGGCCTCGATTTCAAAATTCTCATCCTTGTTCATAAATCCCTCCATGGCCTTGCCCCTCCCTATCTCTGTAATCTTTTTCAGCCTCACAACCCCACAAGATGTCTGGGCTCCTCAAATTCTACCCTCTTGACCATCCCTCATTATAACTGCTCAACAATCGTGCCTTCAGCTGCCTGGGCCCTAAGCTCTGGAACTCCCTCCCTAAACTTCTCCGCCTCTCTACCTCGCTTTCATCCTTTAATACGCTCCTTAAAACCCACCTCTTTAAACAAGCTTTTGGTCATCTGCCTTCATTTCTTCTTTTGTGGCTCGGTGTCAAATTTATCTGTTTTGTCTTGTAACCCTGTTTGTGACACCAAAGGTTGACACCAAGTCACATAAGGAGCTGTAAGTCTGGTGACCAAAAGCTTAAACAGAGGTAGGTTTTTAGGGGTGTCTTAAAGGAGGAGATAGTGAGAGAGGTGGAGAGGTTTAGGGAGGGAATTCCTGAGCTTAGAACATAGGCAGCTAAAAGCACGGCCACCCATGGTGGAGCGAATAAAATCGGGGATGTTGGAGGCCAGAATTGGAGGAGTGTAGAGATCTCGGAGGGTTGTTGGGCTGGAGATGACAGAGATGGGGAGGGGACGAGGCCACGGAGAGATTTGAAAACACAGATGAGAATTTTCAAATTGAGACGTTGGGAGACCGAGAGCCAATGTTGGTCAGGGTGAACGGGACTTGGTGCGAGTTGGGATAAGGGCAGCAGAGTTTTGCATGAGCTTAAGTTGACGGAGGTAAAATATGCAGCCAAATAGCCTGCTCTCTCTCAGTCACTGTGTTGACCCACACAAGTCGGGACGAGGGTGTAGGAGACAATGACTGTGGGACTGGTCGGCTCCATCAGGAGAAAGGGGGAGGGGATTCAAGAGCAAGTAGCTGGAGGCTGTCGCACACAGAGTGGTTACGTCAGACACCCTGGAGGGAAGGGTAAGAAGCGATGGTGCAAATTGCAGTCTGCGTGTGCTGAAGGCACCAGGAAAAAGTTCAGGGAAACTGCTTAAACTGCAGAGTTTCCAGAGAGCAAATGGAGAGCATTTTTTGGAAAGGCTTTCAGGAAATTCCAGAAAACAAAAGGATTATGTTTCCACGGAGTGGATTTTTGGGAACATGGCTGAAGAATGGGAAAAAAAATTCTGGCTCGTGCAAGCAACACGAGGTTGAAAGTTCAAGCGGTACAAGCCCTGGGCCTCCGGTATTTGGGCCCATGGCTGCTGCATGTGTTCTGCTGCCGTCACCGAGCACGTTGCTCAACTCCATGGTGGGACCCGCACTGATCGGTGGCAGGTTTCAGATCTCCGCCCCGCCACCAAACCCGGGGGGCTGCAAGTGAGACCGCCCCCCCTTCACTCCAACTCCATTATCGTATCATGTGACCCATCATCATCATAGACAGTCCCTCGGAGTCGAGGAAGACTTGCTTCCACTCTAAAAGTGAGTTCTCAGGTGACTGAACAGTCCAATACGAGAGCCACAGTCCCTGTCACAGGTGGGACAGACAGTGGTTGAAGGAAAGGGAGGGTGGGACTGGTTTGCCGCACGCTCCTTCCGCTGCCTGCGCTTGGTTTCTGCATGCTCTCGGCGACGAGACTCGAGGTGCTCAGCGCCCTCCCGGATGCACTTCCTCCACTTAGGGCAGTCTTTGGCCAGGGACTCCCAGGTGTCAGTGGGGATGTCGCACTTTATCAGGGAGGCTTTGAGGGTGCCCTTGTAACGTTTCCTCTGCCTGCCTTGGTGTGACTACCAGGATAGTAGAAGGCAAACGAGATGGAACTTGGTCTTTTAGCATCTAGCAATTTCTGTTTCTATACTTCAACAAAGTGCCGACTTTAGAAGTTTTCCATTGGGTGTAAAGTGTTTTGGGACATCCTGAGGTGCTGTAGAACTGCAAGCCTGAATTTACTTCCAATCTTCAAAACTTAATTCTCTGATGTCAGGCAAGTATCAATCAACCTGCTGGCTCTTTCTTGGCTGTCCCCAGGGATCGGTGAGCACACTGGACACAGTACTGAAGGAGCAGAGTGTGCGAACAGTCAGGCCCTCTTGTGCTTGACGTACCATCTTTACTCGCTCCTTCCTTTCTGTCCCAGTGCAGACGTAAAAAAAACCCGCCTCACTCAGACAAAAATGGGCCAGCTTGTTTTGACAGCTGAGATTCGGCCCCTGAGTTATGGAGAGAGGCTGCAGTGACTGGGAATGTTTACAGTGGAGGAGAGAAGGCTCAGGGGAGCTTGCAGGTCCGAGAAAGCTGCCGACGAGATACATGTCATTGGGGTAGTCTTTGGTCTGCACCTCCTGGATGTAAAGGACCAACTGGGCGGGGAGCAGAGAGGGAGATCAGGCAGAGAGGAATAGATGCCTATAACAGAGCCTCCATTTAAACTAAATTTCATCCACCCCAATGTGTTTTAGTCCCAGATTCTACAAGAGGGCTTAGCATCGGACGTGGAAGAGCGTGGGGGGGGGGCGGGGGGGGGTGATGCCACAGTTTCAGTGTAACATCTTTACACAAAGAGTGGTGACTGAATGGAATGGATTATCACTGGAAGCACTGGCACTGATTTTAACAGCAAATTCAAGAGAGTCTTAAGTTCGGAAGCTGCTGAAACCTGGAGCTGCAAGTTATTGAGCTGGCATTGTAACCAATTGGAATAGTTTGTGGAGAGGAATTTGATGGAGGGACTGGTCGGTTGGATCACCACAGCCTCTCCGGTCTTGTACTGTCCTGCCTTGCTGCGACGGCTTCTCTTCCCGCCCCCGCATCGTTACTTCTGGTGGCCCCTCCTATTTCTTGGCCCCTCCTATTTCTCAACTATATGCTGCCCCTTGGCAGCATCATCATTCCACATGTACGCCGACGACACCCAGCTCTACCTCCCCACCACTTCTCTCCACCCTTAAATGGTCTCTAAATTGTCAGATTACTTGTCCGACATCCTGTTCAGGATAAGCAGAAATTTTCTCCAATTAAATATTGGGAGTACCGAAGCCATTGTTTTCGGTCCCAACCACAATCTGCGTTTCCTAGCCACTGTGTCCATCCCACTCCATAACATCTGTCTGAGGTTGACCACACTCTTCGCAGCCTTGGCGTCATATTTGGCCCTGAAATGAGCTGACCACATATCCGCAGCATAACTAAGACCGCCTATTTCCATCTCCGTAACATCGCCCGTCTCTGCCCCTACTTTAGCTCATCCGCTGCTGAAACCCTCATCCGTGCCTTTGTTACCTCTAGACTTGACTATTCAAATGCACTCCTGGCCGGCCTCCCACTTTCTACCCTACGTAAACTTGAGGTGATCTAAAACTCGGCTGCCCGTGTCCTAACTTGCACCAAGTCCCGTTCACCCATCACCCCCCGTGCTCGCTGACCTACATTGGCTCCCTGTTAAGCAACAACTCGATTTCAAAATTCGCATCCTCTTTTTCAAAACCCTACATGGCCTCGTCCCTCCCTATCTCTATAATGTCCTCCAGCCCCACAACCTTCCGAGATAATCTGCACTCCTCTAATTTTGCCCTCTTGAGCATCCCTGATTAAAATCGCCATAAACGGCCGTGCCTTCAGCTGCCTGGGCCCTAAGCTCTGGAATTCCCTGCTTAAACCACTCTACCGCACCAAACACAAGAGTCACATTAGCCAGAAGATGAGGCCCAGCGTTCAGAAGCTTTAATGTGTCCTGTGCACCCATCGTCCTCTGCGCTCACTCATCCTCATTGGCTCCCGGACCCGCAACGACCCGATTTCAAAATTCTCATCCTTGTGTTGAAATCCCTCCGTGACCTTTCCCCTCCCTACCTCTGTAAGCTCCTCCAGCCCTACAACCCCCCCGAAGGTCCCTGCATTCCTCCAACTGTGGTCGATTGAGCGTCCCCAATTTTAATGGCTCCAGTATTGGTGGCCGTGCCTTCAGCTGCCTGGGCCCCAAGCTCTGCTACTCCCTCCCTAAACCTTGCCTCCTCTACCTCTCTTTCCTCCTTTAAGACACTCCTTAAAATCGACTTTGTCTGCCCTAATATCTCCCTATGTGGCTCGGTTGCAAACTTTATTTGTCACACGCTCCTGTGAAGCGCCTTGGGATGCTTTACTACATTAAAGGCGCGATAGAAATATAAGTTGTTGTTGTGTGAAATGACTTACTGAGCTTTGTAACATTGTGCCTTACCAGGTTTGGCAAAGGATCACAGTAACTCAATGTCCAGCCACACTAGGCAGGAGATACCATGACACAAGTAAATCAGACTCGTCAGAGGGGAGGGGAAACATAGAAACATAGAAAATAGGTGCAGGAGTAGGCCATTCGGCCCTTCGAGCCTGCACCGCCATTCAATGAGTTCATGGCTGAACATGCAACTTCAGTACCCCATTCCTGCTTTCTCGCCATACCCCTTGATCCCCCTAGTAGTAAGGACTACATCTAACTCCTTTTTGAATATATTTAGTGAATTGGCCTCAACAACTTTCTGTGGTAGAGAATTCCACAGGTTCACCACTCTCTGGGTGAAGAAGTTTCTCCTCATCTCGGTCCTAAATGGCTTACCCCTTATCCTTAGACTGTGACCCCTAGTTCTGGACTTCCCCAACATTGGGAACATTCTTCCTGCATCTAACCTGTCTAAACCCGTCAGAATTTTAAACGTTTCTATGAGATCCCCTCTCATTCTTCTGAACTCCAGTGAATACAAGCCCAGTTGATCCAGTCTTTCTTGATAGGTCAGTCCCGCCATCCCGGGAATCAGTCTGGTGAATCTTCGCTGCACTCCCTCAATAGCAAGAATGTCCTTCCTCAAGTTAGGAGATCAAAACTGTACACAATACTCCAGGTGTGGCCTCACCAAGGCCCTGTACAACTGTAGTAACACCTCCCTGCCCCTGTACTCAAATCCCCTCGCTATGAAGGCCAACATGCCATTTGCCTTCTTCACTGCCTGCTGAACCTGCATGCCAACTTTCAATGACTGATGTACCATGACACCCAGGTCTCGTTGCACCTCCCCTTTTCCTAATCTGTCACCATTCAGATAATAGTCTGTCTCTCTGTTTTTACCACCAAAGTGGATAACCTCACATTTATCCACATTATACTTCATCTGCCATGCATTTGCCCACTCACCTAACCTATCCAAGTCACTCTGCAGCCTCATAGCATCCTCCTCGCAGCTCACACTGCCACCCAACTTAGTGTCATCCGCAAATTTGGAGATACTACATTTAATCCCCTCGTCTAAATCATTAATGTACAGTGTAAACAGCTGGGGCCCCAGCACAGAACCTTGTGGTACCCCACTAGTCACTGCCTGCCATTCTGAAAAGTACCCATTTACTCCTACTCTTTGCTTCCTGTCTGCTAACCAGTTCCCAATCCACGTCAGCACACTACCCCAAATCTCATGTGCTTTAACTTTGCACATTAATCTCTTGTGTGGGACCTTGTCGAAAGCCTTCTGAAAGTCCAAATATACCACATCAACTGGTTCCCCCTTGTCCACTCTACTGGAAACATCCTCAAAAAATTTCAGAAGGTTTGTCAAGCATGATTTCCCTTTCACAAATCCATGCTGACTTGGACCTATCATGTCACCTCTTTCCAAATGCACTGCTATGACATCCTTAATAATTGATTCCATCATTTTACCCACTACCGATGTCATTGCGGACCTACATTGGCATCCAGTCCATCATCGCTTCCAATCTAACATTCTAAACCACTTTAAGGCCTAGCCCCTCCCTCTGTCTGCAACCTCCTCCCATCCGACAGTCACCCCAGAACTCTCCAATCCTCTGACTGGTCCCTTGAACACTCATCCCTTCCTTCCCCCACCAGGCCCCATGCTGTGGTATATTCTCCCTCAGCCCCAACGCCCCTCCATCACCTTCACTTTTAGAATTGTCCTTAAAAACCCAGCTCCTTGACCAAGTATTTGGTCTTCCCTCCTAATATCTCTTTCTCTGGCTCACCGTCCAGCTCTGCCTGACTGTGAGGCACCTTTGCCTGTTTTCTACATTAAAAGCATGATATAAGTGCAGGTTGATTTGCTGCTGTTACTAGATCAGTGAACTCTGTCCACAGTTAAAGGCTAATTATCTGAACGTGTGCTCCTGCCAGAGAGCCTCAGCTGCTGGGAATGCACATCGGGAAATAAAGGGCATGCTGCCCATGAATATGCACCCATTGAAAGTAACGGAGCCTGCCCGCTCTTTCTTGATTATGCTAACAGCGGGCAGGATGCATTCACACAAGCCGCCTCTTTCTGCATATGTAGGCCACGGGTGGACACAATGTTTGATGTTCCTTCAATTTCACCTTTTAAACATAGAAACATAGAAAATAGGTGCAGGAGTAGGCCATTCGGCCCTTCGAGCCTGCACCACCATTCAATATGATCATGGCTGATCATGCAACTTCAGTACCCCATTCCTGCTTTCTCTCCATACCCCTTGACCCCTTTAGCCGTAAGGGCCACATCTAACTCCCTCTTGAATATATCTAACGAACTGGCCTCAACAACTTTCTGTGGTAGAGAATTCCACAGGTTAACAACTCTCTGAGTGAAGAAGTTTCTCCTCATCTCGATCCTAAATGGCTTACCCCTTATCCTTAGACTGTGACCCCTGGTTCTGGACTTCCCCAACATCGGGAACATTCTTCCTGCATCTAACCTGTCCAATCCTGACAGAATTTTATAAGTTTCTATGAGATCCCCTCTCATTCTTTTAAATTCCAGTGAATATAAGCCTAGTCGATCCAGTCTTTCTTCATATGTCGGTCCTGCCATCTGGGAAATCAGTCTGGTGAACTTCGCTGCACTCCCTCAATGGCAAAAATGTCCTTCCAGATTAGGAGACCAAAACTGTACACAGTATTCAAGGTGTGGCCTCATCAAGGCCCTGTACAACTGTAGTAAGACCTCCCTGCTCCTATACTCAAATCCTCTTGCTATGAAGGCCTACGTTCCATTTGCCTTCTTCACCGCTTGCTGTACCTGCATGCCAATTTTGATTGACTGATGTACCATGACACCCAGGTCCCGTTGCACCTCTCCTTTTCCTAATCTGTCACCATTCAGATAATATTCTGCCTTCCTATTTTTGCCACCAAAGTGGATAACCTCACATTTATCTACATTATACTGCATCTGCCATGCATTTGCCCACTCACCTAACCTTTCCAAGTCACCCTGCAGCCTCTTAGCATCCTCCTCACAGCTCACACTGCCACCCAACTTCGTGTCATCTGCAAAATTGAAGATGCTACATTCAATTCCTTTGTCTAAATCATTCATGTATATTGTAAATAGCTGGGGTCCCAGCACTGAACCTTGCGATACCCCACTAGTTACTGCCTGCCATTCTGAAAAGGACCTGTTTATTCCCACTCTTTGCTTCCTGTCTGCCAACCAGTTCTCTATCCACATCAATACATTAGCCCCAATACCATGTGCTTTAATTTTGCACACTAATCTCTTGTGTGGGACCTTTTCAAAAGCCTTTTGAAAGTCCAAATACACCACATTCACCGGTTCTCCCTTGTCCACTCTACTAGTTACATCCTCAAAAAATTCCAGAAGATTTGTCAAGCACGATTTCCCTTTCAGAAATCCATGCTGACTTGGACTGATCCTGTCACTGCTTTCCAAATGCGCTGCTATTACATCTTGAATAATTGATTTTATTATTTTCCCCACTACCGATGTCAGACTAACCAGTCTATAATTCCCCGTTTTCTCTCCCTCCTTTTTTAAAAAGTGGGGTTATATTAGCTACCCTCCAATCCATAGGAACTGATCCAGAGTCTATAGAATGTTGGAAAATGAACACCAATACATCCACTATTTCTAGGGCCACTTCCTTAAGTACTCTGGGTTGCAGACTATCAGGCCCTGGGGATTTATCGGCCTTCAATCCCATCAATTTCCTCAACACAATTTCCTGACTAATAAGGATTTCCTTCATTTCTTCCTGCTCCCTTGACCCTCGGTCACCTAGTATTTCCGGAAGGTTATTTGTGTCTTCCTTAGTGAAGACAGAACCAAAGTATTTGTTCAATTGGTCTGCCATTTCTTTGTTCCCCATTATGAATTCCCCTGATTCTGACTGCAAGGGACCTACCTTTGTCTTCACTAATCTTTTTCTCTTTACATATCAATAGAAGCTTTTGCAGTCAGTTTTTATGTTCCCTGCAAGCTTCCTCTCATGCTCTATTTTCCTGCCGCCTAATTAAACCCCATGTCCTCTGCTGAATTCTAAATTTCTCCCAGTCCTCAAGTTTGCTGCTTTTTCTGGCCAATTTATATGCCTCTTCCTTGGATTTAACACTATCCCTAATTTCCCTTGTTAGCCACGGTTGAGCCACCTTCCCCGTTTTATTTTTACGTCAGACAGGGATGTAGAATTGTTGACGTTCATCCATGTGATCTTTAAATGTTTGCCATTGCCTATCCACCGTCAATCCTTTAAGTATCATTTGCCAGTCTATTCTAGCCAATTCACGTCTCATACCATCGAAGTTACCTTTCTTTAAGTTCAGGACCCTAGTCTCTGAATTAACCGTGTCACTCTCCATCTTAATAAAGAATTCTACCATATTATGGTCACTCTTCCACAATGGGCCTCACACAACAAGATTGCTAATTAGTCCTTTCTCATTACACATCACCCAGTCTAGGATGGCCAGCTCTCTAGTTGGTTCCTCGACATATTGGTCTAGAAAACCATCCCTAATACACTCCAGGAAATCCTCTTCCACCGTATTGCTACCAGTTTGGTTAGCCCAATCTATATGTAGATTAAAGTCACCCATGATAACTGCTGTACCTTTATTGCACGCATCCTTAATTTCCTGTTTGATGCCATCCACAGACTGACTACTACTGTTTGGTGGTCTGTACACAACTCCCACTAGCATATTCTGCCATTTGGTATTCCGTAGCTCCACCCATACAGATTCCACATCATCCAGGCTAATGTCCTTCCTTACTATTGCGTTAATCTCTTTAACCAGCAACGCTACCCCAACTCCTTTTCCTATCTGTCTATCCTTCCTGAATATTGAATACCCCTGGATGTTGAGTTCCCAACCTTGGTCACCCTGGAGCCATGTCTTCGTAATCCCAATTACATCATATCCGTTACCAGCTATCTGCGCAGTTAATTCATCCACTTTATTACGAATGCTCCTTGCATTGAGACAGAGCCTTCAGGCTTATTTTTTTTAATACTCTTTGTCCTTTTAGAATTATGTTGTAATGTGGCCCTTTTTGATTTTTGCCTTTGATTTCTCTGCCCTCCACTTTTCCTTATCTCCTTTCTACCTTTTGCTTTTGCCCCCATTTTACTTCCCTCTGTCTCCCTGCATAGATTTCCATCCCCCTGCCATATTAGTTTAAATCCTCCCCAGCAGCACTAGCAAACACTCCCCCTAGGACATTGGTTCCGGTCCTGCCCAGGTGCAGACCGTCCGGTTTGTACTGGTCCCACCACCTCCAGAACCTGTTCCAATGTCCCAGGAATTTGAATCCCTCCCTCTTGCATCATTCTTCAAGCAATGTATTCATCTTAGCTATCCTGCTATTTCTACTCTGATTAGCACGTGGCACTGGTAACAATCCTGAGATTACTACCTTTGAGGTCCTACTTTTTAATTTAACTCCGAGCTCCCTAAATTCAGCTTGTAGGACCTCATCCCGTTTTTTACCTATATTGTTGGTACCTATATGCACCACGACAACTGGCTGTTCACCCTCCCCCTCGAGAATGCCCTGCAGCAGCTCCGAGACATCCTTGACACTTGCACCAAGGAGGCAACATACCATCCTGGAGTCTCGATTGCGGCCGCAGAAGCGCCTATCTATTCCCCTTACAATCGAATCCCCTATCACTATCGCGCTCCCACTCTTTTTCCTGCCTCCTGTGCAGCAGAGCCACCACGGTGCCATGAACTTGGCTGCTGCTGCCCTCCCCTGATGAGTCATCTCCCCAACAGTACCCAAAGTGGTGTATCTGTTTTGGAGGGAGATGACCGCAGGGGAAACATAGAAACATAGAAAATAGGTGCAGGAGTAGGCCATTCGGCCCTTCGAGCCTGCACCGCCATTCAATGAGTTCATGGCTGAACATGCAACTTCAGTACCCCCTTCCTGCTTTCTCACCATACCCCTTGATCCCCCAAGTAGTAAGGACTACATCTAACTTCTTTTTGAATATATTTAGTGAATTGGCCTCAACAACTTTCTGTGGTAGAGAATTCCACAGGTTCACCACTCTCTGGGTGAAGAAGTTTCTCCTCATCTCGGTTCTAAATGGCTTACCCCTTATCCTTAGACCCCTGGTTCTGGACTTCCCCAACATCGGGAACATTCTTCCTGCATCTAACCTGTCTGAACCCATCAGAATTTTAAACGTTTCTATGAGGTTCCCTCTCATTCTTCTGAACTCCAGTGAATACAAGCCCAGTTGATCCAGTCTTTCTTGATAGGTCAGTCCCGCCATCCCGGGAATCAGTCTGGTGAACCTTCGCTGCACTCCCTCAATAGCAAGAATGTCCTTCCTCAAGTTAGGAGACCAAAACTGTACACAATACTCCAGGTGTGGCCTCACCAAGGCCCTGTACAACTGTAGCAACACCTCCCTGCCCCTGTACTCAAATCCCCTCGCTATGAAGGCCAACATGCCATTTGCTTTCTTAACCGCCTACTGTACCTGCATGCCAACCTTCAATGACTGATGTACCATGACACCCAGGTCTCGTTGCACCTCCCCTTTTCCTAATCTGTCACCATTCAGATAATAGTCTGTCTCTCTGTTTTTACCACCAAAGTGGATAACCTCACATTTATCCACATTATACTTCCTCTGCCATGCATTTGCCCACTCACCTAACCTATCCAAGTCACTCTGCAGCCTCATAGCATCCTCCTCGCAGCTCACACTGCCACCTAACTTAGTGTCATCCGCAAATTTGCAGATACTACATTTAATCCCCTCGTCTAAATCATTAATGTACAATGTAAACAGCTGGGGCCCCAGCACAGAACCTTGCGGTACCCCACTAGTCACTGCCTGCCATTCTGAAAAGTACCCATTTACTCCTACACTTTGCTTCCTGTCTGACAACCAGTTCTCAATCCACGTCAGCACACTACCCCCAATCCCATGTGCTTTAACTTTGCACATTAATCTCTTGTGTGGGACCTTGTCGAAAGCCTTCTGAAAGTCCAAATATACCACATCAACTGGTTCTCCCTTGTCCACTCTACTGGAAACATCCTCAAAAAATTCCAGAAGATTTGTCAAGCATGATTTCCCTTTCACAAATCCATGCTGACTTGGACCTATCATGTCACCTCTTTCCAAATGCTCTGCTATGACATCCTTAAGAATTGATTCCATCATTTTACCCACTATTGAGGTCAGGCTGACCGGTCTATAATTCCCTGTTTTCTCTCTCCCTCCTTTTTTAAAAAGTGGGGTTACATTGGCTACCCTCCACTCGATAGGAACTGATCCAGTGTCAATGGAATGTTGGAAAATGACTGTCAATGCATCCGCTATTTCCAAGGCCACCTCCTTATGTACTCTGGGATGCAGTCCATCAGGCCCTGGGGATTTATCGGCCTTCAATCCCATCAATTTCCCCAACACAATTTCCCGACTAATAAGGATTTCCCTCAGTTCCTTCTCCTTACTAGACCTTCTGACCCCTTTTATATCCGGGAGGTTGTTTGTGTCCTCTTTAGTGAATACCGAACCAAAGTACTTGTTCAATTGGTCTGCCATTTCTTTGTTCCCCGTTATGACTTCTCCTGATTCTGACTGCAGGGACCCCTGCACTACTTTCCTACTCCTGTTCTGCCTGATGGTCACCCATTCCCTATCTGCCTTTGTAACCTTTACCTGCGGTGTGTCCAACTCACTAAATGTACTATTCACGACATCCTCAGCATTGCGGGTGCTTCAGAGTGAATCCATGCACAGCTCCAGTGCTGCAATGCGGTCTGTCAGGAGCTGCAGCTGGATACGCTTCCCACACACATGATTTCCCACATAGCACCGGAGGAGCATGACACTGGTCTGGGCTCTCCTGCCATGACTTAACCCTTAACTTAACTTAATTTGGCAACAATGCCAAAGGATTCTTACTGATAAAAAAAGAAAAAGATAAAATACTCATCAATCCACCAGCCAATCACTTATCTGCTTGGCTGTGATGTCACACTTCGATTTCTTTTTACTTCTTTGTTTTACACTCGGCCTCGATCTCCCACTCCCACTGCTGTGGCCCCTCCCGAACTCTGTGCCCTTTTTATGGGCCTCTTGATCTCCTACTCCCGTTGCTGCACCAGTAATTTTCCAGTTGAATTCTAAAACACTGCTTGGTAGAAATGTACGAATAGTGCATCAGTTTTAGGATAGTGGTATACATGCACCCGCTTCCATGTACTCAGAGATGCATGCGCAAGTGTGTGCGCACAGACTCAGCATGCAGACAGGCAGGCACACACAGACATTTACACACACATAGGTAGGTGTACACACAGACATTTACACAGATGGGCAGATGCACAAGTACATGCACACACAGACACAGGTACACGTACTGGCACACACACAGACACATACAGACACGCGTACAGACATACATGCACCGACACATACATCATCGTCATTGTCGGCAGTCCCTCAAACCAGGATGACTTACTTCCACAAGAGTTCACAGACGTTTCAATGAAGGACCCGATGTCCCAGTCCTGAACTCTCAATTGAAGGGTGGAAGATGTCTGTGTGTGGATGTTTTTAACGTGGGGTGACCGTTGCACACCAGCCACCACACGGGCTCGACAGAGCGAGGCCTTTATCCAGTGGCAAGGACGACTGAAGACCAGCTCTGCTGCATGGACCTAGTGCACGCACATATCGCAGTGTGGGCCGGCCCGTGCTGCCCCTGGGCCCTCGGCTCATTCGCCGCACCTCCGCCCCGATGTTCCAGGGCCCAGCGCTCCAGCTCTATTTATAGCCCCGACCTGCGATGGTGTTCTCACACAGGTCAGGGGGCCCACCATGTTCCAGGGCCCAGCGCTCTAGCAGACACACATACATGCACACAGACACACGCACGCACATGTTCAGACACATACATGCACACAGACACACGCACGCACATGTTCAAACACAGATACATGCACACAGACACGCACGCACATGTTCAGACACATACATGCACACATACACACGCACGCACATGTTCAGACACACATACATGCACACAGACACATGCACGCACATGTTCAGACACAGATACATGCACACAGACACACACACACACATGTTCAGACACATACATGCACACAGGCACACACACGCACATGTTCAGACACAGATACATGCACACAGACACACGCACGCACATGTTCAGACACACGTACATGCACACAGGCACACACACGCACATGTTCAGACACACATACATGCACACAGACACACGCACGCACATGTTCAGACACAGATACATGCACACAGACACACGCACACACATGTTCAGACACATACATGCACAAAGGCACACACACACACATGTTCAGACACAGATACATGCACACAGACACACGCACGCACATGTTCAGACACACGTACATGCACACAGGCACACACACGCACATGTTCAGACACACATACATGCACACAGACACACGCAAGCACATGTTCAGACACATACATGCACACAGACACACACACGCACACGTTCAGACACAGATACATGCACACAGACACACGCACATGTTCAGACACACATACATGCACACAGACACACGCACGCACATGTTCAGACACAGATACATGCACACAGACACACGCACACACATGTTCAGACACAGATACATGCACACAGACACACGCACACACATGTTCAGACACACATACATGCACACAGACACACGCACGCACATGTTCAGGCACAGATACATGCACACAGACATACCCACAAATGTGATCAGAACTATTTGATCGCGTGAAGGCTAAACGTCGAAACAGACTGGTTGAGCCAATGGCCTGTTTGCGTGATGTTATTTCTGTGTTTCTGTAACTGCCATTGTAATCTTGTCATGCTGTAAATTCATCCTCCTAGCAGTGATGGTGGAGGTGTGATTACAGTGTGACCAGTTTACAGAAACCCTTTCTGTTAGAAATGTGGAGGTAGGATTTATAATGGAAAAAGTTGACGGGAAACGTGCACAGGTGTATGATTTTTAACAAAATACCAGTTGATGACCTGTGGCATGGCAGACACGGAGTTAAGACCGTGAAGTCTTCAGGTGGACCCAGAGACCAGATGATAATTACACCCTCCACCACAGCCCCCGCCCCCTCGCCATATTAAAATCATACATTCTGTCCATATTTTGTGTATTTTTAGTCTAAATCCTTATCTCCACATTTATATGGAAAGTACCAAGTAAACTTGTGATGGTTTAATTCCAGCCTCCCACCAGTGCTGGTGCTGCAGCATGAGAGTTTACATAGGAAATTTACATTCTAAATGTCAAGGCAGAAATTTATTAAAGAAAAGTTGATGAGAGTTGTGCTTAGATGTAAGATTTCCAACATATCGTAGATACGCAGCTCCACACTGCAAATACTGCTGAACATTTGCACACATGACCAGGTTTAAGACCTTTCAATTTACCAGAAAGCAATAATTATCGACAGGGGAGGTAATTGGAAACAGGAGAGCTTATATCCGAGACAATTTAACATTACATTGCTGATAACTTCCCATTATCTATTGCAACTTTTCTCTCTTTCTTTTTAAACAAAGTTACTGACCCAAGGATCCCACATCAGGTTTTCATTTGGAATTTTTTTTTTAATAAGAGGAAAGACATCAAACATTCAATGAAAAAAAATCCCATCTGTCCTTTTGTGCCGAGCCTCTCACTCAGCCCGGCCAACCCTGGATCTCCACACCCAAAATAAACATTCACAATCTTTGGGGTGGTGGGGAGGGAAATGGCTTCATTGAAAGGCACAAGTTGAGCTACTGAGACAGTTCAGGGCAAACAAAATAGCATCGTCCTTTTCTTTATGACTGCTACTCCACTAAAGAGTTTATGCATGGAATTAGCAGCTTTTTTTGAAATAGTAAAAGGAAACAGGGGGTCTGTTAAAGTCATAAAGAATGAATCACCTCGTAATTAGTTTGTTCTGGGCCCTGGATGCAGTAACTCTTCACTGTGTTAAGTTTGGCCTCAAACGCCCATTTGTTATAATAACAGAAAGAAAATATAAAAAACCCTCACTGCATTCCATCGACTTCACTAACTGACAGCAAGCCTGGCCCTCTGCCAACATCCTTCATGCACTGAGGTTATATTCCACAGATCCTGACCACTGGCCAACTCTTGCAATCCTCCTCCCCTTCCCTCCCCCTTCAATCCACTCCACTCCACCCCACCTCCTCCAATCCCCTCACCTCTCCCACGTTCCACTGCCCTCTCCTCCTCCTCCAATCTCCCCATCCCTCCTCTCCTCTCTCCCTCCACTTCTATCCCGCTCTCGCTCCACTCCTCTCCCTCCCATCTCTCCTCCCCTCTCTTCCCTCACCTCCTCTTCCTCTCCTCCCCTCACTCTCTTCCCCCCTCTATCCCCCTCTTCTCTCATCCCTTCTTTCTTCTCTTCTCTATCCCCTTCTTCCCCCCCCCATCTCTCACCCCCTCACTCTTCCCCTATCTCGCTCTCTCTTTCACTCCCCCCCCTTCTCTCCTCCTCTCGCTCATCTCTCTCTAGTCCCCTCTACTCCCCTCCCTTCTTCCTCTCTTCCTCCCCTCTCCTCTCCCTCTCCTTCCCTCCCCTCTCCCTCCCCTCTCTTCCCTCGCCTCCTCTTCCTCTCCCTCTCCCCCCGCTCTCTCCCCCTCTCTCCTAGTCCTCTCCACTCCCCTCCCTTCCTCCCCTCTCCTGAATATAGAGCCTCAACAAAGGAAGGAAAGAGGAGGGTTTGGATTCCAGACTGCTGACACAGCATACCTGCCAGAGAGTCCAGGGACTTCAAAAGCAGCCCGTCCTCTTTGAAACATTTTCAGAAACATCCCGTGGCTTCCTCGCAGTCCGGCCTGTAAACGAGTTCAGTATGTTTGGCATCGGGAACCCACTTTCGTCCCCTCAGCATTTCTTTTTCCATCCTAACAACTCGCTCTGTTAAAATCTCTGCTGTTTGTTTCCCTTCTTTTCTTTGTTGTGTTTTTATTCTGAATTTGTTCCAGCAAGATCCCCTCCTGCCTGTCTATATTGGTCCTATGCGTGCATGAATGAATGTCTGCGGACATGCGCGTGTGTGAGCGTGCGTGTGTGTTTGAGCGTGCGCATGTGTGTGTAAGTGTGCGTGTTTGTGTGCATGCGTGTGTGTGTGCGTGCATATGTGTGAGCGTGCGTGTGTGAGCGGCGCGTGAGCGTGCACGTGTGTGTGAGCGGCGTGTGTGATTGTGCGTGGGCATGTGTGTGTGAACGTGTGTGTATGTGTGCGTGCATGCGTGTGTGAGTGTGTGTGCATGCACGCAAGTGTGTGACCATGACCGAGCGTGCATGCGTGTGTGAACATGCATGCGTTGTGTGTGCGTGCATGCGGTGTGTGACCATGACCGAGCGTGCATGCGTGTGTGAGCGTGCGTGTGCGGGTCTGTGCAAGTGAGCATGGTGGACAGCAACTGTGGGATCTCACCTACTGTGGAGTTTAGCAAATTGCTTGAGCACGATGAAACAAAGCCAAGCCTTGAGCTTCACCAGGAAAGGGAGAAAATTAAATGTCATCAGAGAGTCAAGTCAAGTTCACCCCCTTCCCCGCCCCCCTCCTCTCATGGTTCATGAGCTATACTGACCAGGAAGGTCCCAGGAACATTTGTCAGTTTGGCTCAGTTGGTAACACTCTTGGTTAAAAGGTCATAGTTTCAAACCCTACTCCAGATAATTGTGCACATAATCTAGGCACACATATGGCCAGTGGAGCACTAAATGAACGCTCCACTGTCGGAGGGGCAGTACTGAGGGAGTGCTGCACTGTCGGAGGGGCAGTACTGAGGGAGTGCTGCACTGTCGGAGGGGCAGTACTGAGGGAGTGCTGCACTGTCGGAGGGGCAGTACTGAGGGAGTGCTGCACTGTCAGAGGGACAGTACTGAGGGAGTGCTGCACTGTCGGAGGGGCAGTACTGAGGGAGTGCTGCACTGTGGGAGGGGCAGTACTGAGGGAGTGCTCCACTGTCAGAGGGGCAGTACTGAGGGAGTGCTGCACTGTGGGAGGGGCAGTACTGAGGGAGTGCTGCACTGTGGGAGGGGCAGTACTGAGGGAGTGCTCCACTGTCGGAGGGGCAGTACTGAGGGAGTGCTGCACTGTGGGAGGGGCAGTACTGAGGGAGTGCCGCATTGGGAGGGGCAGTACTGAGGGAGTGCTGCACTGTCGGAGGGGCAGTACTGAGGGAGTGCAGCACTGTCAGAGGGGCAGTACTGAGGGAGTGCTGCACTGTGGGAGGGGCAGTACTGAGGGAGTGCTGCACTGTGGGAGGTGCAGTACCGAGGGAGTGCCGCACTGTCGGAGGGGCAATACTGAGGAAGCACTGCACTGTGGGAGGGGCAGTACTGAGGGAGTGCCGCACTGTGGGAGGGGCAGTACTGAGGGAGCGCCGCACTGTGGGAGGGGCAGTACTGAGGGAGTGCCGCACTGTCGGAGGGGCAGTACTGAGGAAGCACTGCACTGTGGGAGGGGCAGTACTGAGGAAGCGCCGCACTGTGGGAGGGGCAGTACTGAGGAAGCGCCGCACTGTGGGAGGGGCAGTACTGAGGAAGCACTGCACTGTGGGAGGGGCAGTACTGAGGGAGCGCCGCACTGTCGGAGGGGCAGTACTGAGGGAGCGCCGCACTGTCGGAGGGGCAGTACTGAGGGAGCGCCGCACTGTCGGAGGGGCAGTACTGAGGGAGTGCCGCACTGTCGGAGGGGCAGTACTGAGGGAGTGCCGCACTGTCGGAGGGGCAGTACTGAGGGAGTGCCGCACTGTCGGAGGGGCAGTACTGAGGGAGTGCCGCACTGTCGGAGGGGCAGTACTGAGGGAGTGCCGCACTGTGGGAGGGGCAGTACTGAGGCAGCACCGGACTGTGGGAGGGGCAGTACTGAGGCAGCACCGCACTATGGGAGGGGCAGTACTGAGGCAGCACTGCACTGTGGGAGGGGCAGTACTGAGGCAGCACCGCACTGTGGGAGGCGTTGTCCTTCGGATGAGACGTTAAACCGAGGCCCCGTCTGTCCCCAGCTTTGAAGATGAGCAGGGGAGTTATCCCCAGTGTCTGGGCCAAGTAATATCACGAAACCAGATTATTTAGAATTTCAATGCTGATTGTGGGATCTTGCTGTGCCCGAATTGGCTGCCACGTTTCTCTGCATTGCAACAGTGACTACACTTCAAAAATACTTCACTGCTTGTGAAGTGCTTTGGGACAAGCTGAGGATATGATGGGAGCTGTATCAATGCAAGCTCCTTCCTCTCTTTTTTACGCTGCAGTCTTTGCAAATGATCTCAATCACCCTGGCTTGTGAAAATATACCCATTGTGAGTCAGCACCTTCAGGGGAGGAGGGGACCTGTACCCCAGTGAGAGTCAGCACCTTCAGGGGAGGGGACCTGTACCCCAGTGAGAGTCAGCACCTTCAGGGGAGGGGACCTGTACCCCAGTGAGAGTCAGCACCTTCAGGGGAGGGGGGACCTGTACCCCAGTGAGAGTCAGCACCTTCAGGGGAGGAGGGGACCTGTACCCCAGTGAGAGTCAGCACCTTCAGGGGAGGGGACCTGTACCCCAGTGAGAGTCAGCACCTTCAGGGGAGGGGACCTGTACCCCAGTGAGAGTCAGCACCTTCAGGGGAGGGGGGGACCTGTACCCCAGTGAGAGTCAGCACCTTCAGGGGAGGGGGGGACCTGTACCCCAGTGAGAGTCAGCACCTTCAGGGGAGGGGACCTGTACCCCAGTGAGAGTCAGCACCTTCAGGGGAGGGGACCTGTACCCCAGTGAGAGTCAGCACCTTCAGGGGAGGGGGGGACCCATACCCCAGTGTGAGTCAGCACCTTCAGGGGAGGGGACCTGTACCCCAGTGAGAGTCAGCACCTTCAGGGGAGGGGACCCGTACCCCAGTGAGAGTCAGCACCTTCAGGGGAGGGGACCTGTACCCCAGTGAGAGTCAGCACCTTCAGGGGAGGGGACCCATACCCCAGTGAGAGTCAGCACCTTCAGGGGAGGGGACCTGTACCCCAGTGAGA
Organism: Pristiophorus japonicus; assembly: GCF_044704955.1. Classification (NCBI taxonomy): domain Eukaryota; kingdom Metazoa; phylum Chordata; class Chondrichthyes; family Pristiophoridae; genus Pristiophorus; species Pristiophorus japonicus. Next base: position 314,463,749 of record NC_091980.1, on the reverse strand, counting down.
GTCAGCACCTTCAGGGGAGGGGGCACCCATACCCCAGTGAGAGTCAGCACCTTCAGGGGAGGGGGGACCCATACCCCAGTGAGAGTCAGCACCTTCAGGGGAGGGGGGGGACCTGTACCCCAGTGAGAGTCAGCACCTTCAGGGGAGGGGGGACCCATACCCCAGTGAGAGTCAGCACCTTCAGGGGAGGGGGGACCCATACCCCAGTGAGAGTCAGCACCTTCAGGGGAGGGGGGGGACCTGTACCCCAGTGAGAGTCAGCACCTTCAGGGGAGGGGACCTGTACCCCAGTGAGAGTCAGCACCTTCAGGAGAGGGGACCTGTACCCCAGTGAGAGTCAGCACCTTCAGGGGAGGGGACCTGTACCCCAGTGAGAGTCAGCACCTTCAGGGGAGGAGGGGACCTGTACCCCAGTGAGAGTCAGCACCTTCAGGGGAGGAGGGGACCTGTACCCCAGTGAGAGTCAGCACCTTCAGGGGAGGAGGGGACCTGTACCCCAGTGAGAGTCAGCACCTTCAGGGGAGGGGACCTGTACCCCAGTGAGAGTCAGCACCTTCAGGGGAGGGGACCTGTACCCCAGTGAGAGTCAGCACTTTCATGGGAGGGGGGGACCTGTACCCCAGTGAGAGTCAGCACCTTCAGGGGAGGGGACCTGTACCCCAGTGAGAGTCAGCACCTTCAGGGGAGGAGGGGACCTGTACCCCAGTGAGAGTCAGCACCTTCAGGGGAGGGGACCTGTACCCCAGTGAGAGTCAGCACCTTCAGGGGAGGAGGGGACCTGTACCCCAGTGAGAGTCAGCACCTTCAGGGGAGGGGGGGGACCTGTACCCCAGTGAGAGTCAGCACCTTCAGGGGAGGAGGGGACCTGTACCCCAGTGAGAGTCAGCACCTTCAGGGGAGGGGGGACCTGTACCCCAGTGTGAGTCAGCACCTTCAGGGGAGGGGACCTGTACCCCAGTGAGAGTCAGCACCTTCAGGGGAGGGGACCTGTACCCCAGTGAGAGTCAGCACCTTCAGGGGAGGGGGACCTGTACCCCAGTGAGAGTCAGCACCTTCAGGGGAGGGGACCTGTACCCCAGTGAGAGTCAGCACCTTCAGGGGAGGGAGGGACCTGTACCCCAGTGAGAGTCAGCACCTTCAGGGGAGGGGTCCTGTACCCCAGTGAGAGTCAGCACCTTCAGGGGAGGGGACCTGTACCCCAGTGAGAGTCAGCACCTTCAGGGGAGGGGACCTGTACCCCAGTGAGAGTCAGCACCTTCAGGGGAGGGGACCTGTACCCCAGTGAGAGTCAGCACCTTCAGGGGAGGGGGGGACCTGTACCCCAGTGAGAGTCAGCACCTTCAGGGGAGGGGACCTGTACCCCAGTGAGAGTCAGCACCTTCAGGGGAGGAGGGGACCCGTACCCCAGTGAGTGTCAGCGCCTTCAGGGGAGGGGGGGACCTGTACCCCAGTGAGAGTCAGCACCTTCAGGGGAGGGGACCTGTACCCCAGTGAGAGTCAGCACCTTCAGGGGAGGGGGGACCTGTACCCCAGTGAGAGTCAGCACCTTCAGGGGAGGGGGGGACCTGTACCCCAGTGAGAGTCAGCACCTTCAGGGGAGGGGACCTGTACCTCAGTGAGATTCAGCACCTTCAGGGGAGGGGACCCGTACCCCAGTGAGAGTCAGCACCTTCAGGGGAGGGGACCTGTACCCCAGTGAGAGTCAGCACCTTCAGGGGAGGGGGGACCTGTACCCCAGTGAGAGTCAGCACCTTCAGGGGAGGAGGGGACCTGTACCCCAGTGAGAGTCAGCACCTTCAGGGGAGGAGGGGACCTGTACCCCAGTGAGAGTCAGCACCTTCAGGGGAGGAGGGGACCTGTACCCCAGTGAGAGTCAGCACCTTCAGGGGAGGAGGGGACCTGTACCCCAGTGAGAGTCAGCACCTTCAGGGGAGGGGGGACCCATACCCCAGTGAGAGTCAGCACCTTCAGGGGAGGGGGGACCCATACCCCAGTGTGAGTCAGCACCTTCAGGGGAGGGGACCTGTACCCCAGTGAGAGTCAGCACCTTCAGGGGAGGGGACCTGTACCCCAGTGAGAGTCAGCACCTTCAGGGGAGGGAGGGACCTGTACCCCAGTGAGAGTCAGCACCTTCAGGGGAGGGGTCCTGTACCCCAGTGAGAGTCAGCACCTTCAGGGGAGGGGGGTCCTGTACCCCAGTGAGAGTCAGCACCTTCAGGGGAGGGGACCTGTACCCCAGTGAGAGTCAGCACCTTCAGGGGAGGGGACCTGTACCCCAGTGAGAGTCAGCACCTTCAGGGGAGGAGGGGACCTGTACCCCAGTGAGAGTCAGCACCTTCAGGGGAGGGGGGGACCCGTACCCCAGTGAGAGTCAGCACCTTCAGGGGAGGGGACCTGTACCCCAGTGAGAGTCAGCACCTTCAGGGGAGGAGGGGACCTGTACCCCAGTGAGAGTCAGCGCCTTCAGGGGAGGGGGGGACCTGTACCCCAGTGAGAGTCAGCACCTTCAGGGGAGGGGGGGACCTGTACCCCAGTGAGAGTCAGCACCTTCAGGGGAGGGGACCCATACCCCAGTGAGAGTCAGCACCTTCAGGGGAGGAGGGGACCCGTACCCCAGTGAGTGTCAGCGCCTTCAGGGGAGGGGGGGACCTGTACCCCAGTGAGAGTCAGCACCTTCAGGGGAGGGGACCTGTACCCCAGTGAGAGTCAGCACCTTCAGGGGAGGGGGGACCTGTACCCCAGTGAGAGTCAGCACCTTCAGGGGAGGGGGGGACCTGTACCCCAGTGAGAGTCAGCACCTTCAGGGGAGGGGACCTGTACCCCAGTGAGAGTCAGCACCTTCAGGGGAGGGGACCTGTACCCCAGTGAGAGTCAGCACCTTCAGGGGAGGGGACCTGTACCCCAGTGAGAGTCAGCACCTTCAGGGGAGGGGACCTGTACCCCAGTGAGAGTCAGCAACTTCAGGGGAGGGGACCTGTACCCCAGTGAGAGTCAGCACCTTCAGGGGAGGGGGGACCTGTACCCCAGTGAGAGTCAGCACCTTCAGGGGAGGAGGGGACCTGTAACCCAGTGAGAGTCAGCACCTTCAGGGGAGGAGGGGACCTGTACCCCAGTGAGAGTCAGCACCTTCAGGGGAGGGGGGACCCATACCCCAGTGAGAGTCAGCACCTTCAGGGGAGGGGGGACCCATACCCCAGTGTGAGTCAGCACCTTCAGGGGAGGGGACCTGTACCCCAGTGAGAGTCAGCACCTTCAGGGGAGGGGACCTGTACCCCAGTGAGAGTCAGCACCTTCAGGGGAGGGGGGGACCTGTACCCCAGTGAGAGTCAGCACCTTCAGGGGAGGAGGGGACCTGTACCCCAGTGAGAGTCAGCGCCTTCAGGGGAGGGGGGGACCTGTACCCCAGTGAGAGTCAGCAACTTCAGGGGAGGGGACCCATACCCCAGTGAGAGTCAGCACCTTCAGGGGAGGGGACCCATACCCCAGTGAGAGTCAGCACCTTCAGGGGAGGAGGGGACCCATACCCCAGTGAGAGTCAGCACCTTCAGGGGAGGAGGGACCTGTACCCCAGTGAGAGTCAGCACCTTCAGGGGAGGAGGGGACCTGTACCCCAGTGAGAGTCAGCACCTTTAAGGGAGGGGGGGACCTGTACCCCAGTGAGAGTCAGCACCTTCAGGGGAGGAGGGGACCTGTACCCCAGTGAGAGTCAGCACCTTCAGGGGAGGGGGGACCTGTACCCCAGTGTGAGTCAGCACCTTCAGGGGAGGGGACCTGTACCCCAGTGAGAGTCAGCACCTTCAGGGGAGGGGACCTGTACCCCAGTGAGAGTCAGCACCTTCAGGGGAGGGGACGTGTACCCCAGTGAGAGTCAGCACCTTCAGGGGAGGGGGGACCTGTACCCCAGTGAGAGTCAGCACCTTCAGGGGAGGGGACCTGTACCCCAGTGAGAGTCAGCACCTTCAGGGGAGGAGGGGACCCGTACCCCAGTGAGTGTCAGCGCCTTCAGGGGAGGGGGGGACCTGTACCCCAGTGAGAGTCAGCACCTTCAGGGGAGGGGACCTGTACCCCAGTGAGAGTCAGCACCTTCAGGGGAGGGGGGACCTGTACCCCAGTGAGAGTCAGCACCTTCAGGGGAGGGGGGGACCTGTACCCCAGTGAGAGTCAGCACCTTCAGGGGAGGGGACCTGTACCTCAGTGAGATTCAGCACCTTCAGGGGAGGGGACCCGTACCCCAGTGAGAGTCAGCACCTTCAGGGGAGGGGACCTGTACCACAGTGAGAGTCAGCACCTTCAGGGGAGGGGGGACCTGTACCCCAGTGAGAGTCAGCACCTTCAGGGGAGGAGGGGACCTGTACCCCAGTGAGAGTCAGCACCTTCAGGGGAGGAGGGGACCTGTACCCCAGTGAGAGTCAGCACCTTCAGGGGAGGAGGGGACCTGTACCCCAGTGAGAGTCAGCACCTTCAGGGGAGGAGGGGACCTGTACCCCAGTGAGAGTCAGCACCTTCAGGGGAGGGGGGACCCATACCCCAGTGAGAGTCAGCACCTTCAGGGGAGGGGGGACCCATACCCCAGTGTGAGTCAGCACCTTCAGGGGAGGGGACCTGTACCCCAGTGAGAGTCAGCACCTTCAGGGGAGGGGACCTGTACCCCAGTGAGAGTCAGCACCTTCAGGGGAGGGGACCTGTACCCCAGTGAGAGTCAGCACCTTCAGGGGAGGGGACCCATACCCCAGTGAGAGTCAGCACCTTCAGGGGAGGGGACCCATACCCCAGTGAGAGTCAGCACCTTCAGGGGAGGAGGGGACCCATACCCCAGTGAGAGTCAGCACCTTCAGGGGAGGAGGGACCTGTACCCCAGTGAGAGTCAGCACCTTCAGGGGAGGAGGGGACCTGTACCCCAGTGAGAGTCAGCACCTTTAAGGGAGGGGGGGACCTGTACCCCAGTGAGAGTCAGCACCTTCAGGGGAGGGGACCTGTACCCCAGTGTGAGTCAGCACCTTCAGGGGAGGGGACCTGTACCCCAGTGAGAGTCAGCACCTTCAGGGGAGGGGACCTGTACCCCAGTGAGAGTCAGCACCTTCAGGGGAGGGGGACCTGTACCCCAGTGAGAGTCAGCACCTTCAGGGGAGGGGACCTGTACCCCAGTGAGAGTCAGCACCTTCAGGGGAGGGAGGGACCTGTACCCCAGTGAGAGTCAGCACCTTCAGGGGAGGGGTCCTGTACCCCAGTGAGAGTCAGCACCTTCAGGGGAGGGGGGACCTGTACCCCAGTGAGAGTCAGCACCTTCAGGGGAGGGGGGGACCTGTACCCCAGTGAGAGTCAGCACCTTCAGGGGAGGGGACCTGTACCCCAGTGAGAGTCAGCACCTTCAGGGGAGGGGGGACCTGTACCCCAGTGAGAGTCAGCACCTTCAGGGGAGGGGGGGACCTGTACCCCAGTGAGAGTCAGCACCTTCAGGGGAGGGGACCTGTACCTCAGTGAGATTCAGCACCTTCAGGGGAGGGGACCCGTACCCCAGTGAGAGTCAGCACCTTCAGGGGAGGGGACCTGTACCCCAGTGAGAGTCAGCACCTTCAGGGGAGGGGGGGACCTGTACCCCAGTGAGAGTCAGCACCTTCAGGGGAGGAGGGGATTGTACCCCAGTGAGAGTCAGCACCTTCAGGGGAGGAGGGGACCTGTACCCCAGTGAGAGTCAGCACCTTCAGGGGAGGAGGGGACCTGTACCCCAGTGAGAGTCAGCACCTTCAGGGGAGGAGGGGACCTGTACCCCAGTGAGAGTCAGCACCTTCAGGGGAGGGGGGACCCATACCCCAGTGAGAGTCAGCACCTTCAGGGGAGGGGGGACCCATACCCCAGTGTGAGTCAGCACCTTCAGGGGAGGGGACCTGTACCCCAGTGAGAGTCAGCACCTTCAGGGGAGGGGACCTGTACCCCAGTGAGAGTCAGCACCTTCAGGGGAGGGAGGGACCTGTACCCCAGTGAGAGTCAGCACCTTCAGGGGAGGGGTCCTGTACCCCAGTGAGAGTCAGCACCTTCAGGGGAGGGGGGTCCTGTACCCCAGTGAGAGTCAGCACCTTCAGGGGAGGGGACCTGTACCCCAGTGAGAGTCAGCACCTTCAGGGGAGGGGACCTGTACCCCAGTGAGAGTCAGCACCTTCAGGGGAGGGGGGGACCTGTACCCCAGTGAGAGTCAGCACCTTCAGGGGAGGAGGGGACCTGTACCCCAGTGAGAGTCAGCGCCTTCAGGGGAGGGGGGGACCTGTACCCCAGTGAGAGTCAGCACCTTCAGGGGAGGGGGGGACCTGTACCCCAGTGAGAGTCAGCACCTTCAGGGGAGGGGACCCATACCCCAGTGAGAGTCAGCACCTTCAGGGGAGGAGGGGACCCGTACCCCAGTGAGTGTCAGCGCCTTCAGGGGAGGGGGGGACCTGTACCCCAGTGAGAGTCAGCACCTTCAGGGGAGGGGACCTGTACCCCAGTGAGAGTCAGCACCTTCAGGGGAGGGGGGACCTGTACCCCAGTGAGAGTCAGCACCTTCAGGGGAGGGGGGGACCTGTACCCCAGTGAGAGTCAGCACCTTCAGGGGAGGGGACCTGTACCTCAGTGAGATTCAGCACCTTCAGGGGAGGGGACCCGTACCCCAGTGAGAGTCAGCACCTTCAGGGGAGGGGACCTGTACCCCAGTGAGAGTCAGCAACTTCAGGGGAGGGGACCTGTACCCCAGTGAGAGTCAGCACCTTCAGGGGAGGGGGGACCTGTACCCCAGTGAGAGTCAGCACCTTCAGGGGAGGAGGGGACCTGTACCCCAGTGAGAGTCAGCACCTTCAGGGGAGGAGGGGACCTGTACCCCAGTGAGAGTCAGCACCTTCAGGGGAGGAGGGGACCTGTACCCCAGTGAGAGTCAGCACCTTCAGGGGAGGGGGGACCCATACCCCAGTGAGAGTCAGCACCTTCAGGGGAGGGGGGACCCATACCCCAGTGTGAGTCAGCACCTTCAGTGGAGGGGACCTGTACCCCAGTGAGAGTCAGCACCTTCAGGGGAGGGGACCTGTACCCCAGTGAGAGTCAGCACCTTCAGGGGAGGGAGGGACCTGTACCCCAGTGAGAGTCAGCACCTTCAGGGGAGGGGTCCTGTACCCCAGTGAGAGTCAGCACCTTCAGGGGAGGGGGGTCCTGTACCCCAGTGAGAGTCAGCACCTTCAGGGGAGGGGACCTGAACCCCAGTGAGAGTCAGCACCTTCAGGGGAGGGGACCTGTACCCCAGTGAGAGTCAGCACCTTCAGGGGAGGGGGGGACCTGTACCCCAGTGAGAGTCAGCACCTTCAGGGGAGGGGGGACCTGTACCCCAGTGAGAGTCAGCACCTTCAGGGGAGGAGGGGACCTGTACCCCAGTGAGAGTCAGCGCCTTCAGGGGAGGGGGGGACCTGTACCCCAGTGAGAGTCAGCACCTTCAGGGGAGGGGACCCATACCCCAGTGAGAGTCAGCACCTTCAGGGGAGGGGACCCATACCCCAGTGAGAGTCAGCACCTTCAGGGGAGGAGGGGACCCATACCCCAGTGAGAGTCAGCACCTTCAGGGGAGGAGGGACCTGTACCCCAGTGAGAGTCAGCACCTTCAGGGGAGGAGGGGACCCATACCCCAGTGAGAGTCAGCACCTTCAGGGGAGGGGACCTGTACCCCAGTGAGAGTCAGCACCTTTAAGGGAGGGGGGGACCTGTACCCCAGTGAGAGTCAGCACCTTCAGGGGAGGGGGGACCTGTACCCCAGTGTGAGTCAGCACCTTCAGGGGAGGGGACCTGTACCCCAGTGAGAGTCAGCACCTTCAGGGGAGGGGACCTGTACCCCAGTGAGAGTCAGCACCTTCAGGGGAGGGAGGGACCTGTACCCCAGTGAGAGTCAGCACCTTCAGGGGAGGGGTCCTGTACCCCAGTGAGAGTCAGCACCTTCAGGGGAGGGGGGTCCTGTACCCCAGTGAGAGTCAGCACCTTCAGGGGAGGGGACCTGTACCCCAGTGAGAGTCAGCACCTTCAGGGGAGGGGACCTGTACCCCAGTGAGAGTCAGCACCTTCAGGGGAGGGGGGGACCTGTACCCCAGTGAGAGTCAGCACCTTCAGGGGAGGGGACCTGTACCCCAGTGAGAGTCAGCACCTTCAGGGGAGGAGGGGACCCGTACCCCAGTGAGTGTCAGCGCCTTCAGGGGAGGGGGGGACCTGTACCCCAGTGAGAGTCAGCACCTTCAGGGGAGGGGACCTGTACCCCAGTGAGAGTCAGCACCTTCAGGGGAGGGGGGACCTGTACCCCAGTGAGAGTCAGCACCTTCAGGGGAGGGGGGGACCTGTACCCCAGTGAGAGTCAGCACCTTCAGGGGAGGGGACCTGTACCTCAGTGAGATTCAGCACCTTCAGGGGAGGGGACCCGTACCCCAGTGAGAGTCAGCACCTTCAGGGGAGGGGACCTGTACCCCAGTGAGAGTCAGCACCTTTAAGGGAGGGGGGGACCTGTACCCCAGTGAGAGTCAGCACCTTCAGGGGAGGGGGGACCTGTACCCCAGTGTGAGTCAGCACCTTCAGGGGAGGGGACCTGTACCCCAGTGAGAGTCAGCACCTTCAGGGGAGGGGACCTGTACCCCAGTGAGAGTCAGCACCTTCAGGGGAGGGAGGGACCTGTACCCCAGTGAGAGTCAGCACCTTCAGGGGAGGGGTCCTGTACCCCAGTGAGAGTCAGCACCTTCAGGGGAGGGGGGTCCTGTACCCCAGTGAGAGTCAGCACCTTCAGGGGAGGGGACCTGTACCCCAGTGAGAGTCAGCACCTTCAGGGGAGGGGACCTGTACCCCAGTGAGAGTCAGCACCTTCAGGGGAGGGGGGGACCTGTACCCCAGTGAGAGTCAGCACCTTCAGGGGAGGGGACCTGTACCCCAGTGAGAGTCAGCACCTTCAGGGGAGGAGGGGACCCGTACCCCAGTGAGTGTCAGCGCCTTCAGGGGAGGGGGGGACCTGTACCCCAGTGAGAGTCAGCACCTTCAGGGGAGGGGACCTGTACCCCAGTGAGAGTCAGCACCTTCAGGGGAGGGGGGACCTGTACCCCAGTGAGAGTCAGCACCTTCAGGGGAGGGGGGGACCTGTACCCCAGTGAGAGTCAGCACCTTCAGGGGAGGGGACCTGTACCTCAGTGAGATTCAGCACCTTCAGGGGAGGGGACCCGTACCCCAGTGAGAGTCAGCACCTTCAGGGGAGGGGACCTGTACCCCAGTGAGAGTCAGCACCTTCAGGGGAGGGGGGACCTGTACCCCAGTGAGAGTCAGCACCTTCAGGGGAGGAGGGGACCTGTACCCCAGTGAGAGTCAGCACCTTCAGGGGAGGAGGGGACCTGTACCCCAGTGAGAGTCAGCACCTTCAGGGGAGGAGGGGACCTGTACCCCAGTGAGAGTCAGCACCTTCAGGGGAGGAGGGGACCTGTACCCCAGTGAGAGTCAGCACCTTCAGGGGAGGGGGGACCCATACCCCAGTGAGAGTCAGCACCTTCAGGGGAGGGGGGACCCATACCCCAGTGTGAGTCAGCACCTTCAGGGGAGGGGACCTGTACCCCAGTGAGAGTCAGCACCTTCAGGGGAGGGGACCTGTACCCCAGTGAGAGTCAGCACCTTCAGGGGAGGGGACCTGTACCCCAGTGAGAGTCAGCACCTTCAGGGGAGGGGACCCATACCCCAGTGAGAGTCAGCACCTTCAGGGGAGGGGACCCATACCCCAGTGAGAGTCAGCACCTTCAGGGGAGGAGGGGACCCATACCCCAGTGAGAGTCAGCACCTTCAGGGGAGGAGGGACCTGTACCCCAGTGAGAGTCAGCACCTTCAGGGGAGGAGGGGACCTGTACCCCAGTGAGAGTCAGCACCTTTAAGGGAGGGGGGGACCTGTACCCCAGTGAGAGTCAGCACCTTCAGGGGAGGAGGGGACCTGTACCCCAGTGAGAGTCAGCACCTTCAGGGGAGGGGGGACCTGTACCCCAGTGTGAGTCAGCACCTTCAGGGGAGGGGACCTGTACCCCAGTGAGAGTCAGCACCTTCAGGGGAGGGGACCTGTACCCCAGTGAGAGTCAGCACCTTCAGGGGAGGGGGACCTGTACCCCAGTGAGAGTCAGCACCTTCAGGGGAGGGGACCTGTACCCCAGTGAGAGTCAGCACCTTCAGGGGAGGGAGGGACCTGTACCCCAGTGAGAGTCAGCACCTTCAGGGGAGGGGACCTGTACCCCAGTGAGAGTCAGCACCTTCAGGGGAGGGGACCTGTACCCCAGTGAGAGTCAGCACCTTCAGGGGAGGGGACCTGTACCCCAGTGAGTGTCAGCGCCTTCAGGGGAGGGGGGGACCTGTACCCCAGTGAGATTCAGCACCTTCAGGGGAGGGGACCTGTACCCCAGTGAGAGTCAGCACCTTCAGGGGAGGGGGGACCTGTACCCCAGTGAGAGTCAGCACCTTCAGGGGAGGGGGGACCTGTACCCCAGTGAGAGTCAGCACCTTCAGGGGAGGAGGGGACCTGTACCCCAGTGAGAGTCAGCACCTTCAGGGGAGGAGGGGACCTGTACCCCAGTGAGAGTCAGCACCTTCAGGGGAGGAGGGGACCTGTACCCCAGTGAGAGTCAGCACCTTCAGGGGAGGAGGGGACCTGTACCCCAGTGAGAGTCAGCACCTTCAGGGGAGGGGGGACCCATACCCCAGTGAGAGTCAGCACCTTCAGGGGAGGGGGGACCCATACCCCAGTGTGAGTCAGCACCTTCAGGGGAGGGGACCTGTACCCCAGTGAGAGTCAGCACCTTCAGGGGAGGGGACCTGAACCCCAGTGAGAGTCAGCACCTTCAGGGGAGGGGACCTGTACCCCAGTGAGAGTCAGCACCTTCAGGGGAGGGAGGGACCTGTACCCCAGTGAGAGTCAGCACCTTCAGGGGAGGGGTCCTGTACCCCAGTGAGAGTCAGCACCTTCAGGGGAGGGGACCTGTACCCCAGTGAAAGTCAGCACCTTCAGGGGAGGGGACCTGTACCCCAGTGAGAGTCAGCACCTTCAGGGGAGGGGGGGACCTGTACCCCAGTGAGAGTCAGCACCTTCAGGGGAGGAGGGGACCCGTACCCCAGTGAGAGTCAGCACCTTCAGGGGAGGGGGGGACCTGTACCCCAGTGAGAGTCAGCACCTTCAGGGGAGGAGGGGACCTGTACCCCAGTGAGAGTCAGCGCCTTCAGGGGAGGGGGGGACCTGTACCCCAGTGAGAGTCAGCACCTTCAGGGGAGGGGACCCATACCCCAGTGAGAGTCAGCACCTTCAGGGGAGGAGGGGACCCATACCCCAGTGAGAGTCAGCACCTTCAGGGGAGGGGACCCATACCCCAGTGAGAGTCAGCACCTTCAGGGGAGGGGACCCATACCCCAGTGAGAGTCAGCACCTTCAGGGGAGGAGGGGACCCATACCCCAGTGAGAGTCAGCACCTTCAGGGGAGGAGGGACCTGTACCCCAGTGAGAGTCAGCACCTTCAGGGGAGGAGGGGACCTGTACCCCAGTGAGAGTCAGCACCTTTAAGGGAGGGGGGGACCTGTACCCCAGTGAGAGTCAGCACCTTCAGGGGAGGGGACCTGTACCCCAGTGAGAGTCAGCACCTTCAGGGGAGGGGACCTGTACCCCAGTGAGAGTCAGCACCTTCAGGGGAGGGGGACCTGTACCCCAGTGAGAGTCAGCACCTTCAGGGGAGGGGACCTGTACCCCAGTGAGAGTCAGCACCTTCAGGGGAGGGAGGGACCTGTACCCCAGTGAGAGTCAGCACCTTCAGGGGAGGGGTCCTGTACCCCAGTGAGAGTCAGCACCTTCAGGGGAGGGGGGTCCTGTACCCCAGTGAGAGTCAGCACCTTCAGGGGAGGGGACCTGTACCCCAGTGAGAGTCAGCACCTTCAGGGGAGGGGACCTGTACCCCAGTGAGAGTCAGCACCTTCAGGGGAGGGGGGGACCTGTACCCCAGTGAGAGTCAGCACCTTCAGGGGAGGGGACCTGTACCCCAGTGAGAGTCAGCACCTTCAGGGGAGGAGGGGACCCGTACCCCAGTGAGTGTCAGCGCCTTCAGGGGAGGGGGGGACCTGTACCCCAGTGAGAGTCAGCACCTTCAGGGGAGGGGACCTGTACCCCAGTGAGAGTCAGCACCTTCAGGGGAGGGGGGACCTGTACCCCAGTGAGAGTCAGCACCTTCAGGGGAGGGGGGGACCTGTACCCCAGTGAGAGTCAGCACCTTCAGGGGAGGGGACCTGTACCTCAGTGAGATTCAGCACCTTCAGGGGAGGGGACCCGTACCCCAGTGAGAGTCAGCACCTTCAGGGGAGGGGACCTGTACCCCAGTGAGAGTCAGCACCTTCAGGGGAGGGGGGACCTGTACCCCAGTGAGAGTCAGCACCTTCAGGGGAGGAGGGGACCTGTACCCCAGTGAGAGTCAGCACCTTCAGGGGAGGAGGGGACCTGTACCCCAGTGAGAGTCAGCACCTTCAGGGGAGGAGGGGACCTGTACCCCAGTGAGAGTCAGCACCTTCAGGGGAGGGGGGACCCATACCCCAGTGAGAGTCAGCACCTTCAGGGGAGGGGGGACCCATACCCCAGTGTGAGTCAGCACCTTCAGGGGAGGGGACCTGTACCCCAGTGAGAGTCAGCACCTTCAGGGGAGGGGACCTGTACCCCAGTGAGAGTCAGCACCTTCAGGGGAGGGGACCTGTACCCCAGTGAGAGTCAGCACCTTCAGGGGAGGGGGGACCTGTACCCCAGTGAGAGTCAGCACCTTCAGGGGAGGGGACCCATACCCCAGTGAGAGTCAGCACCTTCAGGGGAGGGGACCCATACCCCAGTGAGAGTCAGCACCTTCAGGGGAGGAGGGGACCCATACCCCAGTGAGAGTCAGCACCTTCAGGGGAGGAGGGACCTGTACCCCAGTGAGAGTCAGCACCTTCAGGGGAAGAGGGGACCTGTACCCCAGTGAGAGTCAGCACCTTTAAGGGAGGGGGGGACCTGTACCCCAGTGAGAGTCAGCACCTTCAGGGGAGGAGGGGACCTGTACCCCAGTGAGAGTCAGCACCTTCAGGGGAGGGGGGACCTGTACCCCAGTGTGAGTCAGCACCTTCAGGGGAGGGGACCTGTACCCCAGTGAGAGTCAGCACCTTCAGGGGAGGGGACCTGTACCCCAGTGAGAGTCAGCACCTTCAGGGGAGGGGGACCTGTACCCCAGTGAGAGTCAGCACCTTCAGGGGAGGGGACCTGTACCCCAGTGAGAGTCAGCACCTTCAGGGGAGGGAGGGACCTGTACCCCAGTGAGAGTCAGCACCTTCAGGGGAGGGGTCCTGTACCCCAGTGAGAGTCAGCACCTTCAGGGGAGGGGGGACCTGTACCCCAGTGAGAGTCAGCACCTTCAGGGGAGGGGGGGACCTGTACCCCAGTGAGAGTCAGCACCTTCAGGGGAGGGGACCTGTACCCCAGTGAGAGTCAGCACCTTCAGGGGAGGAGGGGACCCGTACCCCAGTGAGTGTCAGCGCCTTCAGGGGAGGGGGGGACCTGTACCCCAGTGAGAGTCAGCACCTTCAGGGGAGGGGACCTGTACCCCAGTGAGAGTCAGCACCTTCAGGGGAGGGGGGACCTGTACCCCAGTGAGAGTCAGCACCTTCAGTGGAGGGGGGACCTGTACCCCAGTGAGAGTCAGCACCTTCAGGGGAGGAGGGGACCTGTACCCCAGTGAGAGTCAGCACCTTCAGGGGAGGAGGGGACCTGTACCCCAGTGAGAGTCAGCACCTTCAGGGGAGGAGGGGACCTGTACCCCAGTGAGAGTCAGCACCTTCAGGGGAGGAGGGGACCTGTACCCCAGTGAGAGTCAGCACCTTCAGGGGAGGGGGGACCCATACCCCAGTGAGAGTCAGCACCTTCAGGGGAGGGGGGACCCATACCCCAGTGTGAGTCAGCACCTTCAGGGGAGGGGGGACCCGTACCCCAGTGAGAGTCAGCACCTTCATGGGAGGGGACCTGTACCCCAGTGAGAGTCAGCACCTTCAGCGGAGGGGATCTGTACCCCAGTGAGAGTCAGCACCTTCAGGGGAGGGGACCCGTACCCCAGTGAGAGTCAGCACCTTCAGGGGAGGAGGGGACCCGTACCCCAGTGAGAGTCAGCACCTTCAGCGGAGGGGACCCGTACCCCAGTGAGAGTCAGCACCTTCAGGGGAGGAGGGGACCCGTACCCCAGTGAGAGTCAGCACCTTCAGGGGAGGGGGACCTGTACCCCAGTGAGAGTCAGCACCTTCAGGGGAGGGAACCTGTACCCCAGTGAGAGTCAGCACCTTCAGGGGAGGGGACCTGTACCCCAGTGAGAGTCAGCACCTTCAGGGGAGGGGGGGACCTGTACCCCAGTGAGAGTCAGCACCTTCAGCGGAGGGGACCTGTACCCCAGTGAGAGTCAGCACCTTCAGGGGAGGGGACCTGTACCCCAGTGAGAGTCAGCACCTTCAGGGGAGGAGGGGACCTGTACCCCAGTATGAGTCAGCACCTTCAGGGGAGGAGGGGACCTGTACCCCAGTGAGAGTCAGCACCTTCAGGGGAGGAGGGGACCTGTACCCCAGTGAGAGTCAGCACCTTCAGGGGAGGGGACCTGTACCCCAGTGAGAGTCAGCACCTTCAGGGGAGGGGACCTGTACCCCAGTGAGAGTCAGCACCTTCTGGGGAGGGGACCTGTACCCCAGTGAGAGTCAGCACCTTCAGGGGAGGGGGGGATCTGTACCCCAGTGAGCGTCAGCACCTTCAGGGGAGGGGACCTGTACCCCAGTGAGAGTCAGCACCTTCAGGGGAGGGGACCTGTACCCCAGTGAGAGTCAGCACCTTCAGGGGAGGGGGGGATCTGTACCCCAGTGAGAGTCAGCACCTTCATGGGAGGGGACCTGTACCCCAGTGAGAGTCAGCACCTTCAGGGGAGGGGACCTGTACCCCAGTGAGAGTCAGCACCTTCAGGGGAGGGGACCTGTACCCCAGTGAGAGTCAGCACCTTCAGGGGAGGGGGGACCCGTACCCCAGTGTGAGTCAGCACCTTCAGGGGAGGAGGGACCTGTACCCCAGTGAGAGTCAGCACCTTCAGGGGAGGGGACCTGTACCCCAGTGAGAGTCAGCACCTTCAGGGGAGGGGGGGGACCTGTACCCCAGTGAGAGTCAGCACCTTCAGGGGAGGGGACCCATCCCCCAGTGAAAGTCAGCACCTTCAGGGGAGGGGACCCATACCCCAGTGAGAGTCAGCACCTTCAGGGGAGGGACCTGTACCCCAGTGAGAGTCAGCACCTTCAGGGGAGGGGACCCATACCCCAGTGAGAGTCAGCACCTTCAGGGGAGGAGGGGACCTGTACCCCAGTGAGAGTCAGCACCTTCAGGGGAGGAGCGACCCGTACCCCAGTGAGAGTCAGCACCTTCAGGGGAGGAGGGGACCTGTACCCCAGTGAGAGTCAGCACTTTCAGGGGAGGGGACTCATACCCCAGTGAGAGTCAGCACCTTCACAGGAGGAGGGACCTGTACCCCAGTGAGAGTCAGCACCTTCAGGGAAGGAGGGGACCTGTACCCCAGTGAGAGTCAGCACCTTCAGGGGAGGAGACCCATACCCCAGTGAGAGTCAGCACCTTCAGGGGAGTGGACCCCTACCCCAGTGAGAGTCATGCTCTTCTGCACTCCTCATTGACCCAGGGTTGGTCCCAGGCTTGATGGTAATGGTAGAGTGAGGGATATGCCGGGCCATGAGG